>NC_080746.1:38919860-39223640 GCF_020826845.1 Diceros bicornis minor
GATCAGGACTTACTTACACGGTTCTTCAAAATTCTAACCAAATTAGCCTCACCCCATTTCACCATCCCTAATCCAATCACAATTGAATCCAATCAGCTATCCAATCATCTCTTCCAATTGAATCACCCTTCCTTGTTCTAGGAAATGGCCTCTTTTTCAATGGTATTAGCTCGTAAAACACAGGTATTTTGCCTGAAATTTTTTTCTTTGAAATTTCTTAGAAAAAAATATACAAGGGAAAAGACTGCCAACCCCCAACAAGTCTGAAATCATATTTTAAAAATAACAACAATTTGTAAGCTCAAACAAATGGCTTCCTTCACAGCCAGGGCTAATGTGATGGAAGAATTGCTAAGAAGACAGCATATAAGTGAGTAGAGAGGAATGACTGGCAGATGATATGGAAGGGTTAATGCCGGGCTCTGTACCACAACATAAATTACCTAGACTCACCTGTCAGGAGGCACAAACATGCCTACTCCTATCTTAAGTTGGTGCATGAAATCAGAGGAGACTTTCTAGAGATTTTGAATCCACTTAAGAGTCACCTTACAAAATTATTGGAAATTTGTAAGTTACGGATTCTGGACAAATTTCCTGGAATTTGCCAGAAACCAAGAGTGGATCCAGGTTTTGTGGGTTCTGAAGGTATACAAATTTCAGGACCCTCTTAGGAATGGAAAGATTTCCCTGGGAAAGCTGCCAGAATGGGAGGAAAAGTAGTGCCGTAAGGCTAGCACAGTTGTCAAGGCATAAAACACCATTAGCATTTGGGTCTCACAAGAACCATGAGGAGGAGAAGAAAACCATGCCAAAGAAATGGGGTGAGGAGGAGCTCCTGGGGAGAAGGCAGCCCCAATCCCTTTAGGGATCACGGCATTTAATCTTCCTCACCCTGCAGTTTCCCCAGTAAGACTACAAAAGATCAGCTTGCTTGCCACTGCTCAAAATAATAGAAACCCCACGCATCTCTTATGGTTCCTAAGAGTCTTGGCGCCAGAGGTCCCTCTACCTTATCCAGGGTCCATTCAGACAAGAGGAAGCCGGGGCTGGGACCCAATTCTCCAACACTCCCATCCCCAGGGGAGGTCACCAGAGTTTGCCTTCTTTGACTAAACATAAACCCTTTTTCCTTTGAGTCTGGGGCAAAAAGCGCAAAGGAAGGGATTGCTCTCTGCGACCCCTGCTGGTGGCTTTTATAACTGTGTATCAAACCAATGTTTGCTGCAGACCAGAATGCTAATGGCAGAGGCCCTTCAAGTGAGCAGTAGTAGCTCTTGGCATCTCTGCCCTAGCTGGACTCTCATGCACCAAAGAACCTGCAGAAGGTGGGATAAGGAGAATCAATACATTCCTCTCTTTTCCAACTTCAATGTCAAAAGGATGAAAGGAGGGTTACAGCTAGTGAAACAATCCCTAGGTCTCTATAGAATTTATCGCTAATAAATGGAGAGTGAGGGAGGAGTGGATGACAATCTGGCTCATCCTTGAGGGAGTATTGCAAACACAATTAATTCAGAGTCTAAAGATTGGGTGGAAGTCAAATAACATCTCTCTCTTCCTATTCCAAATATACCTGATGAGCATTCAGAGTTTTGGTGATAGATTATTGTGAAAGAGTAGCATTGTCCAAAAACGACCCTGGATGTTCACCCTAGAATGCCTGAACAATGGACTAACCCAGACCCTTTCCCCCAGCTGGATGGGAAGTGCTCTTGCTCAGCGTCCCATGGGAATAATGGCTTCCTTCTCATGGTTGGAGGACTATATATACCATCCAAAAGAACCCAAGGTCCCCAGCTGCCTCCTACAGTACAGAGCTGCTGGCTTTCCCAGACAACTCCTGTAAATGGCTGGCATGACATCTAGGCAGCTTGATTCCTCAAGCAGTCTGTATGTCCTTTGCTGTCATCTCCCTATAGGAAGGCAGAGCCATGGGAGAAGGGACCTCTCCACTAGAACAAAACCAGGTCATATCCAACATCCTTCCTGAACATGTCATGCCTCTCTGTGGAGATGCTGAAGAAATGGGGAGACTGTGTGTGCCTTGGCCTTGATGTATTTTCTTAACTCATACTGTATAGCTTTGTGGTATTTGTCCCCATGCCTTGCACAACTGGTGGTAGCCCCACAAGGGGCTGACAGAATTTTTCCCCATAGAAAAGATAGAAAGAAAGCAAAGTTCCATCAGGTTAGGGTTTTTCCAGGCAAGTATGTCTCAGGGAGAGAGGGACAAAGGTATTGATGGGTTGGATGGAGAGACAAGAGAGTGATTATAATGAATGGGCCATTAAATCTATCCCAGGTGAAAAAGGAAATGAGAACATGAGGGTGCTGATGGAGAATAAAATAGTATATGATGCATGGGCCGAATTTCTCCATTAGGTCAAATAATTCTGTTAGAACACCAGGCAATGTAAGCTAGAAAGAGAATGGGAGGCTTGAAACAGATTTTTTAAATTCGGGGCATTTTTTAACTGTGTCCTTTTTATTGATGTCTTGAAATCTTCCTTTTTACCTTGTGCTATTAAACTTCAAACTGTCTCCCTCTTCCCACATTCTCCCTTCCAAATTTCCGTTCCTTCTCAGTCCTTAAATTCCACCTCTTCCTAAGCAGATGAACTTGACCCTTTATCTTCTTTTACTGCCCCAAGAAAACACCATCTCTTCCTTCATCTCTTATGGTTCTCTTTTAGCACTTATCATTTTTACCTTATACGATGGGAACAGCAAGAGTCACCTTTAATTAGCACTTCATTTTGCCAGGCCCTTTATTAAGCACTTTCCATATATTATCTCATTCACATCTCACAACTAGTCTATGAAGTTGGTACTATCATTATTCTTACTTTGTGGAGAAAGAAACCAAAGTGTAAAAAAATTTACATTTAATTCAATAGCTTGTGCTCTCAATCTCTGCGGTTATTTTTGTACTTGTCTTATCTTCCATATGAAAATATTTTGACAGCGTGGTTTGTCCTGTTCTTCATTGTATTTTCGAAGGGATCTTGGTACTTTATATAGTGTGCACTCCAAAAATTTTTTTTTTTTTTTTTTTTTTTTTGTGAGGAGATCAGCCCTGTGCTAACATCCGCCAATCCTCCTCTTTTTTTTTTTTTTTTTTTTTTTTTTTGCTGAGGAAGACGGCCCTGGGCTAACATCTGTGCCCATCTTCCTCCACTTTATATGGGACGCCGCCACAGCATGGCTTGCCAAGCAGTGCGTCGGTGCGCGCCCGGGATCCGAACCAGCGAACCTCGGGCCGCCGCAGCAGAGCGCGCGCACTTAACTGCCTGCGCCACCGGGCCGGCCCCCCAAAAATTTTTATTAAAGAAATAATTAAGTGAGGCCATTTGGCAGACACTGCAGCCTCTCTCCTCTAGGTTACACCCCATCTTTCTTCCTGCTCTCTTATTGCAAGGGAAGAGAAGATATTCCTCCTCTTCAGGGCTAATCTCTGCATTTAAACTCCTTAAATCAACACTTCCCACTTGTTCCAGGACTACAGTCAATTAAATAATCGCTATATCTTTGTCTTTCTTAAATCATCAGCCATCAGTCTCTTTCCTGATTTAAGCTACTGTCCTTTCTCTCACCTTCCTTTCAGTACCAAACATGTCAAAAACATAAATGAAAATAGTCTACGGTCACAAACCCATCTCCTCCTCTCTCTCGTCTTCTGGTTCAGCTCCCACTTCTCCACCGAAACTAATCTTAGGAAATCATCAAATTGCTCCCTCCCAAGTGCTGCTTCAGGGGTTACACTTTCTCTCTCTACATCATTGATTAATAGAACACCACCTCCTTTCTCCTGAAACGTCTCTGACCTTTAGGGCGCTGATCTTCCTCTTAACTCTCTGATTCTTCTCTTTCTCCTTGGTTCCACTTCCTCTTCTTCCACGCAAGTGCAGACTTATCTCAAACAGCTCAGTTCTCATCTCTCTTCTTAACTCTTTTCCTTTCTCCCTTTAAATTTCCTGTTTATGTTCATGGCTTTCTTTAGGACTGTACTCTCTCTATTTAAAGATATTATTGGGCCGGCCCCATGGCTTAGCGGTTAAGTGCTCGCGCTCTGCTACTGGCGGCCCGGGTTCGGATCCCGGGCGCACACCGCCGCACTGCTTCTCTGGCCATGCTGAGGCCATGTCCCACATACAGCAACTAGAAGGATGTGCAACTATGACACACAACTATCTACTGGGACTTTGGGGGAAAAAAAAAAGGAGGATTGGCAATAGATGTTAGCTCAGAGCTGATCTTCCTCAGCAAAAAAAGAGGAGGATTAGCATGGATGTTAGCTCAGGGCTGATCTTCCTCACCAAAAAAATAAAAGAAAGAAAGAAAAAATAAAATATAACATTAAAAAAATAAATCAATAAATAAAGATATTATTTATTGTCATAGCTTTCTCTAATACAGACTTTCTCCTAAGCTTCTGCTTTGCTTCTCCATATTGGATGGCCTACTGAACCCCTGAAAATCAACTTGTTTAGTATAAATTGATCATTTTTTTACCTGAAAATAATTTCCTCCTTTAGATGTCTTTATTTTTACAAACGGTAATACAGTCACCACTGGGGAGGCTTCCTGTGCTCTCCTTACCGTCCTTATATAAGAACCCAAGGATCCAGCTTGCCTTCTTCTCCTACTTACAGCTGTCACCACCCAAGGATCTACAAGTGCCAAGATTATCGTATCATGTGATAGTCTTCCCATCTTGCCCTAATTTTTTTTTGTGTGTGTGAGGAGATCAGCCCTGTGCTAACATCCGCCAATCCTCCTCTTTTTTTGCTGAGGAAGACGGCCCTGGGCTAACATCTGTGCCCATCTTCCTCCACTTTATATGGGACGCCGCCACAGCATGGCTTGCCAAGCAGTGCGTCGGTGCGCGCCCGGGATCCGAACCAGCGAACCCCGGGCCGCCGCAGCGGAGCGCGCGCACTTAACCGCTTGCGCCACCGGGCCGGCCCCTTGCCCTAATTTTTTAATCTTAAAAATTCTTCTACAATGATTTTATTATAAGTTCTTTATAAATTTTGGGGGGAACATATAATCAAATATTTCATTCTTTCTATCTGAAAACTTGCTCTAAAGAAATGAAAAGTGAAATAGTTTAGGAAAGTTAAATATCAGAAACTTAAATACCATGCTGAGGGTCTTTCCCCTAAGAAATAATAAAATGCTGACTATGAATCTCACACAAGCCCTCATTTCTTATTGAATTAGTAATATACAATTAAACTAAGCTTGGAGTTGAGCACTTTTTATTTGTTTTATAAACTATTTCCTTTCTACATTTTTAAGGATTCTAGGAAGAGTGAGGCAGGGCCACCATATATATATAATAAATATATATATGTTAGTCTTCAGATATTGAGCATCAAAAGGTAACACTCTGATTTTGTAAGTGCAACTCTGGTCAAAACAAAACTGCTCAGAATTTGCCAGGTACAATGACAGTGACACTTCAGGGCTCCAGACAAATGTGTCCCTTCCCTATGAGTCTCAAATGGTTGCTTTTACTGTGAGTCTGCCTTCTGGCTTCCTTCACTTGGATCCAGGGGTACTAATTAAGAATAAATACGCTTTCACTTCAGATACTCCTCCATTTTATCCGTATCCATAGTATCCACAGTAACACAGAAATTCTTCATCGAAGGAAACTCGACAGTTCCGACAACGGAAGAAAAGTTTTTGTCCTTATCAGGATGATTAAAAACTACCTGGTTTCTTAAACTTGATGGATTTCTGAAAATTAGGAGGTCTTTCCTCTATGTCTTTTAAAAATAATTCCTCCAAGCATCCCTGGTGTGTGTGTGAGTGTGTGTGTGTGTGTGTGTGTGTGTGTGTGTGTGTGTGTGTGTGTGTGTGTTTTAAGCTAGAGAAGGTGAAAAGTAAAGTGAGGTAAGTTTAACAGCCCCTTTCACTGCGACCATCATCCAGATTGCTTATTGTCCAAATTGCTTACCAATTTCAGGACAGCAGGAAACCTTTTTGTCTTTCATGTTGCATGCATATTTCAAATCTATTATTTCAAATGAGGACTATTGAGAAAATGCCTCACACATTAGCCATTGTTTCTGCTGACAGTCAATAACCTAAACTCTGTGTTTAATAAATTTCCTCTTAAGTTAGAAAACCTACCTACCATTCATTGAAAATAATTTATAACCACAATATTTAAGGGCTAAATAAATTCTAGTTTATGGAGATAAGTGGCTCAAGTTTCCCCCTATTATTGGACAGCTATTTTTTTTAACGTTTTAATTTTTTTATTTTTATTGTTTTGCTTAGGAAGATTTGCCCTGAGCTAACCTCCATTGCCAATCTGCCTCTTTTTTTTTTTTTTTTGCCTTGAGGAAGATTACCTGTTTTGTTTTCACTTTTCCACAATTATTACTAATCATTTATAAATACTTATCCTATATTTCAGTACCTAGAACAGTATATACAGTAAAATATTGGTTGAATGAATGAAATTCCTGAGATGAGATACCTAGGAATGGAATTACTACATTGTAGGATTTAAATATTTTAAGATCCTCAACACATATTGCTGAAACATTCCAGAAAGAATATATCATTTTAAATCCTCACTATTGAGTAATTTTATTTTGGAAAAAAAAATCTTTACTAATTGTGAAATAGTGTATCTCAAGTTTTAATTTACATTTCTTGGATTAATTCTAAGACTGATTTTTTTCCTTTCATGAATATTAGCCATTTGGATTTCATCCTATATATTGGTTCATATCCTTTGCCCATTTTTCTCTAATATGGTCCTAGTGTTTTTTTCTCATCTGCTTATATGAACATTTTACATACTGCTCATATGAATATTTTACATATTAAACTGTGTATTGAACATGTTCAGAGTTTTTTCCCAGTTTGCCATTTCTTTAATTTTATTTAATTTAAAATGTTTTGAGACATATTTCAACGTTTTATGTTGTTGAGTCTATCTTTTCCTTCGTAATATCTTTCATGGATTTTATGTTTAGAAAGTTACTTCCCCATCCGGAGGCAGATAAATATTATCTTACAGTTTTTTTCCTTTTTTTATATTAATTGTACCTTTAATTCTAATTTTAATTATACTTTAATTCTAACTGGGTTTTTTTGTTTGTTTGTTTTACTAACTTTTTTCTTTGTTATTTTGTGGGTCTGGTGTAAGGAATAAGGAAGACGTAAATCTGATTCCTGGTCCTTTACATATGAACTGTTGTGTGTTTTCTCTTTTTCCCTCTCTCTTAGTTTATAGGAGCTTTTCTTTGTCCCAGTGTCCTTAAATTTTTTGCAATCTCAAAATTCAAGTTCTTTAGTTTTAAGAAAACTTTTTAGTTACTTCTTTGATGATTTCCTCTACTTTTTCCTCTGTACATTAACTCCTGTTATTTTGGATATTGGATCTCATGGATTGGACCTCTGATTTTTGTATCTTTTCTTCTCCCAGTTTTCTATTGTTAAAAAGAATACCACGGGGCCGGCCCGGTGGCGCGGTGATTAAGTTCTTGCGCTTCAATTCAGCAGCCTAGGGTTTGCAGATTCAGATCCCGTAAGCCAACCTACACACCAATCATCAGGCCGCGCTGTGGCGGCATCCCACATACAAAAAGTAAAGGAATATTGGCACAGATGTTAGCTGAGTGACAATCTTCCTCAAGCAAAAAGAGGAGGATTGGCAACAGATGTTAGCTTAGGGCCAATCTTCCCCCTGCCCCCCAAAAAAGATAAGAAAACCACAGGCACAAAATGGTATCACTTGTGCCAAAAACCCACGATAGGAAATATAGACTTAACACCTGATCTCATTGCAGTTGACATCTCTCCCAGAAATGTTGTCTTAATCAATCAGTCTGGAATTTTCTGGTCAGCATCAGTGAGGTAATCTGTCACGTGGGCCCTCTCTATCCCCCCCAGAGGAAGAAGAGGCAGTCTGCATGATAAAACTCCCCTGCCAGTTCCCATCCCCCCACAAAAAGAGATGTCCTGGTCTAAAAGTAACCCTTTGTTTTCCTCATAGCTCCCTTGCCCCATGTTTCCTCCTATAAAAACCTTCCATTTTGTACAACTCCTCATAGTGCCCTTCTAATTGCTAAATGAGATGTTGCCCAGGCATAGATTGTTTAATAAAGCCAATTAGATCTTCAAATTTACTTGGCTGAATTTTTAACAGATTTCTTGGCAGCATCAGACCGAAGCAAACTTCTGACAGCATGCAAGGCGAAGAGAGACACAGGCATGGTGCCCTGTGAATCCTTGAATTCACTGTCTTTCTCGCTGTTTCAGGGGACTGTTGGTGAGTGCCTCTTGATTTGAGTTCTCCTCTCCTTTTGTGTTCAAACTCCTGATCTAATTGACTTTCCAGTCCAGGATTTAGCAGGTCAGCTTGACCTGGTAGACAGTTCTGCCTGGAGATTGAGCTGGCAGATGATTCTGCCTGGAGCCAAGCCCCTAGCCTTTGGTTCAGTCCAAAATTCCACATTGGTTTCCTTTCCCCAGTTCCAGTCTGCAGTCCCCATTTACTGGGATTTGCTGGTTTAGTTCTTTCTTTAGTCCCAGTCCACAGTCTCCATTTACTGGAGTCTGCTGTTTTGGTCCATGCAGGGAATTGCTGGAAGTGTGCACAGTCCCCAGCAATGTCTAAACCGCAGCCCTCGGTTTGTCTCTGGATTCCCTGTTGGGAATTGCTGTAGTTCCCCCACTCATTTGGAATCCTTCCCCAGATTCCACACTGGGCAGTGCTGGTGGCAGTCGCAGTTCTCCATTTGTTTGGAATCAGTCCACAGTCCCCATTCTTTGAGGTCTGTTGGTTCAATCCTGTCTCCACTCCTTTTCCCAGTTTTCTAGTTCTTTGGTTACTGCTGGTTTCTGTTAATGTGTACATGTTGGATTGTCTTGTTTTGTGTAAATAAAGGATTAGTTTGTCTCTGAGAAACCCCAAGCCCTAACTAAAAGAAAGTGGGATCCTTTATATCCAAAGAGTTGAGCGAGCCACCTTCTGGCACATCTGCTTATTTTATGTCTAAGAACTGTGGTCCCAGGAGTTGTATATATGCACAAAATGGCAAAATCTTACTAAAGACGACCCAGAATAACAAAGCCATTATGCGGGATGTTCCAATTAGACCAGATCACTCATTTAAAAAATGCACTTGCGAGCAAGGATCCCAAGTTGAACAAATAAAATGGGTGATATTTTCTACCTCCAGATGGTATTGCCAAAATTGATTTTAAAAGAGCTCTATTTAATTGGTTTAAAGGGTAAGTGCTTATAAAGATTAGGTATTCTAAAACTTTCAGAATCTGCAAACTAATCCAAATGTTTTTCCAGTTCACACGATCTAAGATAATCTTTACTAAATTAAAACTAGCTTAAGTTTTTTGGTTTCATTAACAGACATGTCTTTAAAGTTATCAACATTGACTACAGTGCAGATAAATGAATTTTATTCTACCTAGGCTTACTACTCAAATTTATGTTGTCTCTGTTGTAAAATTTGTCAGCAACAAAATAACTTAGAATGATGGCTGATTTTGTCTAGTGTCTCATGAAGTCTTTGTGGGTAATATAAACATAATTGTTGCGGGCAAATAATTTAGATAGATGTAGGTGTGGTAAGAGTTTACAGATAAACTTTTTAGCATTAATTATATTTTACGGCATGTGTACTTAAAAATAGTTTCCCAAATCTCTTTGGTAACTTGAAATTTTAGAGTTTTGTTAGAGTAAGTTAAATGATGGAAATTTATTAAATACCTAGATTATTCCCAAATAATACAAAATGGTGAAACATCAATTACTAAATATATGTTTATCTCTTTTGGCTTTCCACTGCAGAAAAATGAAAGATAAATTTGGGTCTATTAGTAAACATGTCTTGTGCCACACTGAGAAATTATCTATGAAAAAGCACATGCTTCTAGAAATTATAAAAAATATTTATAAATCTGCCAATCCACAGAATGCTAATGTAAAAGACAGTTCATAATTGCTTACTCCTTTGTCAAATTCTAAAAATGAAGTCTTTTTGACCTGGAAGAAACTTTGGGATTTTCCCAGAGGGCCCCTGGAAGATTCCAAAGGATCTGTTACACTAATTAGGCTTACTTGGTATGTTAAATTACAAGGGAAGCATTGTCAAATAAAAGGTAATACTAAGCCTTCTTTATGTTGTGTCTGTATAGGTATATGCTATAAGTATTCCAGAAATTGTGTGAAATTCCTGGAAGTCTGGTATGTCCTAGTATATAATGTTGTCTGTCATGAAAATTGAGGCTCATGCTAAAAAGGACTGAATCTGAATTTCAGGAAAATTCCCTTGCTGACTTTCACGCAAAGGCATCAGCAACAGAAACTATAAGGATTGTGGCACATGTGTATGAAGTCCATTCTGTTTCTGCAAAGAATAGGCCCTCGCTGCCAGACTTCTGCCATCCTGATGTCCTTGCAACATGGCAACAGTCTGCTCCTGAATCAGAGAAATTAAGATGGATAAACAATGGCTGTAAATTAAATGAACAGTCAGGGCAATGGGAAACCCAAGACAGATCCTGTTGGACACTATCTGGAGCCTGGTGACTGGGTATTCTGGAAGCACCAACAGAGGAAGATAGTCTTGAGCCTTATTGCAAAAGACCTTACCAAGTACTGCTAACCACTGACACTGCTGTAAAACTAGAAGGTATTGAGCCTTGGCACATCTCACTTCTAAAGAAGACCCCACCTGACATCTGGTCCTGTAGAAATGCTGGAAACCTCCAAATAAAATTGATGAAGAAGAGAAATAGCTGACATCGAAGTAGACTGCTTCTGCCCAAGATACTGGATTAAAACTTCATATTTTAACTAAACATAAAATTCTTTCTTCTTTTCTTTCCTTTATTCTGGCATTGACCTGGAAAGATAATGCCCTCATCTGTATCTGCCAGGCCATTGTTAAAGGGGGTAACCTTTCAGACTCAGGATTTATCATTAAAAACCCCTCAATCTGTCCATGATGCTAGAATCCATTAACAGTGTCACCTTAACAAGAATGATTTGTGTCCCAACAGGATTTATCTCTGTCTGTGATGGTTAATAATTCTCCTTGGGCCTATGAATGCCTAGATGGCTGGTGCATACCTGGGCAATGCCTCTTTGGTTATCTAACTGTGCTCCTAGCTGTTCTAGAGAAGACCTACCAGGAAGCATTCATAATTCAGGATTTGCTTCCTTTGCAAGGGCCCTACTTCTCTGGTTAGGAGTGAATACGAATGAAGCTATGGTCAGAAACTTCTCCTTAACTCTTGAAGATATTACAAATTCTGTTGCTAAGACATTAGCTGCCCAGCAAAGATCCTTAGACTCGCTGGCCAAGGTTGCTCTTGATAATACAATAGTCCTTGACTATCTTTTAACTGAGCAAGGAGGTGTCTGTGCTATGGCCAAGACCACCTGCTATACCTGGATTGATACTTCTGGGGAAATTGAAATTCACTTACATAAGATCATTGAGCAAGCCACTTGGCTTAAAAGAAGACTCCTTCAACAGAGTCTTTTCTGTAATTGGTTTCAGTCTTGGAGACTATGGCTATGAAGTACACTCCAAACATTGGGAATTATCCTTCTTAAAGTTATTATAATAATCTCCCTGGGAGGCTGTATCCTCTGAAAAGCTTTAAATGCATGTTTGCAGCTGCTAACTACCAAGCAATTGTTCTCCCTAAGACTAGAGAATCAGAGCAGGGACAGAAAGAACGGCTGACTTGAAATTTGTGGGCCTGGAGCCGTGACTTGTGAGTGTCACGAAGATCAAGCAAAAACATCATGCCACATCAAGGATCAACAAAAGCTTCGAGAATTACAGAGTGGTAGATGAGAGTGGCACTAATGACTTAATTTTTGATCACATCTCTCAGTTAGGCTGAGAGTTCTGGCAAAAGGGGGGAACTGTTAAAAAAAAAAACAAGAACACAGCCACCAAATGGCATCACTCGTGCTAAAGCCCACGATACCAAACCTAGATTTACTACCTGATCTCATTGCAGTTTCAACCTCTCCCAGAAATGTCATCTTAATTGACCAGTCTAGAATTTTTTGGTCAGCATCAGCAAGGTAATCTGTCATGTGGGTGCCTCTCCATTCCCCAGAGGAAAAAGAGGCAATCTGCATGATAAAACCCGTGCCAGTTCCCTTCCCCCCAAAAAGAAGTCCTAGCCCAAAATAACTCTTTCCTTTCTCTTTCTAATAGCTATTTTGCCCCACCCTTCTCCCTATAAAAACCTTCCATTTTGTACAACTCCTTGGCGTGCCTATCTAATTGCTAGATGAGATGCTGCCTGATTCATGAATCATTTAATAAAGCCAATTAGATCTTCAAATTTACTCAGTTGAATTTTTTAACACTATCCCTTTATTACTATGCTCTATCTCCTGAAAAATGTCCTCATCTTTAACTTCTAAACCTACTTCTATTGTCTTTTTCATTTCTATCAAATTTTTAATTTTCAACAGGTCATTTCTGTTCTCTTAGCTTTTTTGCATGCATGTAGCTTCCTTTATTTTTTTTTCCTCTTATTGTCCTGTTCTTGTTTCATGGATGCATTTCTTCTCTCTCTCTGAAAATGCTAAAATGTCAATGGCTTTTGAAGGTTTTTTTCCCCCTTGCATGGTCTGTTTCTTCGCAATTACTTTTCATTCATTTTTTTGTCTTGCTTTCTATCTTTCAGGTTTCAGGCTTTCCTCAAATGTCTGGTGATCCTTAGTAGCTGGCTCAAACATAAGAGTATAGTATAAAAAACTGATCAGAAGCTCAGAGTGTGTGGATGGGTTTGATGATTATGCTTCCCTGTATGGTGATCTGGCTGGGCTGTTTCCTGGGTGAACCTCTGATGCTGGTATCTCTAGGGCTGGTCATATTCAACAGCAAAGGATCTTCCAATCTTCCTCCCCTGGGGAGACAGGCCTGGCTTCTTCCCCACATGGAAAAAGGTTCCTGAAATTTCCAATATCCAACTTGTGAATTTCACTAAATCGACTTGTTTTCCTCATGACCACCACACTCTCAAAGGAAATTCTCGGTCCACCTACTCTAACAACTGAAGCTTAGTCTTCTGTCAGGGTGAGAGAGGAGCAGTTTACTTTGCTGCCCAGAGGAAGGGAGAGGATCTGAGGCTCTAATTGCTTCTTAGGTTTTCAACAAATCCTCATTTTAACTGCCACATGCAGAGGCACCTAGTGCCGTCAAGTCCTAAGCCTTTTGGGTTCTGTAGAGTCACTTGTGTTGTTTCTTGGCTTTCCTTACTGCCAATTCAGGATTCTACTTTCCAGGGTTGGGTAAATCAATTTCCACTTGTCCATCTGTTTTCAAATTTTGCCACTACTTATCTCCTTTACCATTTTCTCTTTTTGTAAGTTATTTCTTAAAACAAAAATCCTGTTACCAGCACTTCAGTGGAGTTTTGGAGGGAGCAAAGTAAATGATTGTCTTTAAACCACCATCTTTAACTCTTTTTGTTTTCCCAAATTCTCTCTCAGTAGTTCCTCACTCCTTACTGACAAGGTCTTGGCTCTAATCAAATACTTCTAGTCATTGTCCCTGACTCTAGGCTCTTCCTCTCTCACTTCACTCTCCCTTCTCTTTTCTAAGTTATAGAAAAGAGATATTTGTCTGCCTTCCAGACAAATCTCCTACTTGAGGGATTTTTCCCTACCAACCCTAGGCCTTGTTGAGGATTCTGTCCTCTGCACTCCATAAGCACTATTTGCCTCGGCCATTTATTCAGTGTTTAATACAAACTGTTGAGGTGGAAGCTCTGCAGAGTGTTTTACCTGACAGCTAGCTTTCACCTTTAATAGGTACATGTCTAAAGTAATAAATCCCTTCCATGATATGAGCCTGCTTCTCTCTCCAAGATATCTCCATATTTCTGCCCCACAGGCTTCAACATTCCCTTCTTGATAAGCTGCATGGAAAAGAGAAGATAAAAAGGTGAATTTTCCTGTACCCTTTGTGCCTCAAACGCCAATATTTGGTGTGGACTTCATATTTTTAAGAACACCCAGGAGTGTGGATATAAAGGAGACAGACACATGGCAGGAAGTGTCAAGCATGAACAGCATAGATTAAGTCATGACATATTCGAACAACACAGATTAAATCATGACAAAGCTTGGGACTTGGCCTTTAAATCAGCAATTTAAATTTTATATTATGATTTCATTGTAAGACATAATAAATTGAGCACAGGAAGATTAACCTCATTAGAGTCTTCTCTATTTACTCTCCTCTGTTACATGGATACTGTGGCAGTCATAGTGGTATCTGGCAGCGGAGAGAGGCAGAAGCCAGAAGTCTTCTTGAACTCCATATCTCCAAGACATAGCCACTCTGTTGAGTTCTGAGACAACTTCTAACATATGCTGCTTTGAATTGTTAATAATTTTAAATACATTTCTCAAGTAGAATGTAAGCCTGGTTCTTCAACTCTCCCAGAGAGTTTGTAAATTACCTAATATTTTTAAAAAAACTCTTTCAGCTTAAACTAAATAGAGTGAATTCTATAGAATGCAACTAAAGAAGCCTGACCAATACAATTCCTCTCCCTCATTCCTACTCCCAAAGGCAGTCATTCACATGTATTTTAGCTTTTTCTTCTGTTTTGTTTTTTCAATATTTCCAGACTTTTCCGTTTTAGACATTATGGACACTCATGCTATAAAAGACATAGATTTAGTTCTCTTATGCTCCATCCCAACACACACAGAATTCCCCTACCCCACCCTCTCATATAGCTGTATAAAATTTTTTGGTTAAATTGTCTGAATTTTTACTATGTAAAATTAGTACAGCTGAGTCATGTACTGTAACGTGATTGCACTGCCTTTCATGTACAAAATTTTATTTATCCTATAGTTAATAATTGTCTCATTATTTCATTTGCTTGGTTTTATACATGTTAATTAATTCCCCAATTTATTTCCAGTAGTATAAATCTCTTCTAAATACATAATACACATCAGGTACTAAATTAGATTTCTCTTTCCAGAAATATTCTTCTTGGAGCTCTCCATATGCTTACTTGAATCTAGACTGGTTAATCTTTAGGCTGTTTCACAGCCTGCATCCTGGAGTTTCTATTTGTTGTAATCCTGGGGATTCCCTTTCCCTCTTTATTATGTTAGAGCCCCTGATTCCCCCCATCTCAGTCTTCTTTCTTGGTTTACTTTCTTGTGTTGGCAGAGCATATACACCAGGAGCATTCTTGGAAGCTTCATTAGAGATTATGAAGTAGTTCACAGAATCTCCAGGAGGACTAGAGAATAGGGTTTAGACTGTGCATCCAGGAACAATACCCAAATTATCCAACAATCTATATTAAGGTATTCCTATACCTCCTCTGGTCAAGGGCACCAAAGACCCTGAGTAAGAGACATTACTAACTAGAACTTATGCCACTGCTGCCTCTGAAAGCTCATTGTCTCTCATCACCCTCCTCCAGGAACAGATCCTGTGCAAAATCAACTCTCTCACATTTCTTCAAATTGAGGTCTTCCATGGAAGTGTCTGACTGGAAAAGCCTAGGTCATATGCCTACGTCTTTGCTGCAACAGGTGCTGGATAATCAAGTTCTGACTTCAACCTTGGCAAGGCAGGGGTCATAAGGTGGGACTATCCCCAAACATAAAAAAAGAATTCTAAAGTTATTGGTTGGTCACAAAATAACAACTGTCTGCCAGAGTTTGCATGTCTGAAAATGTCTTTTTTCTACCCTTATGCTTTTCTTTCAGAATTCTGAAGACATTGTTCCACTGAATTCTAGAGTCTAGAAATCCAAAACTAATCTGTTTTCTGATCCTTGTTGTGCAACCTGTTTTTACTCTCTGGACACTTTTAGGGTATTCCTTTTCTCCTATTTTCTGAGATTTCGTTAAGATATGATCGATAAGACTTTTTTGCCAACTATTGTGCTAGACCTTCTCATGTAGAAACTCATGTTCTTCATTGCTGTGAAATTTTCTCATATCATTTCTTTAATATATTCCTTCTCACTATATTTTCAGCTCTCTCTCTCTGGAAATACAATCAGTTGGACATTAACCCTCTTGGATTGATCCTCTAATTTTCTAATCTTTGTTGTCCTATTGTCCATCTTTTTGTTCTTTTGTTATATTTTATTTTCCAAACCTAGCAACTATTTTTAATTTCCAGAAATTCTTTTTTGGTCTCTGAATGTTGGTTTTATGATAGATTGCTGATACTTTCCATGGCTGCAGATTTTCTCTTCTCTCTCTAGAAGTACTAATTACAGAGATTTTTTTTAAGTTTCATTTGCTCTCTACATCATGTCTGTTTCCTCTAAATTCCACCCTTCCAGGATGTTTGGGTTTCTGTCTTGCATGTTAAATGCTTTCTTCATATATCTACTTATTCTTGGCTTATGTTTAAGAGTCAGGCACTAAAGAGTTGCATTTGCTATGAATGACTGGCAGGCTTCACTGAGAGTGCTCTGACAAGGATCCAGTCATTTCCTTTGGGGATGGGGACGACTGTCAGTATCTGAAGGCAATAGTAAAATGAAAAGACTATAAATGTATGCATCTATCTCATTTGAAAATGGGGCACAGGAATTTATGGTGTCTTAATTTTTTGCTTTTGAGAAACATGAAAAATAGAGAAAGTAGAGAGAACATATAACAAAAAACCTCCATTCCAACCAGTGAGGATTGACATCTTAATATTTTGTCATATTTGCTTCAAGTGGTTTTTTAAAACAGCTTTATTGAGATATAATTTACATAACAAGAATTTCACCCACTTTAAGTGTACAATTCAATGATTTTGGGTATATTTACAGAGCTCTGCAACCATCACCACAATCTAATTTTAGAACATTTCCATCACTCCAAAAAGAAATCTCATGCCCATTTGCAGTCACAGCCCATTTCCACCCTTAGCTCCAGGCAACCAGTAATCTACTTTCTGTCAATATAGATTTGCCTATTCTGGACATTTCATATAAATGGAATAATATAATATGTGGTCTTCTGTGGCTGACTTGTTTCACTCAGCATGTTTTTGAGGTTCATCCATGTTGTAGCACTTATTAGTATTTTGTTTCTGTTTATGGTTGAATAATATCCATTGTCATGAACATACCACATTTTATTTATCCATTCATCAGTTGATAACATTTGGGCTGTTTTCATCTTTTGGCTATTATGAATAATGTTGTTATGAACATTCATCTACAAGTCTATGTGTGGACCTGTTTTTATTTTTCTCGGGTAGATACCTATGAGTGGGATTGCTGGGTCACATGATAACTCTATGTTTGAGAAACTGCTACCCTGATTTCCAAAGTGCCTGCAACATTTTGAATTTTCACGAGCAATATATGAGGGTTCAAATTTCTTGACATCCTCACCAACACTTGTTATTGTCTTTTTTTTATGGCACTTCCAGTTGGTGTCAAGTCATATCTCGTGGTTTTGATTTGTATTTCCTCGATGACTAATGATGTTGAGCGTTCATTTCTATGCTTATTGATTGGCCATTCATATATCTTTTTAAAATAAATTTCTATTCAAATCCTTTGCTTATTTTTTTTTTTGTTATTGGTCTTCTTACTATTGAATTGCAAGAGGTTCTTATATCTCCTGGTTACAAGTCCCTTGTTGAATATATGACTTGCAAGTATTTTCTTCCAGTCTGTGAGTTATCTTTTCATTTTCGTAATTATGTCTTTTGAAGTGCAAAAGTTTTGAATTTTGATTAAGTCCAATTTATCAATTTTCTTTATTGTTTGTGCTTTTGGTGTTGTATTTAAGAAATTACTGCCTAGTTCAAGGTCATGAAGATATATTCCTATGTTTTCTTCTAAGAGTTCTATAGTTTTAGCTACATTGAGGTCTATGATCAATTTTTGTGTATGGTGTGAGGTTTAGATTCAAATTCATTCTTTTGTAAGTGAATATCTATTGTTTCAGCAACATTTGTTGAAAAGACTATTCTTTCACAGTTGAATTGTCTTGAAACCTTTGTTGAAATCAATTGACCATAAATTTAAGGGTTTATTTCACTTTCAATTCTATTCCATCGAACTAGATAGCTATCCTTATACCAATGCCTTGATTATTATAGCTTTGTACTAAGTTTTGAAATGGGGAAGTGTGAGTTGTCCAAATTTTTTGTTGTTTTTCAAGATTGTTTTGGCTATTCTGGGTCCTTTGTGTTCATAAATCAATTTTAGGACCAGCTTTTAATTTCTGGGGGGAAAAAAGTCAGCAGGAATTATAAGAGGAACTGCACTGAATCCATAGATCAATTTGGGAAGTATTGCCATCTTAACAATATTAAGTCTTCTGATTCATGAATATGGAATATCTTTCCATTTATTAGGTCCTCTTTAACAATGTTTTGTAGTTTCCAGTGTAGAAGTCTTGCAATTCTTTTGTTAAATTTATTCCTAATCATTTTATTCTTTTGGATGCTATTGTGAATGGAATTGTTTTCTTTCATTTTCAAATTGTTCATTGCTATTGTATAGAAGTCAATTGATTTTTGTATACTGGTTTTGTATCCTACAATCTTGTTGAACTTGTTTATTAGTTTTAGTAGTTTTATAGTGGTTCCTCAAGATTTTTTCTATACCAAATCATGTCATCTGTCAATAAAGATAGTTTTATTTCTTCCTTTCCAATTTGGATGCTTTTTCTTTTTCTTGCCTAACTGTCCTGACCAGAATCTCCAGTGTAATGCTGAATAGAAGTAGTGAGAACAGACATCTTGAAGGGTCTTGTTCCTGTTTCAAGCATTTTTAAATAGAATAAATAAATATTCCAGATGAAGTGGAAGCACCTTTCAGATCCAAAGCCCAAACCCTAATCTCCTTCTCCTCCCCAGCCCCATAAGGAACAACTAACATGAATTTGGTGCATTTTCTATCTGTAGATGTCTTTTTGTTTTGTGTGTGTGTGTGTGTGTTGTATATCCACTAATAATATGGAGTATTGTTCTGTGCATATGCTATTTTTATTCTATATAAATGATTTTATACCAAATATGCTAATATTTTTGCAATTTTTAAATTCAACATTACCAGTTTCAAGATATACTCATACATATACATAGTTTGTCATAAGAATATATTCTATTAATGCATTTCTCTATTGGTGGGTATTTAGATTGCTTCCAGTGTTTTTTATTATAAATGATGCTGCATTAAAAATCTTTTATGTGGGGGCTGGCCCGGTGGCACAAACAGTTAAGGGCGTGCGCTCCGCTGCAGCGGCCCGGGGTTCGCCGGTTCAGATCCCGGGCGCGCACCGATGCACCACTTGTTAAGCCATGCTGTGGTGGTGTCCCTTATAAAGTAGAGGAAGATGGGCATGGATGTTAGCCCAGGGCCAGTCTTCCTCAGCAAAAAAAGAGGAGGATTGGCAGATGTTAGCTCAGGGCTGATCTTCCTCACAAAAAAAAAAGAAAAAAAAAGTCTTTTATGTGTCCTTGTAATTATATGTGAGAATTTATCTAGGGTAGATATTTTGAAGGGTTATTTTTAGGTGATATAGAAACTACATTTTGGGGCCGGCCCCGTGGCTTAGCAGTTAAGTGCGTGCACTCCGCTTCTGGCAGCCCGGGTTCGGATCCCAGGCGTGCACCAACACACTGCGTCTCCGGCCATGCTGAGGCCATATCCCAAGTACAGCAACTAGAAGGATGTGCAACTATGACATGCAACTATCTACTGGGGCTTTGGGGAGAAAAAAAAAAGGAGGAGGATTGGCAATAAATGTTAGCTCAGAGCCAGTCTTCCTCAGCAAAAAGAGGAGGATTAGCACGGATGTTAGCTCAGGGCTGATCTTCCTCACAAAAAAAAGAAACTACATTTTGTATTTTATTAGGCAATGTCAAGTTGCTTTACCTCGTGATTTTCCTAATTAACACAGTCACTAGCAGAGTAAGAGAGTTTCTCTCCCTATACCGCCAGATACACTTGATAATGTCAAATTTTTAGTTGTTGGTGATTTGATTGGCAAAATAATTTATCTCCTTTTATATTATTATTATTATTATTATTTATTTATTTTTTGTGAGGAAGATCGGCCCTGAGCTAAACATCTGCCAATCCTCCTAATTTTGCTGAGGAAGACTGGCCCTGGGCTAACAACCATGCCCATCTTCCTCCACTTTATATGGGACACCTGCCACAGCATGGCCTGACAAGTGGTGTATCCGTGCGTGGCCGGGATCCGAACTGACAAACCCCAGGCCACTGCAGCGGAGTGCGTGCCCTTAACTGCTTGCGCCACCAGCCTGGCCCCATCCTTTTATATTATTATTATTACTAATATTAATATTGTGTGACCTGTTTCCTGGTGGGGTGACATGCTTTTTCATTGATTTATTAGCCTTTTGTGGGTTTCAGTTTTGTGAGTTACATTATATATTTTGTTCATTTTTTCAGTTAGATTGCCTTTTTTTCCTACTGATTTGTAAAGTTTTTTAAATGTTTAGGATACTAATTCTATGTCTATTGTATTGTTGCAAATACAGTCATATGCCGCATAACAACGTTTTAGTCAATGACGGACCACAGATATGATGCTGGTCCCATAAGATTAGTACCATATAGCCTAGGTGTGTAGCAGGCTATACCATCTAGGTTTGTGTAAGTACACTCTATGATGTTTGCACAATGATGAAATCGCCTAACAACGCATTTCTCAGAACATATCCCCTCATTAAGCGACACATGACTGCATCTTATCCCAGCCCACTACTTCCATTTAAATTTGTTTATAGTGTCTTTCTTAGATATTTAAAAAAAATTAAATGTAAACAAACTTATTAATCTTTTTCATTATGATTTTTCCCTTATGTCCTATTTAAGTAATCCACTTTTTCTTGAAATCACAGATTTTATTTTCTTTTAATTCTTTTAATTTTTTTGTTTCTCATCTTTGTTTCACTCACTTAGAACATTGTGTTGTTGTTGGGAGGTAGGGATCTATACTGTTCTTGGGTATTTCTGTAGAAATCCAATTGCCTACCACCATTTCCCCACTAAGTTGGAATCCTCCAGTGTCATATGCCAAGTTCCAATATAAGCATGGATCTCTTTCTAAACTCTCCATTCAATTCCATTATGATTTGTCCATTTCTGTGGTGAAACTACACTGGTTTAAATACTATAGCTCTATACATATTGATAATTGGTAAGGCAACTCCCCATGTCCTTATTCATCTTGTTCAGAATTAATTTGGCTAGATTAGTAGAGTTAAACTTCAGTATTCATTTTAGAATAAATTTGTCAAGTTCCATAAAAATCCTGTTGATTTCAATTGAAACTGCATGAAGTTAAAGAGAAATTTGGTGTGGATATAGCTCCTGTATTGAGCAGTACCACCCATTAACTGATATATTCCTCCATTTATTCAGATCTTGTGTGTACAGTCATTCCCCCTTATTTGCGGGGGATACATTCCAAGACACCCAGTGGATGCCTGAAACCACAGATAGTAATGAACTCTATATATCCTATGTTTTTTCCTATACATACATACTTATGATAAAGTTTAATTTATAAATTAGGCATAGTAAGAGATTAACAACAATAACTCATAATAAAATAGAACAATTATAACAATATACTGTAATAAAAGTTACTATAGATCTTAGTAACCTCAGCATACAATTTTTTTTCTTTCCTTATTAAGTAGAGAACTTTCACCTTTTCACTTCAAGGAAGCACTTTACAGCTTCTCTTTGGCATATCCAAATGGCCAGCATCACTACTCTCATGCTTTGGGGCCACTATTAAGTAAAATAAGGGTTACTTGAACACAAGCACTGCGATACAGCAACAGTCAATCTGATAACTGAGACGGCTACTAAGTGACTAACGGGCAGGTAGCGTATACAGCATGGATGCCCTGGACAAAGGGATGATTCATATCCTGGTTGGAACACAGCGGGATGGTGTGAGATCTCATCACACTACTCAGAATGGTGTGTAATTCAAAACTTATGAATTGTTTTTTTCTGGAAATTTCCATTTAATATTTTCAGACTGTGATTGTGGGTAACTGAAACCACAAAAAGCAAAACTGCAGATAAGAGGGGACTACTGTACTTCAGTAAAGTTTCAGGATTTTATCCATAAAGATAATGTATCTGTTTCCTTAGGAAACAGATATTCTTAGGAATTTTATAACTTTTTTATTGTATTATGAATGGACTTTTTTCTATTAATTTTTATTATATTTATTGATCTTTTATCTCTTTTCAAACCTTATACCTCTTATTTCCTATTAGTTCTACTAGCTTGACCACTGATTCTAGAATTTTCCATGTAGATGCTCATATTTTCTGAAAAAAATACAAAACTTATATATCTTCTTTTCCAGTAGTCATACCTCTTACTCTTTTTTTATTTTGGAGCTGGGCAGGAATAGAAGTCTTATATAATTAGATATGATCTCCAGTGAAATGTTGAATGTTGACTGAGTTAGTAGAAATTCTACATTCATTTCAGATTTTAAAAAGAGTAGTTCTAAACTTTAACATTAATTTACATTCTATCATTTATCACCTAATCTGAGACACTTTTTCAAATGACAAGGACTCAGGGAAGACAAGCATAAACCAGAACCCTACTAATTTGTTGAAGAGCTGAAAACTAATATAGAATATTTGAGCAATGCAATTTAAAAATTTACCTAATGGACATATACTGAACTTTGTACTCCCAAGTTGCAGAATATAAGTTTTTTTCAAGTACTATGAATAAACTTCACAAAACTGACCATAAAACTGTGGCCATAAAATAAGTTTTAACAAATGTCAAAGGGTAGAAAGCAGGCAGAACATGTTCTCTAACAAAACTATAAAGTTGGAAATTAATATTAGAAAGATAACTAGAGAATCCCCAATTTTGTAAAATTAAACACGTATTTCTAAATAAGCCTTTAATCAGAAAGAAAGAAAAATGAAAATTCATAAATACTTTAAACTGAATGAGAGTAAATATTCTACATTTCAAGTCTTGTAGGATGCTAGGTAAACAGTATAAAAGGGAGATTTATAGGCTTAAATAAATATCTAAGAAAAGAAAGAAGGCTGGAACATTAAATGAATTAAGCATCAATCTCAGAAAGTTAGGGGAAAAAAAAACCACAGCAAAGAAAGTAGAAAAAAGAAAATCATAAAAATAAGACCAGAAATTGATGAAATAGAAAATTAATATAAAATAGAAAGGATGAACAAAACCAAAAGCTGGTTTTTTGAAAAGTCTAAAAAAATCGACAAACCTCCTGCGAAAATGATAAAGACCAAAATTAGAAGGCACAAGCAATCAACATTAGAAAAGATAAAGAGGTCATCACTATAGATGCTTAAAAAGGAAATAAAGATAATATAAACAACCTTAAGCCCATATATTTTAAAATTTAGATGAAATAAATTCTTAGGAAAACATAATAGCAAAACTGACACAAGAAGAAATAGAATGCTGAGTATATCTTTAACTATCAAGGAAACCGAAGCTGCAGTCAAAACTCTTTTCACAGTCTCTTCAATAAATGGTGCTGGGAAAACTGGACAGCCACATGCAAAAGAATGAAAGTAGACCACTATCTTTCACCATATACAAAAATTAACTCAAAATGGATCAAAAACTTAAAGGTAAGACCTGAAACTATAAAACTTCTAGAAGAAAATATAGGCAGAACACTCTTTGACATCCGTCTTAGGGGGATATTTTTGAATTCCATGTCTACTCGGATGAGTAGAAAAAATAAGCAAGTGGGACTTCATCAGACTAAAGAGCTTCTGCAAGGCAAAGGAAACCAGGATCAAAATGAATAGACAACCCACCAGCTGGGAGAAAATACTTGCAAATCACATATCTGACAACATATTAATCTCCATAATATATAAAGAACTCACAGAACTGAACAAAAAAAAAAACCAAATAACCCGATCAAAAAGTGGGCAAAGGAAATGAACAGACATTTTTCCAAGGAAGATATACAGATGGCAAATAGTCACCTGAAAAGATGTTCAACATCACTATTCATCAGGGAAATGCAAATCAAAACTACACTAAGATATCACCTTACACCCGTTAGAAAGGCTGAAATCACCAAAACAAAAAATAACGAATGTTGGAGAGGATGTAGAGAAATGGGAACCTTCATTCACTGATGGTGGGAATGCAAACTTGTGCAGCCTCTGTGGAAAACAGTATAGAGATTCCTCAAAAAATTAAAAATAGAAATACCCTATGAGCCAGCTATCCCACTACTGGGAATCTATTGAACAAACCTGAAATCAACAACCCAAAGAGGCTTATGCATCCCTATGTTCATTGCAGCATTATTCACTATAGCCAAGACGCAGGAGCAACCCAAGTGTCCATTGACAGATGACTGGGTAAAGGACACGTGGTATATATACACAATGGAATACTATTCGGCCATAAAAAAAGACACAGTCGAGCCATTTGCAACATGTCCATGGATGGACATGGAGGGAATTATGTTAAGTGAAACAAGCCAGACAGAGAAAGACAAACACCATATAACTTCACTCATATGTGGAATATAAACTAACACACGGACAGAGAGAACAGTTTGGTGGTTACCAGGTGGAAGGGGGTTGGGGGGTGGGGCACAAGGGGTGAAGGGGTGCATTTATATGGTGACTGACAAACAATAACATACAACTGAAATCTCACAATGTTATAAACTACTATGAAATCAATTTAAAAAAAAAAACAAACTCTTTTCACAAAGGAAATTCTAGGCTCAGCAAATTTAACTCTGATCTTAAGACAAATTTTTCTGGAAAACAGAAAAGGAAAGAATATTTCCCAACATATTTTATGATACAGGTTTCCAACAAGGACACTATGAGAAAGGAAAATAATAGGCCAATGTCACTTATGAACATAGATGCAAAAGTCCTAAATAGAATCTGAGTAAACTGATTCCTCCAATATGTTCATCATGATCAACATGAGTTTATTCCAGGAATGAAAGATTAGTTGACAGTTAAACAAATAAATTAATATAGTAACACACACTAACAGATTAAAAGAGAATCTCATTAGACGCATAAAAGTGCTTGAAAAAATTCGCCATCCACTTAGCAAACTAAAAACTGTAGGAAATTTTCAATTGAATTAAGTGCATCTACCCCAAACCTTCAGTAAACATCACATTTAATAGTGAAAAGTTACAAGCGTTCCCTTTCAGATCAAGAAAAAGCCAAGGATTCCTGTCATCACCTCTTCTATTCAACATTTTCCTGGATGTCCTATCCAACATAAGAAGACAAGGGAAATAAGAGAGGAGACGGGAAAAAAGATTGGAAAGGAAGAAACAAAGCTGTCATTATTCTTAGATATGATTTCATATGTGAAAAATCCAAAAGATCTATGAATAAACTATCTTAATTAATAAGAGGGTTTCACAAGGTCTCTGAATTTAAAATAGCAGTATATAAAAAACAATTATATTTATATAGATCAGCAACAAACAATTAGAGAATCAAAATTTAAGAAAGATGCCATTTACAACAGCGTTACATATTAAGCAGCACCTAAGGCTAAAGCTAACAAAAATCTGCAAGACTTCTATGAAGACAATAATATTAAGTTACTTAAAGGCAATCAAAGACCTAAATAAATGGAAAGACATAACTTGTTAATAGATTTGAAAACTCAATATTGTAGAAATGTCAATTCTTCTTAAATTGATCTATAGATTCAACACTATCCCAATCAAAATACCAAAAATATTTTTGTAGAACATAACATTTTAAATTTTATACTGAAGTGCAAACAGCCAAAAGTAGCAAAGCACTCATTAAAGAGGGACGAGGTAAGAAGACTGGCTTTCCCAGATTTCGAAACCCCTCTATCAGACCATGCACAAAAATGAATTCCTTGTGGACTTGTGAAAAGCCTAACTATAAAACCTTCAGAAGATAATAACTGAGATATCAATATAACCTCCAAGTAGGGAATAATTTCTTAATCAAGAAATACCATGCACTAAGCAAAAAGGAAAAGACTGATAAATTGAACTACTCTAATATTAAAGATTTTTGCATATCAAAATATACTAAAAAGAGAAGCCAAGAAGTACAAAATATATGTGTTGCACAAATAAGCGACAGAGAACTAAAACCCAAAGTATTAAGAACTCATAGAAATCAATAAGAAAAAGACAGTAGACAGACTTGAACGGATACTTCACAAAAGAAGAAATCCAAATGGACAATAAACATATGAAAAGTGATTGGTAATCAAGGAAATGCAAGTTAAGACCTCAATGAGGTAGCACTATACACCTAGCAGATGAGCTAAAACTGAAAAGTTGGACAATATCAAGTGTGGTGAGATTATGGAACAAGAAGTCTTATCCTGCTGATGGCTGCACCTCTGCACATTTGTAAGAATGTTCATAGTGGCATTATTTGTAATATCCCCATACTGGAAACATAAATATTAGAATAAATAAATTATACTGTGTATTTTTACACAATGAAAGTCTATACAGTATATCACAGCTACTTATAATACACATTAAGTAGAAGGAAAAAAACAAAACACAAAAGAACGCATATAATATGACTCATTTATATAAACATTTTGAACATTTATATAAAGTTCAAAAATTGGCAAGACTAAACATTACCATTTAGAAATGAATACATAGGCATTTATTGAAATTTACTAGGGGGCTTTATATTTTATTAAATTTTGTAAATGTTCAATGTTTATTGAAAAGAATGTGTATTCTCTTCTTTTTGTTGAAGGATTTTATATACATATATAAATGCAATATATAAATATAAATATAATATTTATATTTATTTATATATAAAAATAAATATAAATATAAATATATATAAATATAATAAGCATACCATATCTACGAACATAATGCATCAATTTGTTAATCTGTCTGCTTGATCAACCTGAGAAATTTATGTTAAAAAAAATTCCTGCCATGATTGCAGATTTGTCAGTTTTTCCTTTTAGTTCTTTATTTTTGCTTCATATTTTTCCAGACTATGTAGTTAGGTGTATACATGTTCATGACTGTAATGTTTTCCTAGTGCAATTTTCTTTGTTATACAATAAGATGTCCCTATTAATGTCCTTGTTAATGCTACTCTATTTAAAGAATACTTTTGATAATTAATATTGCTATATAAATTTTTTGCTGTTGTTGTTTAGAACTTGCCTGGTAGATCTTCTTTTATCTCTTTATTTTCTATACTTTGTTTAGTTTTAACAGTTTTTTATTGTTTGTTTTTAATTGTCTTAATAATAATGGACTGGCCAGCTAGTGAGATAACCATGTGATCAGATACGTAAGAGGTGGTTAAATTATAACATTATCTAGTAATCTAGCCTGGACCATGAGCATATTTCATTGAGGCTGTCTCCAGGAAATCATTTCTCTGGGCCCCAGAGCATTTTCATTTTTAAAATCAGGATTTTGTTGATAGAAAGCAAGCTACTTTATTTTTCTATTCTTTTCATTTGTCAAAATAGATTAAAGCATCAGCTTTTTATATTAGAAAATCGGTCATTTTCAGATTAAAAAATTTAAAATAGATGTATATTACTTTATTCTTAAACGTGATTTCTGACTTGTGACCATTGGGTTTTTTCCTCCATTTTCTTATTAAAAGCCTCAAAGAAACATTTCCAAGCAAAATTTTCACAATTTGTGGGCTGGTAACTTTGTAAATGAGGGGGTTTCCTAGAATTGGGGAAAGTGATTCAATTGAAAGAGGAGGGAGGTTGGATTAAATCAGAGTTGTGACTGGATCAAGGGTGGGGCTGATTGAATTAGAATTTTGAAGGTAAATATAAAGCCTGATAATTACATGAGTTTTCATTTAGAGATTCTTTCCTGAAAAGAAATCACCTTTCTGGGTCTTGGCATATCTTCATTTCAAATCTGGATTTCAGACTAGCAGAATGTAAATTACGTTTTTCTCCTTTAAAATATAAAAGAGATTAAGGCAATACTTTTTCCATCAAAATGTGGTGGTTTTTTTTCCTGTTAAAACTCACTCACTCATTCATTCACTCATTTGGAAAACGTTTACAGACACCTGCTGGTGCCAGGCACTGTTTTAGATGCTTGGCCTACATCACCAGGCAAAACAAAGATTCTTGCCCTTGTAGAAATTATATTCTGCATGGGGTAGGTAGAGAAAGAAATAATAAACATAACTAAATTATATAGGATCATGGAAGATTTACATACTATGTAAAAAAGGAAAGTAGAGCTGGATAAGAGAGATAAGGAGTGCAGGATGTTGGAGGACCAAGGGGGAGGATGGTTGCAACTTGAAACAGGGCTGTCATGGTTGGCTGACCTCATCTGAACAGAGATTTGAATAAGACTGGCCAAAAATATTGGCCGAGGAAACAGGAAGTGCAAGGGCCCTAAGGCAGGAGCTCTGCTCAGACAACACCATGAAGGCATGTAGCCTAGAGAGGCAGGAGCAAGAGAAGAGATCAATTAGGTAAAGGACAGCCTTGAGGGACATTGTGAGAACCTCTGACTTTTACTGTGAGGGAAACAGGAGCCACTGTCTCCCCACTGACTGGATCCCCTTATCACCCCATCTCATCCAATTGTATTATTAATTTTTAAAAATTCCTGCCAATCTGATGCTGTAACATGATAATTCATTGTTTGCTTTCATTTTCCTAATAGGAAGGTTGAGTGTCTTCCATGTTTATTGTCTGTTTGGAATTGCTTTTTTGAATGGCCTGTTTATATTCTTAGCTCATTTTTTACTGAGTTGTTTGTATTTTTTATATTATGTATATTATTAGTAGTCCTAGTAGTAGTACCCTTTCACATGTTATAGGCATTATAGAATTTACCTGCTAATCTAGCATTTATCTTTGACTTTGTTTTGGGCATCTTTTGCCATAAAATTAAATTTTTATATAGATGAATTTTTAAAGTTATTTCTTTTACAGTTCTTAGGTATTCTGCCTTGATCAAAAGGTCTTTACAAACCCTAGGTTGTACAAACAGTCTTTTAAATTTTCTTTTTAGATTTTTATGTTTCTTTTTTTCCTTTTGGGTGTTTAATTCAACTTGCTGTAGTGTTTGTGCAAGTTTTGAAACTGGAATTCCTACATTCAACCTGCCATAAGAATAGCTAGTTTTGTAATCACAGTTATTACATAAAACATCCTTTTCACATTCACATACCTTTGTCATATTAAAATGAAGGAGCTTTTTTTTTTTTTTTGCTGAGGAGGATTCCCCCTCAGCTAACATCCGTTGCCAATCTTCCCCTTTTTTCTGTTTTATGTGGGCCATTGCCATAGCATGGCAGCTAACAGACAAATGGTGTAGGTCTGCACCCGGGATTCAAACCCCGGCCTCTGAGGCAGAGCATGCCAAACTTAACCACTAGGCCACCGGGGCTGGCCCAAGGAGCATTTTTTAAGGTTAGGATATACTACACCATATCCAAGAGCTGATAAGAATGATCCGAGAGGGCCAGCCACAGTGGCCTAATGGTTAAGTTCAGTGCACTCTGCTTCGGCGGCCCAGGTTTGGTTCCTGGGGGTGGACCTACACTGCTCTATTAGAGGCCACGCACGCAGTGCTGGCGGATGGGTTGATAGATTACGAGAGACGTGAAATACAGTAGGATGCCAGCCACTAAGAAGGCTGGAGGAATAGGGACCCAGAGCACAAGGAGAGGGCTTGGGTCACCTCGTCTCTACTAATACGTGGAAAGCTGGGGGTATGAGTACAGTCAAAGGCAGCTTGTTAGATCTGCCAGTGGGGCAGATGAGGAGTCCTTGTTGAAGAGCTTCTGTCTTCCCAGAGAAGTCAGGAAATCATCCATTCCTGGGAAAGAGGATGAGGAGGGAAAAGAGGGTGGAAGAGGTGTGTAGATTTGAGGAAACGGCAATGTGGGAAAACATATTATTGCAGAATGGGAAAATAAACAGGAGAGTATAAGAGGATTAGCAGGCAGAATTAAGGGCCCAACTAGATTTTTGTAGTAATGGGTTTAAAATGAGAACTTTGGGGAGGTTATGTATGATTTTTTGCCAGCAAAGGTAGCTGATGGTGAATTTTAAGTTTTTAGTAAGCTTATTTTCAGTTTCTTTTTCTAATACTTGCAAACTATGTCAATACCTTTACAGTTTCCTTTTCTTATTAGTACTTTAAAATCACTTAAGTAAAAACTTTTTAGGTTCTTTTTCTTATCAATACTTTCAGACCATTTAAGTCAAAGCTTTTGATATTGTGGACTGATTATATCATATGTTGGTGTTAATGAAACTACAGGGGTGGTTATTTAATCATGGTTGGTGATCAAAAAATTAGGTGGTGGGCTAGGAGTTCAATGAATTGGGGTAATTGACTCAGGGCTGATAAGGGCAGTTGAAACATAAAACCAGGGGTATTTTCTATAATTGTGTCACCACCTTGCCATTGTTACTTCATCCCTCCACTTCATAGTGCATCATTCATTCATTCATTCAACAAATACTTACTCAGCACCTATTATGTGCCAGGTACTGTTCTATATGCAGAGGATACACCAGTGAACAAGAGAGACAAGGTTCCTGTTTTCCTGGAACTTATGTTCTAATATAGGAAGATAGACAATAATAATAAAAATAATATTAATAATAATAACAACTAACATTTATTTAGCAAGTACTGTTTGCTGAGACAGTTCTAAGCACTTTACAAGTATTAATTCACTTAATCCTTAAAATAACATGAGGGACCAGAATTATCCCCATTGTATGCACGAGGAAACTGAGGGCACAGACAGGGAAAATAACTTGCCTAAGTTTACACAGCTGGGAAAGGCAGAACTGGAATTTAGAACCAAGACCATCAGGCAGTAGATCCCTTTTTCTCAAGGACTTTGCTATGCGGCCTCTCAGACAAGAAACAAGGCAATAACCAAATAATGAACAGAATAAATTCAGGGAGTGTTTAGTACTATAAAAAAATAAATCAAGGTGACGTGATGTATTTATGTGTTGGACGGGTGGGGGTGCAAATGCAGATGTCAGGGAAACCTCACTGAAGAGGTGACATTTGAGCTGAGACTTGAAGGATGGTAACAGTTATCTTGGGGCACAGGCAGCAGTGAAAAAGCTAGAGCAAAGGAATCTTTCCTTGTTTGTGAAACAGAAATGCTCAGTTGGCTGGGGCTAGAGCTTAGTGTGCAAGAGAGTGACTGATTAGAAGTGAAGTCAGGGAGGCAGACAGAAGCCAGACTCCATGGGGCCTCAGGTCACATAAAGAAATTTGATTTTTATTGTACGCGCAGTGGATTTTTATGCAGGAAAGTAACACTACTTGCTTCTTAATTTTGAAAGATCACTCTCACTGCTATATGTAAAATTGACTGTAAGACAAAAGTAGAGGCAGGAAGATCTATTAGGAGGCAATTACAATCCAGGTGGAAAATGATGGCGGCTTGGACTAGAGTAGCAGCAGTAGAATGAAATTTAGGGTGTATCTTGAAAGTACAATTAGCAAGACTTTCAAAAGAACTGGATGTGAAGAGTGAAGGAAAAGGAATTTGAGTAGGAGCCTTGGGATTTTCGCTTTGAGTAACTAGTATGATAGTAGCGTCCTTTACTGAGATGTGTAAGACTAGGGGAGGAATACCTTTGGTAAGAAAAATCAAGAAAGATTTTCATCTTGAACTTTACGGGGGGGGGGGGGGGGGGGGCTTTTTCTACCTTTTTTTTTTTTTAATGTAAAAGTTTCAAAGAAAGAGTTCTGGAAAAAAAGCTTTTAATGTTCAATTTCATGAGCTCTTTACATTTGAAACTAAGTTGAGGGAGTTGAATTTTTGTTTAACAAATATTCACTGAGCATCTACTGTGGCCAAGGACTACGTGACGAGATACTAAGACGAACTAAGCAAACAAGATCCCTGCCCCAAGAGTACTTTTTCGGAGAAGAAAAAAATGAGGATTGGTGGCTTTTTTTTCCTTTTCGTTGTCTTATTAAAACTTCACCTAACGCATGAGTAGCCATCTTATAATAACTGATTCTTGTGCTCCTGGTAGTTGGGCCCACCGTTCTAAACGCTCGATGTCGGGTGAATAAATAAACGAATCTCTAAGAGTGACATCTCCCCCTCCCACTAGAACTTAGGCTTTTTAAAAAATAAAAATTTTAACGAACAATACGAATACAACCTTTGTTTTGAAGGCTAATATTTTTGCAGGAATGGTACCTTTATAAAGATCGTGGTTGCCCCCGTACATATTTGTTCTTTCTTCATATCCAATTAAATGAAAACACTAGTTTTTCCGTAGCCCAACTCTCTAGGCTTGCTGGGTCTAGCTCAGGAGAGAGGAAGCAGAAGCCGACGGATTTAAACGGTTGGGTGGAATCTTTCTCTACGCTCTCTCTCGCTAGCCGGGGACGTGGTGTCGGTTACCCGGGGCTTTCCGTCCCAGCAGTACGGGAATGAAGGAGTCTGGGAGGGGGTCGGGGAAGGAAAAGGCGGAAGAGACATTAAGTAATTGGTTCTTCAGGGTATAAAATTATGTTTAAGGTCTACTCTAAAGGACCGATTTCAAACGCCCGCCCCCTGGGCCGTTTCGGCCCCGCCCCCTGTTGTCGTCACGCCGACTTCCACCTTGACCTCCGCGGATTGGTCGCTGCCTCCGCCTCTGAAGTGCGATTAAAGAGCTTGGAGTTTGTTTCCGGGTCATGGGCCTTGACCCTGGGCGCAGAGGTTTCTGGGAGCTCAGAGTCGTAATGGTGTCTGTATGATCTCCGGAGGTTGCTGCATCGGAGTTTGGCTGACGTGAGCGCCGGGAGGACCGCGGATTGTCTTCCTTATTCGAGTGGGGCGGGAAAGGACGATTGGGGTTGGAGTCGGCGGCGGAGAGGCCCCGGAGCGGCGGGCAGGTGGCGGAGCCCGGGTCCTGTCGGGCGCTTCCAGCGTCCTGGGCCGGCCGCGGAGAGCGCAGCGTGAAGGCCGCTCTGCAGACGGCGTTAAGCAGGGTCGGGGCCCCGCCACCCCCGCGGAGTCGGGCGTGGGGAAGAGTCCGCGAGTTCCCGGTGACAGCCCGCGGCGAGCTCCCGGGAGGCAGGAGTATTATCTGGGGGTGTGTGAGAGGCGGCGGCAAACCCTGTTTCTCCGTCTCTCCATTACATCCCTTTTGCTTTTTTGAAAATGTAGAGTATACCAGTTCTCTCGTTTCCCCACGCACTTGCTTTTCCGACGCTAACGAGGTTTTGGTAGACGAAGCTGCTAGGCAGCACTCTCTTGGCTGCCCGAACCAAAAGTAACAATAAGGAATAGGTCCCTGACTCTCCTTTTATCAGAATCCTTTGCGGATGAGATTCCTGTCTTTTGAGCATTCCTTAAATTATAACCTACAAAAGATCTAATGTATATGATGATGGCCGCTGTAGGAGAAAATTGGATCAACAAGAAGGTTGTTGGAGAATTTAACTTATGTAACTGGCATTGAAGTTTAGCACAGTTTCAGTAACTTTGTCAGTGATTTTTTAAATATCTTTTTTGTTTTTGTAGTTACTAGCCTATTTTCTGTTGTATGAGGTTTAGATAAAATGCAGACCTTAGGGAGTCTGATAGAGTAAGGTTGAGCTGAGAATTTTTCAAACTTAGTCATGACAGGACTGTATTTTTCGAGGCTTTGACACATTAAGTCTCATAATTCTCATAGTAATCCTGTGAGGAATATCCCATTCCACAGCAGATTCAGCTAGGTGACTTGCCCAAGGCCACAGAGCCAGAAGAACAGGAACCCAAATCCAGATCTTCATGATGGAATTTTTTGCACTAAATAAGAGCTGCCTAAGAAGCCATATTCTGAGCCTCATTATTTGTTTTCTTGAGAACTTTTGCTTGAGATTGTTTAAATTTTGGAGAATGAGTTTTGGAAAATGTTTCACAAGGATGGATATTGATTAATACTTTATGAAATGAGAGCTTGTCATATTGGAAATAACTTGATGCTATTTTTCTTCAAAGCATAAAAGATGACCACAGCAGCTAGGCCAACCTTTGAACCGGCAAGAGGTGGGAGAGGAAAAGGAGAAGGTGATTTGAGCCAACTCTCAAAGCAGTATTCAAGCCGAGACCTACCTTCTCATACAAAGATAAAATATAGGTAATGAAGGCTTTCATTTTTTTTGTTTGTTTGTTTACAAAGCAAGACCAAATCTGTTAAATGGCATGGTCATGAGATAGTAGCATGTTTGGGTTATATTACTGAAGTTTTCTGTTTCCATAGGAGTAGAATACAATAGAATGTTTAACACTAAAATTACTGTCTGTGATTGTAAAATGCTACCAGATATTCCTTATGTAGAAATTCCTATTAACTGGGAATTTCCATATGTAGATGAAACAATAGCTAATACATTACCTCAGAAGGACCAAGCACTATCAGCATTAATCAATATGAGATTAAAAGTGTTACAGTAACAGGCCCTGAGTTGACGTGACACTAACAAAAAGTGAAGACGTTTTAATCAATCTGCAGGCTTATTATGGGAAAATATGTGATGGAGTTTGGGCTTCTTGAAATATTGGAAACATCGCAAGGATGCCTGTTAGTAACCTTCAGATTAGGGTAATGAACTTGTCTAGTTCCCTCTTTTTTATGCTTGAAAGACTCAAGGAGACAGTTACTTTTTGTGAATTGTCTTCCATTGCTACAGCCATGTCTCTCTTAGTAACATTTTTGCTGTGATTTGTTTCTACTTTAGACAGACCACTCAGGATGCCCCTGAAGAGGTTAGGAACCGTGACTTCAGGAGAGAGTTGGAGGAGAGAGAGAGAGCTGCTGCAAGGGAAAAAAATAGAGATCGTCCAACCCGAGGTATCAACACTACCCCAGACATTTGTCTCATAAAATTATGTCAACAATTGTTTTTCTTTCATTTGCTAATTAGAACAGATTAGTATTTTTGCTTGTTTGCTTTAAAATATTGATGTGAGCTGTAACACTTTCTTAAATGTTAGAGATGAAAATGAGGTTGATTCCAGTTTCATCTTTTTATGTTTCTGTGTTAGAAAGAACAGGGTGATCTGGGGATATTTAGCAGCCATTGTTTCAGTTCAGATCAAGTTTTTGACTGTTTACAGCAGCCAAACTTTTTGAGGCCCCGTGGTTTCTATGAGGGTTTCCTATTTTTGTTACTGACTATTGGAAAGCATCTAGGGGCATCGGTTATAATATCTTTTTTATGTTTTCAGCATATGTAAACTATTCCCTAAATTTCCTGAGAGAGGCAGCAGTTTCCATATTAAAATCAGAACTTTGATTAATTCATTCAACAAATATTTACCAAGGGCTTATTTGCCAGGGACTGTGGTTCTGATCCCTGCTGTCATGATGCTTATAATCTAAGCCCTTTGTGCCCACAGGTCCCTAAAATGTCATTGGAAATGCAGTATTTGTTTTAGTAAGCTAAATGATGTTTGTTTTTCCCCAGAACATACAACCTCCTCTTCAGTATCAAAGAAGCCTCGGTTAGACCAGATTCCCGCGGCCAACCTCGATGCAGATGATCCTCTAACAGATGTATGATTTGTTTTCTCCTTTCATCTCCGTATAGTAATTTATTTATCGTGTTTCCTGAATTACCTTTTTTATTTTTTTGGCTTTAAGAAGTGACCTGTATTTATTTTTACTTACTGTTAGTCAAATGTAGCCCTGACTTCAATGCTAAACTTTATAGTTGATTTTAAAACAAAAAATATTTATTTATTATTTTTGATTAATTAAACTTTGAGAACAAGTTTCATCTCTGGAGAACCAAATAAGTAATCTATTAAAGGATATGCTTCCCTAAAAAATAATTTCCTATATTAAACCCTGGAGATTGACTACTGTATTATACACCTCCAGAGGGCATCCTTCATCTTGGGTTCTCTGTCAGTAACACCCCCTTGATTTGAACCCAGGAGCCTTTCCCCGTTAGATACCAAAGATGTCCCCTCCTGATGTGCAGTGCACTTAGTGGCTTCCTCTGTGCTTAGGGAGGAAGTGAGCTAGTAGAAGATTTTTTAGGATTAGCATTTCAATTAACATTAAAATTCAGTGGGACCCTACAGTCTATAATTAATTTGAAGTTTTCTCCATACAGTGGAAAAATCTGAGTGGCTTTTCATGTGTAGCATCTAACTAAGCACATATATCAGCAATTAATTCTAATGCTGATGGATTGAATTAAATAATTAACTCAGTAATTAAAGGGAACCCAATTTTAAGTGAGATTTAATGTTTGTTTATTTGAAAATTCTGAGCATTTAGCATCCTTTTTTGTACTTTTGATTATCCTTACTTCCGAGCTTAAACTTGTTTTGAGCTACGTAGAATTATTTGACTCTCAGGGTGATATACCATGTATATATGTACTGTATTTCAGTGTAAAGTGTTCCTTTTCTGATTTTTAGAAATATCTTCATATGGAAATTCCCCTTTCGATCTTGTAAATTTAGAAGATATTCTGTTATACTGTTTGCTGTTATAATCTCTCAAACACATTAGGGGTTGACATTTAGTAATTCATACGTTTATTTGTGGAGTTTTATTTTATTTTTTGGTTGGTTGTTGATTTTAATCATATTTAGGTGCATTTATCTTTCCCAGTAGGAAAATTAATCCTGCCCCACAGATTTGGTAAGAGCAATATCTATGGAAAAATATGAATAATGTGCATTTTCTCTCCAATCTCCTGGGCCATCACCATTCTTTTTTAGGAGGAAGATGAAGATGAAGATTTTGAAGAGGAGAGTGATGATGATGATACTGCAGCCCTTCTTGCAGAACTGGAAAAAATTAAAAAAGAAAGAGCTGAAGAGCAGGCCAGGAAGGTAAAATTAAAATGTTAAATATTTACATCTTCCTCCTTTTTCTCACCTACATTAAACTATAAATATTTTTTAATTCATTATCTTATATTAGAAATCATCTTTGCCATGTCTAGATATTATAGCACCTGTACATCTATAAATCTGATTATATTCAGGACATCCTAAGTTTCCTGGTTATGTTAGAAATTCTTTCCAAATAGTTGAGACAGACCTAATAAGACTCATCAAATTGCTCTTCATTCGCTTAATTGTTCGTTTGTTAAGCAGACATTTGGTTAGTATCTATTAAGTGTCAGAAGAATCAAAGATGATTAAGATATAGTCATGGCCTACAAAGAATCCACAGATATAAAGGGGCCATCTTTATCTCTCTCTTTGTCTCCTGCTCCCTGCCTTCTGTCCAGGCACTTGTTGGTGTAGTCTGTCAATAGATTTTCTGTAACCTAGGGCAATTCACCTAATTTTTCTGACTGCCCACAGTCTTTCCATTTATACATTCTTTTTTTTTTTTTTGTGAGGAAGATTGGCCCTGACCTAACATCTGCCAATCCTCCTCTTTTTGGTGAGGAAGACTGGCTCTGGGCTAACATCCATGCCCATCTTCCTCCACTTTATATGGGACGCCGCCACAGCATGGCGTGACAAGCGGTGCGTCGGTGCCTGCCTGGGATCCGAACCGGTGAACCCCAGGCTGCTGCAGCGGAGCGCACGCACTTAACCGTTTGCACCACCGGGCTGGCCCCCCTGGAATGCATTCGTTTAATGTCTAACTCGAAGATAGTTATAAGGATTAAATAGGATCCATAGTACGTACCTTTAAACTTTGAGTGAATTACCCATAGTAGTAACAATAAGAGATGAAACTGGGGAGGCAAGAGCAGGTGAGAGCATTAGAGGTCTGTAAACCAATGCTAAAGGAGTTTGGACTCGTTCTGAAGGATCTGAGAAGCTAGTTGATTTCAGCAGGAGATTGAGAAGGTTGGATATACATTTTAGGAGGTTAGTCTGGCAGAAGGATGGAGGGTGATTGGAAAGAAGTGATATAAGAGGCTGTTCCAGTCATGCTTACATGCAGTTGTGAGAATCTTGCACAATAGGAGTTGAAATTGAGAGAAGTAAACAGATGCTGACAGAGCTGTTAAGGAGATAGACTTGACCAGATAAAATGACTGATTAGATGTGGCAGCAAAGATGACCCCAGTTTCTGGGTAGATGTTGGTGCCTTGCACTAATACAGGGAATGCAGAAGGATGGGCATGTTTAGGCAGAGAGAAAAGAGATGATGAGTTCTTTTTGGAATATGTTGTATTTGACAGGTGATGAGACATTCAAGTAGAGATGTCTGCCTCCTTTCAAACAAAACAGCTCTGCTTTTTTTTATGGGCCTCTGTGTAAGATTTCATTTGAGCCAAGAATTCTGTTTAATAAAAGAAGGAAAAAGACTTGGGGAACTGAATAACGTAGGTTAATGCAAGGAATCAGAAGTAGAAGACTGCTGGAATTCAGATTGGAAGAAGAATATTTTAAATATAATTCTCGTCAAAATTTGGCATAGGATAGCAAAATTCCTATAATGGCTTATAATTTTTTATCTAATTTTGAGAAATCAAAAAATTATAGGAACTTTCCTAATATCACTCGCACACCACTAGAGGGCAGTTTTCTATTCCGAATTCATTTGGCTTGCCTAACAGCTCTGGATACATAAAGAGACAAGCAATTTAAATGCATTTGGTTGACCCTTAGGGTGGATAAACATTTTAGACCGAAGGTCTTGCAATTTTGTAAGGTTCATCTAATCTCTTTGTACAAAAATGTGTTGGTGTTTCTTTTTTTTTTTGTGAGGGAGATCAGCCTTGAGCTAACATCCGTGCTAATCCACCTCTTTTTGCTGAGGAAGACTGGCTCTGAGCTAACATCTATTGCCAATCCTCCTCCTTTTTTTTCCTTCCCCAAAGCCCCAGTAGATAGTTGTATGTCATAGTTGCACATCCTTCTAGTTGCTGTATGTGGGATGCGGCCTCAGCATGGCCGGAGAAGCGGTGCGTCGGTGCACGCCCGGGATCCGAATCCCGGCCGCCAGTAGCGGAGCGCGCGCACTTAACCGTTAAGCCACTGGGCCGGCCCGGTGTTTCTTAGGGTTAAATGACAGTTTTATTTCTCTTGTCCCTGTTACCCTGTCTGGTTTTCCAGTGGCTTATTTTTGAAGTGTCCCAAAATAACATTTTCAAACCAGTCAGCCTATGTCAGAGGCTAGGAAACTTTCTGTAAAGGGCCAGATAGTAAATATTTTAGGCTTACAGGCCGTACAGTCTCTCTCGCAGCTATTCCGCTCTTCTTGCTGTAGCACGAAAGCAGCCATGGATGATAAATAAATAAATGGGTGTGACTGTGTTCCAGTAAAATTTTATTTACAAAACCACGGTGATTTGGATTTGACCTGCAGGCTATGTTCTGTGTTCATGAAGCGCCGTTCGCCTGTGTTCAGAGAAGCATAATGTGCTTGGTACTTGAATATGGAAAGAGTTGGTGCTTTTTTTTCCCAGTGCTGTGTGTGGCAATCAACCAGTAATTCTAAGGGAAATAATATTCCAAACATAAAGTGGCCAGGACCTTATTACATCGCTAACATTATTATAGGTTTGGATGCATTGTACTTGAGCTCCTAGCATATTTGTACTTCTAGCATTTCAGAGAAATGTCTTTTCACTTTCAGCATCAATATAATTTGTTAAAAATAAATATATCATTTTTAGAAAATGATCTGTTCTTACTCGATGATGGATGTTCCTGACTTTATTTGCTTAAGGTCTGAGAAGTGACCTATAGGAATTTTACTGTTTATTTCCCTGAAAGTTGCATCTTCTCACCTCCCAGTTATTTGGCCTCATAAAAAAGAAATCCATTGTTCACATTGGGATATTAAAATGAAGTATCATTAACCTGTATAGAAAATTAGGTTATTTTTCCAAGTGATCTAACACTTGATTAGGTTCATTTTAAATTGACTTCCAGAAAGTCTCTTTTTTCTTGATCTATTAATCTGTCATCCCCAAAACAGCAAATTGGGATTTATCTTTGGTTTAAGATAACATGGAGTCAGGTAGATCCAGAACTTACGGCTAAGGATTTAGACCTTTTATATTCCTAATTCTAAGAATGAAACTGAGGGTGATTTGAGTTTAAAGAGGTTAATTCTAATAAAAGTGTAGAAAGACAAGGTCATAACTGATGCAGGATGAGAGGTATAAAAATGAAGTCAGTAACAATAAATCATAACAAAATGGATAAACCTCAGGTAAATTAGTAGAAATGCATGTTGACTGAATATAATTTTTTTACATGATAGTTTGTCTGATTTTAGGAGATACTTGGTTACCAATAACTTGTCACCAATTCTAGAGATACAAGTTTACATTGTTAGTAATTCAAAATAAAATTATTTTTAATCATAGTTATTTATAGCCCTTCTTTAAAAATTGAGTAATAGCTTTGCTAAATGTGTCTTTTTGATACTTCATATGTTCTTAAATTATTAGAATATGTTTATTGGTGTACTCTCTTAAAATAAGCAATTTTATATACTTTAAGAAAGAAAATAGATTTAAATATGCATCTCAAGAATTTCAGTCAGACCAATGAATGTGTGATGGCAAGCATGAAATATTTATAATAAAAATGCCAAATTATTTTGATAAGTGAGACTTTTCTGGTATGTCTTAAAAACAAACAAAAAATAAGACTACCTTGAGGCTTATCCCATCTCCCCCATAAAATCCTTAACAGTCTTTTTTGGTTTTTTGGTGAGGACCAGCCCTGAGCTAACATCCAGTGCCAATCCTCCTCTTTTTTGCTGAGGGAGACTGGCCCTGGGCTAACATCCGTGCGCATCTTCCTCTACTTTATACGGGATGCCGCCACAGCGTGGCTTAACAAGCAGTGCGTCAGTGTGCGCCCGGGATCCGAACCGGCAAACCCCGGGCTGCTGCAGCGGAGTGTGCGCACTTAACCGCTTGCGCTGCTGGGCCGGCCCCCTTAACGGTCTTTTAAAATATGATCTCTAAGAAGATTGAACCTGGAGTTAATGTAAGTAACTATGACTCTTCCCCTGTCATTGACAGGAACAAGAACAGAAAGCTGAAGAAGAAAGGATTCGTATGGAAAACATTCTGAGTGGAAACCCTCTCCTTAATCTCACTGGCCCATCCCAGCCTCAGGCCAACTTCAAAGTTAAAAGAAGGTACTATACAGTAATGGGTTGGAGATATATAGACACACAGATTATGAGTATTATAGCAAACTGTATTACGTAAAACTTCTAAAATCCCACTTTCCACTGATAGTCTTTTTTTAATCAGATTTTGGAATAATGGGAGAAGGAGAATGCAAGAAAATAAACTTATTTTCAGTAGATATTTACAATAACCAGTTGCATACTAGATATTGTTCTAAGCACTAGGGACAGAGCAATGCACTGAGCCCTTAACCCTACAAAGCTTACATTTTAGGTGTATGTGTCAAGGGTCCCCAAGACCACCCTCCACGTTCGGAGACTCACTAAGACTCGGGACTTCTAAGTAAAGATACACAGCCAGATCATAAGGGGAAAAGGCGCTAAAGGAATCCGTGCGCATGCTTCCTTATGCTCTGTCCTTCTCCTGAGGGGTCACACAGAGCACATTCTTTCCCCTAGCAATGAAAATACAGCAATATGTGTGCAATGTTTCTGCCCAGGGAAGCCCATTAGAGACTCTGTGCCCAAGATTTTTATTGGGGGCTAGTCATATAGGCAACCTCTGCCTAGCACATACCAAAATCCAGACTCTCCAGAAGGAGAAAGGAAAGCAGGTGTTCAGCATAAACCACGTTATTTGTACAAACAGTCTAGGCACAGTGATAGTGAGAAGATTCCTGAAATCCAAGTTTCCAAATGCCAGCCAAGGGCTGACCCTGCAAGCGGGCCTTTCTAAGGAAAGCAGTCTTCGGCTTGCCATGTCAGCTCTTTTCTGTACAGTTTGTTTGTTTGGAAGGGTGAAGAAGAGGCTGAAGAGGGAGAGAATACAAACAGTAAATACTGTATATAGTACTTCGGATAGTGATACGTAGGAAAATAAAACAGAAAAGCTTACAGGAAGTGCTGAGTGGGAGGGAGATTGGTTATTTTATGTAAGGTAATGAAGGAACCCTGTAGGCTTAACTTTTAAACCATATCTATTATTTCTCACCACCTCCACTGCTCCCGTCTCCCATCTGGAGTGATGTGGTACCCCCAACTGGTCTCCTGCTTGCATGCTCACCACCCTCTCCATCCCCACCCCCAGTTTTTTTTAACAACATGGTCCTTTTAAAGTGAAAGATCACAATCTCCTGTTCTAAACTGTCCAGTGGCTTCAAAACTCATTCATAGTAAAAACTTGAGTCCTTAGAATGGCAACAGCATAGTCAAGGAAGGATTTGCTGGGAAGATGACATTTTATCAGAGACCAGATAAAATATTTTTTTAGACTCCAAGGTATTTGACCTGAGCAATTGAAAGGCTAGAGATAGAGAAGAAGTAAACTGAGGTTGGGGGTGGTGGAGGTGACAGATTTAAGACATGGTGAGTTTAGGATGTTATATACATCTGTGGGGAAATGTTGCTAAGTAGCTTGATATACGGTTCTGGAGTTAGTCCAGGCTAGAGGTAATGAATTTGAGAGCTGTCAACTTATAGAAGTCTTCTGAAGCCAGGAAGACTAGATGAGATCCCCTATGGAATGAGTGTGGCCAGAGAGGAGAAATCAGAGGACTGCGCCTGGGATAATGTTGAGAATTGGGTAGAGGATTAGCCATCAGTACCTGGAACAGTGCCTGGTACATACTACGTGCTCGGTAAATCTTGATTGAATGACTTTTGAATGAAAAACTAGGCTGAGAAGGAACAGCCAGTGAGGAAGGAGGAGAACCCAAAGAGATCTGTGGGTGTCTTGGAAGCCAAGCAAACAAAGTGTTGCAAAAGGAGGAGAGTGATTATCTAGGTCAAATATTGATGACAGGGCAAGTAAAATGGGTACTGCAAAGTGGCCGTTGCATTTAGCAGTGTAGAAGAGCAGTTTTGGTGTTGAGAGGGAGGGGCTGAAAGCCTGTTGGGAGTGAGTTGAGGAGAGAGTGGATAGAGAAAAAACAACATTGATTATATTTATAAACTATATAGCTTGTTCTGCCTTGTTTGGATGCAGATGGAATTGTTTGGAGATTGTAACGTGTCTTAATATGCAGGTCACATGTGACCCAGCTCTGCTCAACTTTTCACATTTCTGTGTACTGCACCAGTGCAGACTTTATAGTAACACTGTTTTCCAAAGATGCCCACGTTCTTTGCTTATTTTCCATGTGCAGTTTCTTTTGGCATGCACACACATTATATGGGCTTTCATTTTATATATATTTGTGAGAGTATATATTACATATATGGGTTTGGGTTGTATATGCTAGATGATATTTTGAAATCATATTCGTTATTTTCTAGAAAACATGTGTTTTGTAGTCCATCTGTGGGTTTTTTTTTTATGCTTATACATTATGAAATCGAACCAGAAGAATCCAACCCGAGTCCTGCCCTAAGCTCTTCAGCTGCTGTTTCTTGGTGGTCAGTATAGATGTGGGCCAGTACATGAGCCTTGATGTTACACCCCAATAGTTTCTTCTCTTTTCGTTGTCCTAAAGTGTAAATACTTAGACCTGAAACTAATATAATACTGTATGTCAATTACAACTCAGTAAAAAAAACTGACCAAACAAAATGTGAATACTACAGTGGATGATTGCTAAATGTTAACTGATGAAAGAGTATATAAATCCTTAAAACCACATAATCTAAACTGCGGTAAATTGGTCAGTTATCATCTAGAGCTTCTACTAATCATGGTAGTGCCAGGTGCTGCCACTTTGATTTAGACCTGAAAACACTGAATATTTATGCAATTAAAATTTATGTAGTTTCTGCTTTTTAACTCAAAGTTTCTTATACTGGAGAAATAATAAAAATGTTTTGTGTTCTGAATAGGAATTGCCCTTCCTGCTATAATAAAGCAAGATTACAACCTATTAAGAATTGCTTTATTCTTTGGGTGTAATTGCTGCATTGAAGGATGTACATGTTGAGCGTCTTTCTGTAATGACTAAGCTTTTCAGTTCACACGGTGTTCTTGTCTCCTGATAAACAAGCTTTATAAGAGCGTTCTGTTTTCTTTTTTTCCTTCAGGTGGGATGACGACGTGGTTTTCAAGAACTGTGCAAAAGGTGTAGATGATCAGAAGAAAGACAAAAGATTTGTAAATGATACGCTGCGATCTGAATTTCACAAAAAGTTCATGGAGAAATATATTAAATAGTACAGTTTTATGTGCTTAATTAAAGACTGTAAAATGTAAATGATTATTCTGACTTTATTTTGGTTAGTTTTTTTTCTCTTTCCCCTTATCTGAATTGTGTATAGGCTTCCCTAATTTTAAGTTCCAAAATATCTTTTCCTTTATTGATACCTTATTTGATAAGGACTTGGGAATTGGTTTCACCCAGTTTCCATTCTCTGAATGTTTCCAGTCATATGTTTTCTTTTCAATATGGGAAAGGGAATCTGCTTGTAATAAATATTTTTAATAATCTAAATAACCAAATCTATGTCCCCAACTTTTTTTTTTTTACATTCATTTAAGGTCAGTTAGTTTATGATGTCTTCTCTGTGTTTTTTAAGAATGTGGTGAAAGATGAAAGAGATTCCATTTTGGACCACACGTTGGTATGCGGGAGTGTCATCAAACAGGAAGCCCCTGAGGGTGTGACTGAGGGAGCACAGGGTAGCTCTCACTTCTGCAGATGCTCCTTTCTAGTCTCTTGGCTTAAAACAAGAGCTCCTCCAGCATGCCTAGGAAGCATGTGGCACTCACCTGTGTTTTCTTGGGTACTCAACTGCCATGTGTCTCTAGAATGAGATAGAGTTTGCACACCGACACACATTAGATGCAAAACCTAGGAAAGTTTAACATCAAACAATACATGAAATAAAATAGGAAATAGGATTTTGGAAATAGGATTTTGTTTGTTATCTTGGAGGATATGTATGCGGGAAGCAGGAGTGTCTACACAGGTGGGAAATGAAGCTTTCCTAAACCTGGGCTGTGATTTGAAGGGTGTCACTTTGATAGAAAATTTGGGACCAGAAATTGAGCCTTCTATAGATGGAGACCCCTTCATAGGATTCCTCAGCTGTGAATGATGTTGAGCTTCATAAAGTTAAAGATAAAACTTTTAAAGCAAAAATAACATCTATTTATCACTGGCTGTTTGTTTAAACCGTTTTCTCTAAGGCCTGATTCACTACTCCAGCATTTCCCAGTGGCAGCTTGGACACAGGTTGTCTGTAGCCTGAGTCAGGAGTAGGGCTGGAAATGGAGGAGAGGTCTTGATTCATGTTTGTGCTCTGCATTCTTTTTCCAACTGAGCTATTTATGCAACATTTTGAATACTTTGACTAGTGTTTTATTTTAAAGCCTTTAATATTAAAACACTTTTATGTCCAACTTTACAATTTATAAATTTCCTTTACATTCATTTTTAATTTCATAGCAACACCTAGGAAGGAAGTATGGGTTCTTCAAAATTAAGGAGAATGAAATTCAGGCTGAGTGACTGGATAAGGTTAACACATGATGGGCCATGCATGAGTGCCCTAAGACTGCAGGAAAATGTGTTGACAGATGTGACAGGCGTTATTAGATTTCCAAAACTAGTTCTTAGGATTATGGGTAAAGGCTTGAAAGAAGTGGCAGCACTTAATTATATAAGCTCGCTCTTAGCATCTGAAAGGCATATACTTTGTACCCAAGGTCTGGTACGTGTTACTACAAGATCCACTTCAGATGCCCTATTTCAGGAAGGATCCGAGTAAAGCTCATTTCAATGATTTCTTTCTCCTTTCCCCAATATGCTCCAATGTGAAACAGCACTGTGTAACCGGTCTTAGATCCAGGACACACGTAAATGTTACAGTTTCAGCTCTCAGATTTACAGAACAGGTAACAGCCTTCTTAGTGAAAACGCCTTGCATCACCCTTTCAAAATGTCTTGCGGTGGTGTGATTGAGAAATCTGTCCGATCCTTTCAAGGGCCCACGCTGGGTGCGCAGAGCCAGGGCTGCGAAGCCAGATGCACCTGCATGTGAGGCTCGGCGCTGTCACTTGGGGCTTTACTAAAGCTAACATGGAATGTTCACCAGCTGTGCTTGTATTGCATCTACTTAACGGATGCCATGTCCTGTAAGGTAGGCATTGTTATTTTCCCTGTTTTATGGACAAGGAAATTGAAGTTTGTAAGAGAAGTTTGAAAACAAGCAAAGTCATAAACCTTTAAGGAGATTGGGCCCAGATTCAAACTTGGAACTGTCTTTACTCGAAAGCCCATCCTCTTAACTGCTATGCTTGACTGTCTCTTGTTAATTAGCCCTTCTGACTTCTCTCACCTATGAAACAATAGTAATGAGACATAGCATAGAGCAGGGGCTGGCTAAAAGTATGCAAGTCTGTTGTTTTGTTCTATCATAGAGATCTGGGTCTGAATTAAGAGGTTCCCTAGCCCCTCAGCTTGGGTTGGGCAATGAGTATGACCCGGACAGGGATTGCTTTTGCTTGGTTTCTAGGATTAGAAAACCGCTAACAGAAACTCAAGTGAAATGGGGGTTTATTTTAAGAATACTTAATGCTGTGATGAACATCGGGATGCATAAATCTCTGAATTGTTGATTTCATATTTTTTGAATAAATACCCAGTAGTGAGATAGCTGGATCATATTATATTTCTATTTTTAATTTTTTGAGAAATTTCCATACTGTTCTCCATAGTGGCTACACCAGTTTGCATTCCCACCAGCAGTGTATGAGGGTTCCCTTTTGGCCACATCCTCTAACCTCTATTTCTTGTCTTGGTGGTTATAGCCATTCTGATGGGCGTGAGGTGATATCTCGTTGTAGTTTTGATTTGCGTTTCCCTAATAATTAGTGATGTTGAACATCTTTTCATGTTCTATCTGTATATCTTCTTTGGAAAAATGTCTGTTCATATCCTCTGCCCATTTTTTGATAGGGTAGTTTGTTTTGTTGTTGTTGAGTTGTATGAGTTCTTTATACGTTTTGGAAATGAACCCCTTGTCGGGTATATGATTTGCAAATATTTTCTCCCAGTTGCTTGTCTTTTTGTTTTGTTCGTGGTTTCCTTTGCCTTGCAGAAGCTTTTTAGTCTGATGTAGTCCTATTTGCTTATTTTTTCTTTTGTTTCCCTTGGCTGAGTAGACATGGCATTCAAAAAGATACTGCTAAGCATCTTTTCACAATAGCCAAGACGTGGAAGCAACCCAAGTACCCATCAATGGATGAATGGATAAAGAAGATGTGGTGTATATATGTGTGTGTATATATATATATATACACAAAGACAAAAGACAAAATTGTGCCATTTGTGACGACATGGATGGACCTTAAGGATATTATGCTGAAATGAAATAAGCCAGACAGAGAAAGACAAACACCGTATGATTTCACTCATATGTGGAAGATAAACAAACATGGATAAAGAGAACAGATTAGTGGTTACCAGGGGGGAAAGGGTGGGAGAAAGGTGAAAGGGGTAAAGGGGCACATATATATGGTGATGGATAAAAACTAGACTATTGGTAGTGAACATGATGCAGTCTATACAGAAACTGATATATAATAATGTACACTGGAAATCTACACAATGTTATAAGCCAATATGACCTCAGTAAAATAATTAAAAAAAAAAAAAAAGAATACTTAAAAGGCACCTCCTCTGTCCAGCTCTTGTTGCTTTTCTCTATTCCTCTGCCCTACTTCCTCTGCAAGACTAGATTTCTGCACCAAAAAACTAGAAGTTACTCATTCATGCTCCTGGCTTCCCTAGAAGAGAGTCTTCGTGACCTTATACCTCCACTGGCCAATAGAGCCTCTGGATCCTGAGACAAAGCTGGTCCAGTGAGCAGTGGCCAGGAACCAGGTTACCTAGTACAAATGTAGGAAAGAGCAGGGAGATGTTGATAGTGCAATCTCTAGTGCAGACATGGGTTGAGATACTCAGCTACTCACAGGGTAGACAAAAGCTAGAAACAGATAGCACAGCTGTGACTCCAATCTCAGGAGTAGTGCCTGCATCTGCCCCCAGGATGTAGCACCATGCTGGGCACATAACAAGGGCGGCCCTCTGTTCCCAGTGCAGGCCTGGGCACAGGCACAGTCAGGGCCAGGCACCCAGCCAGGCACAGGAGGAAAAGCTGGGAGCTAGAGAGCAGGGGCCTGGGAGTCCTGCCAGAAGCAGGCCCTGCTGTGTCAGTTTCCTGCTGGACTCTGGAAACACCAGAACCAGGGAGCAGGGTGGGAATTGTCCTGTCTTTGAGACACCTTCTTAGAAGTAGGACTAATGGAGTGAACCACTCCTCGGGGGAGAGAGTAGAGCAAATCAAAGGGAGAAGAGGACAGCTGGAGCTTCTGGGGGCTGGGATATTGGCCCCAAGCCTCTCTTCTGTGGACCAAGGTTGGCAGAACATGGAAGAAATAGGACCAGCCTTGGAGCCATCTTTCAAAAATGCTCGGTGCCATTTTCTTTGTGGGGTGGTGTTGGGATGTAGCACTCACACCTTTCTCTAAATCACACCCCCACAGAGCCCCTACATACATCCTAGCTCTTGGAATCTTTTTACACAGAAGCCCTTTTAGGTGTTTTTCATTTTCATTTTTTAAAATGTCCTGTTCTCGCCTGGCCTAGTTCTCAGAGGCACTTTAGGAGGAGGAAGAAATCAGTCGCATTCACACTCCTGAGAGAGGCATCTGCCAGATTTCCTCTCCAGGGTGATCTTTTCATCTTACCATATTTTCAAACAGCCTCCCTTTTGAGAAACAGGCAGAGAAATGACTCCTGAAGGCCGCAGACTAATTGGAAGCAGCTTCGTGGGAGCTTCGCCATCTCTGTGTGTGCTAGAGTCTGAGGAAGAAGGGAAAAGGAGGGGGGGCTTAAATAACCTTTTGACTTTTTCAGAGGGAAGGGTTCTAATGTCATCCTGAGATTGCGTCAACACTCACACCTCTTTGAAAGTCGAACTTGGGCCTCAGAGGCCTATTTCCAGAGGGTGGGTTAAATAAGCCTGGGAGTTGAGTCATTCTCTTGAAGAGTTTACTTCAAAGAAGCCACAAGGGAAGAAAAAGCTGCCGACAAGGGAAAACCTGGGATAACAGAAGTAGCAAAACTCACAGAGCATCAAAGCATGTTCCCCAGGCAGCGGGCCCTACAGACGCCACAATTCCCGACCAGGCTACCCGCCTCCCCACCTCCTGCCAGGCCAGTCTCTCCCCACATCCCCAGAAGAGCTGCTACCATGCCACTTCCCCATTTAAACTCTTCAACAAACAATCACTATTTAGGAAATATAATGGAAAATGATCCCATTCATGACAGCCACAGAAAACGTAAAACACATAGTTCTAAACCTAGCAAGAAAGATGCAGAACCTCTCGGAAGAAAACTCTTTTTTTTTTTTTTTTTGTGAGGAAGATCAGCCCTGAGCTAACATCCGTGCTAATCCTCCTCTTTTTGCTGAGGAGGACCGGCTCTGAGCTAACATCTATTGCCAATCCTCCTCCTTTTCTTTTCCCCCCAAAGCCCCAGTAGATAGTTGTATGTCATAGTTGCACATCCTTCTAGTTGCTGTATGTGGGACATGGCCTCAGCATGGCTGGAGAAGCGGTGCGTGGTGCGCGCCCGGGATGCGAACCCAGGCCGCCAGTAGTGGAGCGCACGCACTTAACCGCCAAGCCACGGGGCCAGCCCTCAGAAGAAAACTCTTAATTCTCTACTGTTGGGCATTAAAAAAGACTTTAATAAATGTGGAGAAATACCTGTTCCTGGATGGGAAGACTCAATAGTGTAAAGATATCGGTTCTCCACCCAAAAAAAATTATTATGAAATTCCAGGAGGTTGGGATTTTTTTAAACTGAGGTTTTAACCAAATTATTTTAAAATTTTCTGTTAAAACAAATTTATAAGAACATCCAGAAAAAAATCTGGCAAGGGAAAATAATGACAGGGGTTTTCCCTAACAATTTTATAAATATACAAAAATTAGTGTGGGGCTGGCACCAGAATAGAGAGAGGGGGAAAAACTGGAACATAACAAAAAGTCCAGAAATAAATGCAAGTATACAAAATAATTTTGTATATGAGAGAATTTTTTTTAATTTCTTAAGGAAAAATATTTCTTAAAGAAAATTAATGGAGAAAGAATGAACTATTCAGTAAATGATATCAGAAAAGTTTACTAACCATTTGGTAGGAAATGAATTGCTACTGTCAAGTACAATGCCAGGGTAAGAACGGTAGTTCAGCTGGTGAAGAAACAACAAGCCCTTTTTAGATTCAGATAGTTTGGTACTTACACGGTCAGTGGAAGAACATAACCAATGGTGCTAGCTCCCTGTGGCCCCTGTACAGGGCAACCCCGAAACAAAAGGGACCATGTGACAGCAACACCAGTGATAGGACACCCTGGTGCAGAGAAGCCAATGTCACAAAGCAGCTAAGTGTCATAGCTTCCAGCTGTACCCTAAGGGAGATGAGGCAGAGAGCCTCAAAACTCACCAGAATCAGGAGGCCATGGGGCTGTCTCATGACAGCCTCCTTAGAAGACAGAGAAGCAAGTGAGAAATAACCCTGTAGCAGCTCCTCACAAGCCTCACATGTTCCCATGTTCCAGGAGGATCTCAAGGCCTTCTGCCAAGATTCAGATCAGCTGCCTTCAAGTCCTGTGGCCTATAGAAATGCTTGTGAGGTCATGGGCACCAGTGTAGAGCTGTTCCTCTACAGTAACCTCACAAGTCCTGCAGGATAAATTTCATGCGGTGTAAAGATTTGAAGGAAAAAATAAACAAATGTACTAGAGAAAAATACAGGTGAATATGTGTTTAATATTGAGCTGGGATGTCCTTTCTAAGCATGATATAAAAGCAGAAAACATAAAAGAAAAACAAAACAGATAAATTGATTACATAAAAAGGTTTTGTAGATCAAAGAATTTAAAATGCCCATATTATGATTAAATTTCCTTGCTTAGACAGCATTTTTTATTTTCTTAGAGTTTATAATTGTCTTTCTTTTCTTCTTTAATGTCTTCATTTATTTATCTTCATTGTAAGAAATGATTTCATTATATGAGATAAGTAGCCAAGTTTTCTCTTTTCTAGAGCCTTCCACATGGAATAGTGGTCCCAGTATAAGTCTAATTATAGGATCACTTTTAATGCTCTCCCATGAAGAAACCCCCTATTTTCAGTGTCCCATGTCTTCCTCCTTCTTGATTGGTTCCTTTCTTTTTCATGGAATACAACTCGAAGTATCTTCCTAGGAAAGGATGAATGAGAGGTAACATATCTGAGTCTTTGTTTGTCTACATTTAGCTTTAGTCCATCCCACCACCACAACACACAGACACACACACATACGCTGTCTCTCTCTCTCTCTCTCAATTGATAGTTTTCCTGAGTATGGGTTTAAAATAAATTTCTCTTAGAATTTAAAAGCTTTGCTCCATTTTCTTCTACCTTTCAGTATTGCTCTTGAAAACTCTGATGTCAGTCTCCTTTATATTCCTTTATATATGTCCTAGCATTTGTTTTTAATCTCTGCGATCTTTGGGATGTTCTCTCTGGTTTTTTTTTTTGTTTTTTGTTTTGCTGTTCTGAAATTTCATAATGATGTACCTAGCTGTGAGGCTATTAACATTAATTATGTTTGATTCTCAGTGAGTCTTCTGGTGATCCATAAGCCTCCAGTTCTAGAAAAAGATAATCTCATTTCTTTGAAAATGTCTCCCCTCCATTTCCTCTGTTCTCTCTGTTTAGAACTCCAATTGGTTGGTAGATTAATCCTCTATCTTTTATTTTTTTCCTCATATTTTGGTCTCTGTCTTTTTGTTCTACTTTCTAGGGCATTTTCTACCCCTTCTATTTCAATTTTTGCTGATTCTTTGTTTAATTTTGGCAATCATATTTAAAATGTTCAAGATCTCCTTTTTATTCTCTGACTCTCTGTCTTGTTATCCCCGTGGCTCTCACCTTGGTTGCACACTAGAATAGACCTTTTAAAAAGTCCATTGCCCAGGTCATACCTGAACAAGTTAAATCAGAATCTTTGAGGTTAAAACCCAGGTGTCCATATTTTTTAAAGTTCTCCAGTTGATACCAGTCCTTATCCTAGTTTGACAACCACTGCATTATACAATCCCTGTTTGAGACCTACAATATCTTTTTCTTCAATATTATAATAATGTTGAATATGTAATATTCAGTATTATATAAACCAGATAGATAGATAGACTATCTACTTAAACATAATTCCTGCCCTGTGTATAGTAGGGTATCATTCTCAGGCCACAGATGCAGGCATGAAAACATATACATTTTTGTTTTATTATATTTCAATTTAATTTCTATATGCAGTCCCTATTCTCAAAGATAGAAGAAACAATCTTTGTCGACTCAATTTTATTGCAGGTCTGGGTTTAGATATGCAATATCTTTTGAAACTCTCTTAGGTTACTTGTCAGGGAGAGGAGAGAGAGATGCTAGGTCATTATTTTTAAACTGAGGCACCACTTGAATAAATTATTGGATGTTAAAATGAAGCGGGTCATCAGCATTTTGCTTTTCCTCTTAGCTTTCTTTATTCTAAGCAATGGGGTGTCATTGGTTCAGATACAACACATACATTCTATCTTTTATGAAAGCTTATTTATGCCTTTGTCTTATCCCTCCCGTAGACTTTGTCCCTCTAGAAAGAAGGAACTACACGTTACGTATGTTACACACAACAGTCATTTTTCCTCAATTGAATTCTGTGTGTTTTGGTTTAGATATCAGGGCAAGTGGTCATGGGCTAGTCTGGGCTCAAAGTAGTTCCGATAAAATGCTTCTACAGTCAAGCACACACACCCACAAGCACACACACACACTTTTTCTCTCTCATGCACACACCTGTGCGTACACAAACACACACACACAGGCACACACTCACAGTCTTTTTTCCTCACCTATTCCAAATGGCCGCACTGCATGAAGCTCTTACCATGCCGGTTGCCTCTCCATGATCCGGGAGGTGGCGCACTGTCATGGCTGCACTCACTGCTCCCTAAGAAAGGGCAGTGAGAAGGGACTCCCCAGATCTGAGGGCAGATGATGAGGTTGTCCTTGGCAAGGCTGGAAACCAAACTCGGCTCTGCCTTTCCCCGCTGGGATTCAGGCGGCTCTGGTATTCACAGCATATTTTCAGAACAGTGAGGGCAAGGTGCCCTAGCACGTTAGCAATATGCATAGGTTCTGAATGCATCTTTAACCCACACTGAGGCATTCTTCAAGCTGATTGAAGGGTTAAACCCCAGCGTAGCTTGGCCGGAGTCAGACTTGCTAACTACATCTTGTGCGACAATTCTAGATTCACAGAGAAGCCCAAAGGTCTTAGGAGATCCGTATTTCCGACCTGGGGAGAATGTTCAAATCTCAGGGAAAAAATGTTATTCCTGCTGCATTCTCTCCCTCAGACTGTAATCAAGGGATCTAAGTGATTTGTTTCAAAAAGTTCAGTTCTTGAATTTAATGCTTCTGTGACTATGTGGATTGATTTTTTTATATCTACAAATGTATTTTTAAATAATGTTATAGTTCATTTAAAAGTGTTGTAAAAGTTATTTCCTGGTAAGTTTGGATAGCCTGGTGGTAGGACCCCGCCTCTCTGTCCCAGAGTTGACTCTGTGACCACCCTTGGGGCAAGGGAAAGTCAGAGTTTGTCTTACTGTTTCTCCAGGAGAGCGACCATCTGCATGCGGACCCTGCTCCTGCCTGGTGGTCTACTGTGAACACGAGGTCATCATCTTGACAAGCTTGCCCGCTCCACACTTCCCTGCTTCCCTTCCCCTCCTTTCCCAAACAGAATACACTTTTGTCCCTAATGAGAAATTTTTTAAATTTAATGTTATTTTATTGATACATTATTTATTTATTCTTCCTCTTTAATAATTATTGCATAAGTCTCACCATATGTTCATTGATACATACTGTTTCCCACTGAGCATGTTTACATTGCTTTTTCCTCACTGTGCCTCTGTTTTTTAAATTTTGATGCATATATATAATTTCATGTAAAATAAATGTAATTATATCTCAAATATTGTGTGCTTTTTAAAAAATAAGATAAAAAGACCCCATATTTTTTTCTTTCTTTGTTTCTCGCTTTCCCTTTTCTGTCTTTTCCTACTTTTCCCATGTGAGCATCCACCAGGTGACCCAGGTTAACAACCTAATGTGTACCGTCCATGTTTTTCTCCGTGCTCATATAATCACACAGACACACACACGTATTTGTATGTTTTACATATAGGGGTCATGTGACGTAATTCCCTACTTTTGCTATTCTTAACTCAACAAAATTTTGTAGAAATATTTCCAAGATAACTAGTATAACTCTAATTCATTCTTCTTAATGGCTATGTGCAAGACTCAGTGATGTCCTGGAACCATCTAGTATTTAATACTTATCTCCTACAAGAGCTAGTTATTAAATATTCAAGAATTTTGTAAGCTAGTTATAAACTATAAGTGGCTGGGAATAATCCACGGTGGGAGAATTTACACCATGGATATTGGCAAGCATTACCAGTCAGGGCCTTGGTTTTTCAGAGAGTGAGCACATCACTGGTGCAAGTTTACAATAATTTATACAAGCAATCACCTTTTGACTGGCTGCTCGTTTTATTTCTCTTTTCTATTTCTTTTCTGTTTTTCCCCCCACTATGAACATTGCTGTAATAAACTCAGAGGATTTGAGCAGTGCTCACTGAAGAGGTGTGGGAAGTTGCCCCAAAGTCATTCTGAGTCCAGGCAGGGCAGGTAACGGGGGATGCCGGGCATCAGACCCGAACTTCAGCTGCCTTATTGTTTTCTTGCATGCTACAAACAAATGAGGCCTTGCTGCCTGCAGTTTTGAGGACGCCCAATGTGGACACTTCCTATGAGGGTCTCCCATGGTGTTGACCTCTCATCCTTCCTCCCATTTCATAGTCTCCTCCATTTAAGCCCTTCCTGCCTATTGCCCTTAGCTGCCTCTTCCACCCTTAACATTCTGAGGAAGACCCACATAGAATAACAAAGCCACAGTCCTCTGGGTTTTGAAAATTCTGCAACTTGGGGGATTGTGGGTGGTGTGGAGTTTGAGTACAGATGGGAAGGCGTTTGCTCCAGTTGGGTTAAGCTCTTTCAGAAAGCAATGGTACAAGCTTCACGTGGCTGATGCCCATCACTGCATCTCCAGCCCACATCTATTTCCCAAGCTCCTGCTTTTTGTATCCAACTGTCTGTTGAGCATCTCCACTCATGGCCCATCAGCACTTCACACCCAAGAAACGTCTCCAAAATAGAAGCCCTCCTCTCTCCGTCTCCACCTTTTACCAACACCACAACTTCAGGCAGTCCTGCCACCTCTTCATTTATATGTACCCCGGGAACACTAATTTCTGTGGGCATTGAAATGCTATCGTGCATGTCAGCAGCCTAGGTGTTCAGCAAATGTTAGTCCCCTCCCTCCATCCCTCTCGCTTCCTGGAGGAAGAGCATTCTCAATTTAGGGAAAAAGCAAAGTTCATCGAGTTGCCAGAGAGAGTTCACTTGCACTTAAAGGCAGAAAATGTTCTTTAGTCAGAGAAGCCAAGCATGAGAGTCTCAGGAGGAAAGTGACACCCAGAATTGATACGTTTTACCACTTTTTTGTTGATGAAGACTCATGCGAGAGGCGAGATGAGGTGGGTGATGGGGAAGGAGCAGACTGGGCTCATCCTGGCTTTCCTGACGCCAATTACAAAGGGGCTCCAGCCCAGAGCAGCGTGGAGCTGATTTCACAGCTTCGGACGCTGGCCAGGCTGAGGAAGAGGGAGTTGTTAAACTGAGGCCGTCTAAATCAGAGAAAAGATGTTTCAGTGTTTCTTCCACTTGAAAATTACAGAAGGCTGGCAGGCGCATCCATCAGCCTGGATGAACACTGCTACATCCATCCTCCCATTATCTCCTGAGCTGGGTCATTGGAAAAAGCTCATAAAACATGCGAAGGCAGAACATAATTATTTAATGAGCTGTCAGAAGCCTGAGAGCACCAAGGCCTAGCAGCATCCCGGGAAAAGTGAAAGATAGCTCACGTGGAGAAGTCTGTGGTTTTGAAACAGAATAAGGGAAAAAAATATGGAGGAAATACAGCCTAGAATGTGTTGTGCTTCTAATATTGCCTTTAGAGGGTGGGTCTAAAAATGTGCTTTAAAACTGAGCACCTACTATGTACAAGACACTGTTCTAAATGTGGTGATTCAAAGAGGTTTAAGACACAGTGCCAGTCTTCTGACACAGCTGTCTGCCTGTCTGGAGTCACACAGACATGGTTTTGAAGCACAGCTCCACCACTTACTTGATTTTGGTCATCATTTCATCTCCTTCAGCCTCAGTTTGGTGATCTGCAAAATGGGGATAATGATCCCATTTTTGTAAGAATAAGATTTAACATGTGAAAAGCTCTTTCCATAACGCCTGGTACATAGCAAATGATGAACAAATCTTAGTTCTCTCCTGCCCCCACCCCACCTTCTCCCACCTTTCGCATCAACAAGCTGTCTGTCTATTTTTTTCACTGCTGTGTCCCCAGTGTCAGGGGGAGTGCACATTGGCACATGCAGAGGGCGGCGGGGGTGGGTGGCAGGAAGGGCAGGGTGTTAAAATGCAAAGCTGCACTTCAGGAGAAATAAATGGACATGTTCAGAGGAGAACAAGAAAAAACGAGACTAGTGAATGAAAACTGTTGAAAAAACCCGCATTTAGTCCAGAGAACAGAAGATTTGGGGTCTCGCTAGCAGGGGTCGTAGACCTGTATTGATCTGAGTAACAGGCTGCTGCGTGGACGGAGAATGAGCCTTGACGGGTCTGGAACTAGACACACATTTCAGCCGGATGGGCGGAAGCATCTTCTGCCAGCAGAGCCTTCGAGGTGCAGAGAGACGCCCTCTGGCGGTGGCTGGGGTGAGAGTGGAGGCTGAATGGTCACAGGTGGAGTTAGGGCGAGAAGGCTCAAGAGCTGCATGCTGGGAAGGGGGGAGAAGACCTTTTACCCCTTTCAACCCTGAAGGCTTTGATTCTGAGAATTCTGCTCCGTTAGAAACCGTCGAATAAGGAGGTCAATGGCTGTCATTTGTGGCTCATTCCAAACCTCACTTGAAATTCCCCACTTGGTAAATAATGGTGCAAACCTGGTTGTTCAAGATAAAAATAACTACCACTTGACTCAGCCCCTATGCTGGTCTGTTCCTAGTTTCTCAAATGTTCCAGCACTCTCCCTGCTTCTCGCCCTCACTCACACGTCCCTTCTCCCCTGATTGCCATCTCCCCCCTCCCGACTGTCTTCCCAAATTATGCTCATTCCTTAGGGTCCAGCTGAAATCTATCAGGCACTTCCCCAGGTCCCTGCAGGTCCAATCAGCCTATCCCATTCCATCTTTCCACAGTATTTTCTTTTCAGGCGTATGAGATCTCACGGGTACAACTCCCTTCCACACTAGATTATGAGCTTCTGGCCTCTCACAGAGGCTTAGTGGTAGTCTCACTTCCTCCCCACTCAAAAAAATAATGGGTGCTCAATATTTGATTTGTAATTGCATGAATACGGCAAGTATCCTCTCCCCTACAAAAACAGAAGAAAACAAGCAAGCAAAACCAAAAACCCAACTTGTGTCAGTTTCTATTGGTCTACCATGGGCTCTTCACATTCTGGGTCCACCAGAAAAAAAGCTGATGCAACTAATTACAACATTGTGAATGACTGTGGGACAATGCTTAATTCATAGTTTTAAGTCCCCAAATATCACTTTTCCTCCTTTGTTCACTATGACCCTGACAAATCTCCAGAAGTGAGGAGCACAATTTTGTGTATTTGGTTTTAAGTTCTAGCCCTGACTCATGCTAACAGGGTGACCTTCAGCAAGATCATAGACCACAGGGACGGGACCAGGTTTTGTCAGCTGTAACATGGGATGGGTGACAGCCTGCTCACTGGATGATGTGGGAATCCAATAAAATGCAAAGTCCTTTATAAGTGTTAGTGGCTAATATCCTTAGTATCTGGTGCGATAATATCTTCTTTGCTAGCTTCTTTCTTTGTCAAGCAGTTAATTCCATAGCATATGCTTCGAGAAGGGCAGGAGTCCACCTAGTCCACTGCCCGGTTAGAGCCAAATGTGAACTCAGAAGGGAACGTTGAGGTTTTCGGCCCACCCCGTCCCTGGTGACCACTGTGTCTACGAAGCACATTCCCTCCACTGAGGTTTCTTGCTCTGAAAAAGAGAGAAAAGCGTGTGTCCTGCAAAGCCGGGGCATTGTTTAAACTCCCTCTTTCGCCTACTTTAGTCCTTACAGAAAAAAAGGAGCTGTCAGTTCCCCATTTTTAGAGCATGAAGGGAGATTAATAACAATAATAGTTCATGTGGAGATAATGTTCCCTGAAAAATACCTCTCCAGTCTAATTCTCTCAGTTCAGAGAAATGGGTCCTGAGAGGCAGGAGAATTGATATGATTATGAGTCATATACTTGGAGAGATACGAAATAACTCAATCAGCCCAGAATCCCATCACTTTCCTTACCTGAGTTCTCCATTAAACTCAATTTGCTTTTCTCAAGTTAGGCCAAATTTTTAGCGGTGACTTAAGCTAGTCCTGAAATTTGAGCCCACAGCACGACCATATCTTTACTTAAAGTGGTCAGTGCCTGGGCTTATCATTCAAATTAATGCAGTGGAAGGAACACTGGCTTAGACAGTGGCTCTGCCCCTTCGTGGCTGTGCTGTCATTTAGGACAATGGGGTAATAATGAGACCATGGTCATAGTCATAGCGCCTGTGGTGTCAGGGATTGGCTAAGGTTTTCTCTATTCCCTCTTCCTCTTCTTCACATTCCCTGTAAGTGCAAATTTAGTGCCTATTTGGAGATTATCTCCCCTTACACACTTCCAGGCACCTGTCTAGATTCTTTCCCTTAAATTTCTAAGGAGAAATTTAACCTTGCCCTCTCTAGGTAATTGGCAGAGCACGTGGATTTGCCTCTCTTAGCAACAAATAATAATCACACCTCAGGTCCTACAAAAGGCTACAACCATGAACTCTTTCACATTCTGGTCATTATAAGAGCCTGATTTGTGAGAAATCGTGTTGATGGAGGGATGGATGAGGAACACCTATTTCCTTCATCCATCTACATGTTATGAGTTCTATCATTGGATCAGCTAGATCATGCAAGAGCTGTGCTCTTGGACCGATGAATTTGACCCTCATAAAATCACTTTCACTGAACAGTTGCTCAGAGTGGGTCATTGTTCTCCACTGCAGAGCATCATGAGAAACAGCCCCAGGCAATATCTGATTGTAGCTTTTATAGGGTAGTGTTAGGACATCCCCCAGACCTCATCGCAATGGGTCTCCCCAGTGAGAAGCCACGGGAGGATTCCTCATGACACCAGGTCTTGGCAACTGGAAAAGCAGCGCATCTTCCGGAGGAACGGGATTGGTTTGCCTCACAGATTTGGTGAGTCCTATAGAGGCCAGGAACTCCTCTTCGCTCAGCCACTAGGAAGTTCTCAGGCAGATCTGTGCCGATTCCTTGCATCCCACTTGTCTCCATGCTTCCTTTGCCAGTCACTCTCCAGCTCTACAGCCTGAATGCCTTCTACCCTTAATTTTTTCCTTTTGTATCATATATATTTTTGTTAGAACCACGCAACTTTTCTAGAAAAAAGAGGAAATTATAAATACATTTCAGAAATTATAGGATGCCTTGAATGGTTTCCTAACAATTTCTTGTATGTACATTGAGTCTTCTTAAGTAGATTATAGTCAAAACAAGAGGAAGTTTCTATGGACTGAATATTTGTGTGCCCCCAAAAGTCATATGTTGAAGACCTCATGCCCAGTGTGATGGTATTAGGGGGTGGGGCCTTCAGGGGTAATTAGGTCATGAGGGTGGAGCCTCATGAATGGTATTAGTGCCCTTATAAGAAGAGACACGAGATAGATGATCTCTCAGCCATGTGAGGACACAGCAAGAAGGGGGCCTTTGCAACCAGGAAGAGAGTTCTCACCAGACACCGAATCTGCTGGCACATTGACCTTAGACTTCCCGGTTTCCGGAACTGTGAGAAGTAAGTGTTTGTTGTTTAAGACACCTAGTCTGTGGTATTTTGTTATAGCAGTCTGAGCAGACTAAGACAGAGGGTCATTTTTTTTTTCACTTCTTTTACGTCTCTCATTGTGTCAGTTTATGTGCCAAGACAGAATTAGACCTGCAAGAGTTTTATTTGGGGGAACACTTGTGAAGGGTAAAGGGGAGAGGGAGCAGGAGTAAGTGGAGAGGGTCTTCAGTCCCTGATGCAGGTCTGATATCTGTGAAAGGAGAAAGGGAAGGAAGGAGCACTGGGTAAGAGGAGCCTCCGACTGCAGTGAGCTCTGGGAAAGTCTCAGCCAGGCCAATGGGAGCGCCAGAGCAAAGATTTCCCACCAGAGAAGTGTGCAGTGGGCAGGGACGGCCAGGCTGCCCACTACTAGTACTCATGGCAGTACTCCTGCCATGCCTAGTCATTGGCCTGGAACAGTGGGGAGAGTATGACCTCAGCATGAGTGTTTGGGGAGACCTGAATGTGTAGCAGCTGGAGGCTGTTCACCAACTACTTTCCTCACAGCAGGCTCTCTTGAAGGGAGATCTGAGTGGCAGACCTCAGTGGCTGCCGCATCCACAGTGCCTAGCTAACTACAAACCAGGCGCTCAATACACTGCAATTCGGAAGTCTCTTTCAGCAGGGTGCGTGTTTCACACCTTCCAGTTTCTCCTCATCAACAAAACTTAGCTGTTTTGCATGCTGTTCTCTTAAGATTTTGTGTCCCGTTTTCTTCGGCCCTTGATGCCCTCTCCTCAGGAAATGAGTGCCATAGGAGGGTGGCTAAGAGTGCAGAACCTGGCAGGTTCTGGAGCCAGACTGCCAGGGTCCATAATGTGGATCAACTGCCTACTAGCTGTGGGAACTGGGGCAAAGTACCTAACTCTGTGCCTCAGTTTCCTCACTTACAAAATGATGACAATAATAGTACTTTTCTCATGGGGTTGTTGTAAACATTAAATGCTTCACGTGAAGCACTTAGAACAGAGCTTTGGAAATAATAATTTCTCAGACAATGATAACAATTGCGATGCTCCCAAATTCATATGTTGAAATCTAGCCCCCAAGGGGATAGTATTTGGAGGTGGGGCCTTTGGGAGGCAGTGAGGTCATAAGGGCAGAGCCCTCATGAATGAGATTAATGCCTTTATAAAAGAGACCCCAAAGAGCTCCCTTGCTCCCTCCACCATTGAGGATACAACGAGAAGTCTGCAACTCTGAAGAGGGCCCCCACCCGACCATGCTGGCACCCTGATCTTGGACTTCTAGCCTCTAGAACTGTGAGAAATGAGTCTATGTTGCTTAAAAGTCACCCAGTCTATGATATTTTGTTATAGCAGCCCGAACAGACTAAGACAACTAATTAATTAAAAATTAGTAAGTTCTCAGGTGAAGTTAATATAGCAATATTAATATGGTGTGTCTCCCATTAACACGTTTGAGTTTGAAATTTTGCCTTTCCATTTATCCTGTTTGAATACCTCTCGTAGGCATTTCAAACAGACCGGCAGAAAGCTTTAAGGAACCCTTCATATCATTTCATGTGGGCTGGTAACTTTCCCCCTGGCTTTGGAACCAGACATAAAGTTGTTAGCATAAGGCCCAACACATAGTAAGCACTTGAAAAGGTAGCTATTTCTACCACAAGCACTGTTAAAGGTGGTCTCTGGCTTATTTTTTCCTTTTCATTCTTCTGTTTACTCAACATTTATTGAGCATCTGTGGGTGTCAGGCACTCTGGTAAATGCCAGAGAATTAAAGATAAATCAGACATAGTTCTTGCCCTCCACAAGACCAAACTCTAAGAGGAGAGAAGGGACGGGCACAAAAATAACTATAATAAAGGGCAGAAAATCATAAGAATTTTAGTAAAGGGTTGGATAAAGTGCTAAGAGAGCAGAGAAGAGGGAGAAATTGCTTCCAGCTGGGCATCAGGGAAAACATTCTGGAAAAACAGATCTGTCACCTGGTTCATAAACGCCAAGATCTAGACTCGCAGGGCCTGGGCGTGTGCAGAAAGCAGCCCTTTGGAAAGGGAATGTCAGGCGTCACATTTCTCACCTGCCATAGCCTGGCCTGGGGACACACTGTGTGTTCTCAGGGACTATGTATGCTTTACAGGGACCAGCTGCCTCTCAAATCTTATTGCAAATATAATTGGCAGATCTACACAGCAAATCAGAAGTAATCACGATGATAGCTTCAAGCCTGGCATCTGTTCCTTGTAAGCATTCTATAAACAATGCTCTGAACGCTTTTCTGGAACTCAAGGAGACAGGCATCAGGGCCTTTTCCTTTTGTTTGTCGCAGGTCATTAACAAAATAATTGCACGAGGCGCCAGCACCCCATTAAGGGCGGTGACTCCATCCCTCAGGGGAATTGCCACCTGTCTCCTGCTTAGCCTAAATTTGCTTCTAACTGTGTTACTCTTTTGATTTGTTCATATTCTGCCTTCACAACCTCCACTTCGCCCACAACCTCCACTTTGCCCACATCCCCCACTAGGCTTCTCCTAAAATAAATGCAACCTGAGGACTCACATCGCTTGTGTTTCTGTTCCTCAGAGCCTCCTCTGGAAGACTGCCACGGTTGAGATTTCTAGTTAGATGGGCTGCTCCGTGGCCACATTTCAATCACTTCTATTTGGGGTCCATTTTGTGGAACAGCAGGAAACTCCGGGGTTTTTTCTGTCCACCTTTAATAACTGTGAGGTCTGGGACTGGCTGGTGACCTCATTTAGGCTCCCTGATTTGATCGTGGCAGTCCTGATTCTAAAGTAGGAAAAATGCAGGGAAGTATGTGGTGCCACGTGAGGCAAGAGAAGGCTCTGGATTCCTGGCACTGTTACTTTGAGATGGGGAAGCACTGGTTGGGGGTGGGGGAGGGCCGGGGAAACAAGAGTTCAGTTTTGGAAAGTTTGAGATTCCCTTTAAATGGTACAAGTGGAGATGTAGAGTAGGCAGGTAGATATCTAAGTACGGAGTTCTGAAAAAAGGTTAAGGTTAGACATATAATAGAAATAAACAGATATATATACACACACACACAAAGAGAAAGAAATTTGGGAATCTTCAGAATATAGATGTTATTTAAATCTGTGGGACTGGATAATATCACCAAGGGAGTGAATGCTTATAGAGAAGAGAAGAAGAGTCCTAGGACCTTCCAAAGGTTAGAAGTCATGGAGAAGATGAGGACCCAGCAAAGGAGATTAAAGAGGAGCAGCCAATGAGGCAGGAAAAATCTAGGAGGATTTAGAGTCCTGGAAGCCAAACGAAGGAAGCATTTTGAGGAGGAATGATCAATTGGGCCAGCTGGCTGATGGGTCAAGTGAGGTGGGACCTGAGAACTGACTGTGGGATTCAGCAACAGGGAAGTTATTGGTGACCTTGACAAGAGCAGTATCAGGCAAGTTTGTTCTGGCTTCTGGGCCCATGTTCCCACTGTGACATCCCCTTACCTACCATGAGCACTGCATTCTCTCCCCGGACCTCACTCTCAGCTTTTCCATGCGACAAATGTCCTTGAAATCCTTTGCCACTGCTCAGAACTTCTGTCTCCTGACATTACAGAGATTCTTAGCCTTTTGGGGTCAGAGACTCTTTGAGAAACCCGTATAAATATGTGCTCTTTCTCCACATTCACATACAATAATGTATTATAATTTAAAAAGTTCACAGACTCCCTAATCCCCGATCTGAGGTTAAGAAAGCCTTACCTAATGAGTTTCCTTCAGCTCTGGCAACGCAGAGGTCTTAAAACCGCAGTTTGATGGATGGACATTGAGGGTATAATGCAAAGTGAAATAAGTCAGAGGGAGAAGGTCAAATACCGTATGATTTCCTTCATTAAGTAGTAGATAATAACAACAATAAACAAACACATAGGGACAGAGATTGGATTGGTGGTTACCAGAGGGGAAGGGGGGAGGGAGGAGGGTGAAAGGGATAATTCGGTACATGTGTGTGGTGATGGGTTGTAATTAGTATTTTGGTGGTGAACGTGATGTAATCTATGCAGAAATAGAAGTATGATGTACACCTGAAATTTTTACAATGTTATAAACCAATGTTACTGCAATAAACAAAAAATTAAAAAAAAAAAAGAATGAAAAGGAATAAAAATGGAGTAGGTCAAAAAAAAAAAAAAAAAAAAACCCGCAGTTTGTCCATCCCAGACCTAAAACCCTCCTTATATCTTTGTTCAAATCAAAGACAATTAGAGCTAAGAGCTGATAATGTGTTTATTACAAGCTCTCAGGGAGGCAAATTTAGGACAAACACAAGCAGACGTGGTAACCAATTCAAATGTGTATTTAAATGGGATAATTTCACCTGTATTCATACCTCCTTAGTTTCACTTTAGACCTGATCTCTTCTGCTAGTTACAATAGGTGATTAGACTGGGGCAGCCAAATCCTCTATGCCAAGGATGGTAAACTCAACATCTGTGGGGACCAGGCACGTAATGAAACAGGCTGAAATGCATGGAAAACACCCAAGTGATAGGGTCTGCAGTGAACAGGTAAAGCAGAGAGCACACACTTGCTTTGAAACGAGCAGCTGATACTCTGGCAAATGTTGATGTGCAAGAATTTCAGCTCATATTGCTAGAACTTGTGATTTTTCAAGATAATTTGCAATCTTGATTCTCATGCAGGATAAATAAAATATGTAAGCAGCAGCTAGAATGTGTAGTTTGTAGGATATCAGCTTATGACCCTACAGCTAGGCCAAGTCAGAGGGAAGACTAAAGTATGTTTATAGATTAATTCTGGTGTGGGAGTCTACTTCTTTTCTTCGTTGTGACACATTGTATTTTCCAAAAATCACCCAAGTAATATTTCCAGTCCCACGTATTTTCCAGAATCTTACCATTCATATCAAGTGCACCTGGAACCTGCGTTGGCCTTTGTAGCTGGCTTGACAGACATGATGCTGAGTGACTGCCAAGAGCAAATCATATGAAGCAATATGCTTTCTAGCTGGTTCTCTCTCTCTCTTAGAATGCTCACCCTAGAAACCCAGCTGCTAGGCTGTGAGGAAGCCCAAACTAGCCCAGCAGAGGTCACATGGAGATCCTCATGTGGAGAGGAACTGAGGCCCCCAGCCAGCATCAACCACCCAGTATGTATGAGAACAAACCTTCAAATAATTTTAAGCCCTCAACCTTTGAGTCATGCAGCTAAGGCCTTCAGGGAGCAAAGACAAGCTGTTTCTGCTGTGCCTTCTCCAAATTCCTGACCCACAGACTCTGAGAGAATAATAAATAGTTGCTTTATGTCATTAAGTTGGAGTGGCTTGTTAGGCAGCCATAGTAACTGAGTTTCCATTTACAAATATGGGAGTGCTTCAGCAAATCTATCTGTGGAATACACCTTTTAGAAACATCTTCTCTCCCTGGAGTCTTTTTAAATTATGATTTTCTTTGGCTGATGCCCCACTGACGCTCCTATGACTCTGACTTCCAGACTTTTCCGAGACTGCAGTCTTCATTTTGATGATGCTCTGGTTGTTCTTCATGTGAGCACAGTGCCAACTTCAGCTCCTCTCCACTGTCCCAGGAACCTCACTCGTCATGCGCTGAAGCAGACTCCCAGCAGTCTCTGGAAATAAGTCTGTTCTGGGTGGGCAAGCTATGTTTGCATTCTTTAACTTTTTCACTCTCTAAAAATAGCAGTTTTCATTAAGTAGGCTTAAGTTTCAAACTCTAAATGCTGCTTTTTTGTTGGAGAGCCTTCCTCCACCTTGTCCATCAGGGTCATAGCTCAAGCAGTAAAACATCCTCTGGGAGACTCGACCTAACCACATCTTTTTCCCAGACAAAATTCGAGGCCCTGTGCCCATAGCAAACATCTGGTGCAGCACAGACCAGGGCAGCAGAGGCAGGATGGTGAAAGGAGTTTGCAGTCAGACAGACCTGGGTGTGAATCTTGCTTTGCCACTTAATTTTGAGCTGTGGACCTTGGACAAGTTGGGTCCTACATGTATAAAATAGAGATAATAATGCCTATCTCTTAGTGTTATTGGATAGATAAGGTATGGAAAGTGCTTACCAGTATATCTGGAACATAAGTAAAGCCTGGTAGAGAAAGTTATTACTGGAACTACCACCACCTCCATGAGTACCAGCAGCACCAATAACAACAACACCTCCACCATGCGCATCACCACAATCACCATACCACCATGACCGTCATCTCCACCAGTACCAGTACCACCACCACCAGTAACAACAACACCTCCACCACTCGCATCACTACAATCACCATACCACCATGACCATCATCTCCACCAGTACCAGTACCACCACCACTGCCAATAACAACAATACCTCCACCACTCGCATCACCACAATCACCATACTACCATGACCATCATCTCCACCAGTACCAGCACTACCACCACCAACACCAACACCTCCACCAGTACCAGGACCACCACCACCAGTAAAAACACCACCACTTCCGTCACTTGCAATGACCATAATCACCATGCCACCACCACCTCCACCAGTACAGCAACACCACCACCAATGATAAGAATGAAAACAACACCACCTCCATCCCTTGCACCACCACCACTGCCACCTCTACCATCACTGCCTCCTCTGCCACATTGTATTTGTTCATTTGGCTCACCTACTATAGGAAGCACAATTCAAAGGCAGGGAGGGTGACTTGATGTCTTTGTATTCCCAGTGCCCCCACATCGTGCTCTGAAAATAGTACACACAAATATTTTGTGGAACACATCAATGAATGAACATACATGGTAATATTTTAAAATCACCTTTAGCTCTACATACTTTTATGACGAGGCTATGAGATCTAACTTAATTTGAGTTCCTACGGTGTGAAAGGTGCTGAGCGGGCACTTTGTATATGATGTCACATGTAATCTTTAGCCTCAACTTCTATCCCCAGCAATCCCTGTATCTATAACCCCGCTTCTCACTCACCATCTCACTTTTTTAGGCCCACCTCTGGCTGAGCAGAGTTACTATCCACTCCTCAGTCTCCTCAGTGTTGCCCTTTCTTAGTGTTCTTAAGTTCCTCTATATTCTTGATAATTTAAGAATGATTTGTGCTAATTTTAGATTGTATTCATGTAAAGTAGTGGTTCTTGAAGTGTGGTCCTTGGCCGAGCAGCAACACCAGCATCATCTGGGAACTTGATAGAAATGCAAATTCTTGAGCCCCCACCTCAAACCTAACGAGGTAGAAACTCTAGGAGTGGGGCCCAGCAATCTGTGTTTTCACAAGCCCTCCAGATGATTCTGACGCTCAGTCAGATTTGAAAACCACTGCTATAAACCATATGTAAGTAGGCATTAAATGGTTACGCAGAAATGGTGCAACAGTGAGTGGAAAGTTTTCAACCTACATTGTAGTGAGGCCGTAAAGCTATTTGATATTCCTAAAATAAAGAGTTTATAAATAATAAGGCATTGGCAGGGAGTGAGGGCAGCAAGGGCAGCAGGGTGAAAAGGAATAGAGATGAGAGCACATCTTCCAAGCAGCCCTCAGCATGGTTATTCTTCTGGCTAGCACCAGGGAGGTGTGTAAAATCCTTCCACGCCACAGCAGAACTGTGATTTTCAGGTGAAATTCTATGCAGAGTCACACACAACAGGGAAGTCAGAGCAGTTCTGGCTGAGGGGGCTGGGCGCCCAGGGCCTCTGGCTCACTCCCTATGGCAGCCCCTGAGTTATTTGGAGAAACCACTCACTTAGCTTCCTTGCAGTTGTGATTCTGTAAAGCCAGCCATTGGTCGTGGTTAGCCCCCAGCCAGGGCAAAGCCACTAAAGCTGTCAGTAAGGGATGAGAGAGTGTTGACAAACAGCAGAGAGGCCCCGGTGGAATCAGGGCCCCTGCCTTGTGCGCCTGCAGGGGGCACCATCACACAGGATACACGGCAGCCTGGTCAGTCTGGGTAGCCAGGGCCAGGATCAAATACCAGGCTAACCCTGCCTGACTGCGATGCCCAGGACAGCAGAGTGAGCGAGAGGACAGAGACCCGGGGTGAGTCAAGCCCCCAGGAGGCAGGAGTTGACAAGGAGAGAAGGCTCCGGAATGACTGTGGGCACTTGGTCAGCTTGGGTGATTTCTCCTGGACAGCCTTTCATTAGGTAGGGAATTTAAGGGAACATTTTATAGTTTGTGGTTATGTATACACACGCACACACAGACACTGTATAGAAAACTAGTTATGGTTCTTGTTCCTCAGAGAGGTCAGTCACTCTCAAGTCATTTTGTTGCATTTATAAGATGCATCACAGTTAAAGACCATGATGTTATTCACCCCTCTACCTTTGCTTTTTCTAGAAAGCCTTTCCCTCCCTGAAGATTCCTATCAGATGTCACATCCTCCTGGAAGACAATGCACCTCCCTCCTTCTCTGGGGCTGGTTGCCCCTCCCTGCCCTGTGTTCCTGCTACGTGTATTTTTGCACTGTGTTAAATTGTCTCCTTTCTAGACTACGGACCCTTGCGGACAGGCTCCGTGCATTCAGCTAATGCCAGCCCATCGCTACTGCATAATAGATGTTCGAGAAATCCTTGTGGAATGACTGAATCAGTCATCGTGGGTGGAGCGGCAACTCACCCGGGCGAGCCCAGCTGACAGTGGACGTCAGTCTGGTTACCCGGGCTCAGCGTGGCAGCTCAGTTAGACCTGCTGGGGTTGGGGGCACCCTTCATGTTCACAGTGAGATCCTGGCTTTCCTTCCCTCCTGCTCTGAGAGAGAAGCTGGTAAGACAGGGAAGGCACAGATCCCAGAGCCCAGGTTTATTACCAGTGATAAGAAACCTCACTGCTAACACCACAAGCAGAAGTGGGATTGAAATGGGTCTCACTGGCCCCAGACTCAGAATATCAAATCTCTTTGGCTAAAAATTTGTCACTGACCCAGCAGTTTTTCTGCCTAGTTGCTTTTCCTTGTGGCTAATTTAAGCCGCCTCTCACTGCCAGGACTCTTGGAAAGAAGGGAGTTGAGGTGAAAATCAGCTGCATTCAATTGATCTGACCAAGTGGGCTGTCTCCCCTTTTCCCTTCATATCCTATGAAAGAGTTTCCTTCCATAGGAAAGATGCATGTCTGGCCTAAGACAGAACACTTTCTCTTTCAGCCAGATATATATTAAGGGCTTTGCTGTGTTTTCGAAAATGAATAAATGACTACAATTGGGTTTTATTTTTAAAGTTGGCATTTTCAACATTTACTAAAATGTTCTCAATAAAGTCCGAGTAGTTGTAAAGTTTGGATGATAGAAGACAAGTCTCCCCACCCCCTTTCACTCCCTAGCCTGCAAGGACCAGGGCGGCAAAGGACTATTATGGACTGAAAGTTTATGTCCCCCAAATTCATATGTTGAATTTCTCTCTCTCTTCCCAAGTGCACGCACAGAGGGAAGGCCATGTGAGGACACAGCGAGAGGGCGGCCCACAAGCCAGGAAGATGGCCTTCACCAGGAACTGAATTCGTCAGCACCTTGATCTTGGTCTTCCCAGCCTCCAGAACTGTGAGGAAACAAATTTCTGTTGTTTAAGCCCCCCAGGACTATGGTAACTTGTTATGGTAGCCCGAGCTGACTGAGACAAGGACAAAGATGGGAGTGAAATAGAGAGAGTTGGACCCAGGGCGCAGCTCTGAAGCTGCCTTCCTCCATGTCTGTGTAGAACCAGGCCTGGGTTTTCTCAGCAGCTAAGGGGACTGGTCGCTATGGCAACGGCACAGCAGGCTCAGGCTGAGGCCTAGGGGCAGACTCCTCCATCCCTGCCATAGGTCTGCCTGGTAACAAGGAAAGGATTGTTACATGCCAGGCACTCCATAGCATTCAGGTCTGCAACCAATCTCAGGTGTCTCCACAGCCGCCTAACCAACCCACTCCAGACCCTCACTATAGAACAACCCAGAACTAGACTCTCTTGAGCTTTTTGAGCCAAGGAGTAAGTAATGTGTGAGAGAGGTAGAAGATTGAAAAGGTTGCACACACAATCAGCAACTTTCAATTCCTGCCTTTCCTTCCCCAAGGTCGAGCTGACCAGTGGGTTGTAGGGAGGCTGACAACCTTGAATGTGGGTTTGGCATGTTGCTGGATGCCAACATCTGTCCCAAGGAAAAGACAATGTCCCTCTCTGTCACTGCAAGGCTAAGCCCTTCTCCTCAGCCCTGCCACCCAGCCAGATCCCCACATCAAGGCAGAGATGAGGGACAGGCCAGAAAGGTTGTAACCATATTTAGTTTAAAGAGAAAAAGATTATGTAAACCCAGTAAAAAAGGTTCTCATCCATCCTAGATGTTGAGTTCATGCAAAAAAATTTCAGAGAGGGTCCCTTGTCACAGATGCTCCTTGCAAAACAAGCAGAGGTTCCTCATTTTTACCCCATCTCCCGTGGCTGGCCTAACCCGTTCTAAGCTCCCCAGAGAGTCAAGGGTCATGGGGTCAGGGGAGCAGATGGTGACCCAGACTTGAGGTGCAGGGAAGGAATTTCTTGTTTTCTTGTCCCAAGGGCTTCTTCCTCCCCACTGAGACCTGAGCCAGAGGAAATTAGGTCAAATAGCAGCAAGAGAGAAGATTTCCAGTAGAGAAAAGGGAATTTCAGACAAAAATGTAGATTTTCTAGAGCTCAGGTCACCTGGTTTGGAGGAGCTTTCATGTCCATTTTAGGAAGCCGTGTGGTATAGTGGAAGGAGCACTAGACCAGGAGTCAGGAAAAATGGGTCACAGTTCTGGTCTTACTAGCTATGCAATCTTAGATTAGACAAGTCCCCTAACCTCCCAAGGATTCAGTCTCCTCATCAATGAAATGTAGAACACATGTCCTTTTCCACTTGTTTCACACAGTGGAAAGGATGATGATCAAACGAGAGAAAAAAAAATGTCTTTGTGGACAGGCAATATAAACAAAACAGGTTTTTCAAGCACTTTGATCACTCGGAGAAAAAGTGTTGTTAAAAACAGACAGTCAGGCCAGTCCCTGTGGCCTAGTGGTTAAGTTCAGCCTGCTGCACTTCAGCGGCCCAGGTTCAGTTCCCGGGCTCGGACCTACACCATTTGTCTGTCGGTGGCCATGCTGTGGTGGCAGCTCACATACAAAAAAAAAAAGGAAGAGTAGTAGCAGATGTCAGCTCAGGGTGAATCTTCCTCAGCAAAAAAAAAAAAAAAAAAAACAGATGGTAATAAATCTGGTAGCAGAAAGCAAGACCTGCTCTCTGAGCAGACAGCAGTTACACACCCAGAATGCAATCTGGCCCTGCTGCTCTTTCATGCTGGTTACATTTCTGGAGTCACAATGCTGGCTTGAAACTCTGTGGAAAACATGAATCAGTCTCTTCACAGACCTAATTTATTGAGCCAGTTCAGGCCAACAGCTTTCCATTCTGTGGACAGAATCAGTCAAGGTGGATTCAGGACAGAATTGAGTTGATATGTCAAGTGTCAGCCAGGAAGGCTCATCTGACACAGCCCTAGGGGTATAGAAAAGCCAGGAACCCGGTAGATGAAGCCACAGATTTAAAGGCGGTCATTCTAAGTGCACAGTGTGGAAGAGACCACTGGTCACCACTGACCTAATAATATTAGGTATTTGTGATTATTATTTGCTGAGTGCTCATGTGCCAGGTGCTGTGCAAAGTTCTTTACAAACATTACCATCCATAATTCTCTGAAAACCCTATGAAGTAGCTATTACCATTTTACTTATGAGAAAACTAGAGTTCAGAGAGGTTAGGTAACTTGCCAAGAGTCACAGGTGAGAGGGCTGGAATCCAAATCAAGTTGTACGTGATAAGTAAGATTGAATTCTTAACCACTGTATCAGCAATTCCCACCCTGGCCTGGGCGTCAGATTCACCCGCAAGGCTTGTTGAAACATAGCCCATACCCCTGGGCCCCATACCCTGGGTATCTGACTCAGGAGGTCTGGAGAGGTCCTGAGAATCTGCATTTATAGCAGGTGCCCAAGTGCTGCTGCTGGTCCTGGGAGCAGCCGTGGAGAACCCATGCACTGGGCTGTACGCCTCTCATACAGCAAGGGAGCCCTGCGGCAGGGCCGTGCTGGCCCACCAAAGGAAACCCACCTGGGTGGGCACTGGCTTCTGAAAGGCCCCACTTGTTCTCAACACCCTTCCTAGAAGTGAATTTCCTCATTCAGGAGCCTCACCTAAGCTAGACATGGCAAACATAGGGGCTCTCATCTTTCTAGAAAATTGTTTTCCAGCTTTCTCTCAGTTCCTCATTCACCTGATTCACTATCTGTTCAAAACAGTCAGCAATCTTAGAAGTGCCAGAATCTGGAAGGATTTCCTCTAAAATCTCAGAATCGGGGGGGACCTCAGGGGCCCTCCTGCTGAATCCTCTCTGGGGTGCCGTCAGAGGCTGCACGGTAGGACGTCAATGATTATCAAGGCAAGGTGTGCATAGCTATGGCAGAAGACAGTTCTCAGAGCCTGGCTGAAGTGTTTCAGAGGCTCTCTCCTCCCTTCTAGCTGGCTGCCCTCTGGCTGTTCCCATCAAGCTCATCCTCCCCACTCCCAAGTGCTCAAATTTCTGTCTTATCCTCCTGCAGTGGGTTAAATGTTGGCCCCTGAAAAGATGTATCCATGTTCTCACCCCTGCATAGAGGTCGTAGTTACAAGACTGTCATCAAAACCAATCCTGCGTAACAAACAGTGGAGCACTCCAAAGGCAAGATTTCCTACTTCGCAGTTTTCTAAATATCAGCTGGCATCAAGTCATGGCAACATCATTTTGCCATGGAAAGGACAAGAAACACCTTCGATCTTTATATGGTCTTCACACACACACACACACACACGCACGCACACACACACGCACGCACACACACACGCACATTCATCAAGGACTTTGTATCTGATCCCGGGTCTTCCTCATCACTCCTATCCCGCCATCACTGCAGTCACTGTGGGCAGGCCATGCAACCCCCAGCTCACATCTCTAACCATCTCATCATCATTTACCTCCACCTCACTTTAGCCGTTTACTCCATGGCCACACCTAGACCTTGTCATTACCTGGAACTCTTCTGCAAAAGAAATATGACAGCTCCTAGCTGTCAAATACCACACAATAATCTCTCATCCCAATCTCCATCCTGCCTGAACTTTCACTTGTTTGCAGGTACCTCACCTGTACTTGGACCCATCAAAATCTCCCTGTCCACTCATCCTTCATTCTCCCCACCTCTCATCTATCAGCCTCTCTTTACATCCTCCACTCTGCAGTGTTGATCCCGTGGACCATCACTAATGTTCTTATTACACTTCCAAATCCTCTATTCTTTGACACTGTTTTTGCACTCACCTGGGAAAACCCCAACTCTGGATAATTTTTAGCACATATGATTTCTCTTTACTCTCAGACTTCAAAACATGGCAAGGGACTGTCACATTCACGTGCAGATTGAGGTCACTGCGAATGAATACAAGGTCTCCAAATACAGAAGGGCCTCAATGCTGTCTGGCAAGCCTTTTACAGGTTCCTACTCAGCAGCTCAGTCCCAGGCCGCAGCTATCACACACAAAACATTGGTGCAAATGCCAAGGGCACCCCTTCTTCTGGGCTATGCAGAACTCAGCGCTGAATACAGGGCTGGGAGTTCTTGGGAGGAATGTCTTTGCAAAATTCAAAACTACACATCCGTACTTGCTTCACCTTTCTCGTTCCCTCCTATGGCTGTACTAGAACTTTCCTTTGGCTATCATTTCCACTGGAAAACCTTGGCTTTACTTGACAGAGAAAAAAAAAAGACCGTCAAGGGGAATCTACATAAATTTCTGGTCCCTATCCTTAACAAACTTGTTTGTATATGGACATACCTTCTCTTTCCTCCATTCTCAAAAGAACTGTCTCTCCTGCTCATTAAGACAAATCCTTCCCTTTGTGTTTGCAATTCCATCTCCTCCTCCCTTCTCCTCCCTTCATCATCTTTCTATTCCTTTCTCTTTCTATCCACATCTTCTGACCAGGATTTAAATATGTTCAAGCGTCTCTCATTAAAACAAACAGGCAAACCAACCCTCTGCCGAATCTTATATTCAACTTAGCCACTGTTCTATTGCCCTCCTTTCCTTCAGCCAATACAATACAATTAGTGTTGTAAAATTGTTCAGACAAAGATAGACTAGTACAATGTACACCCATGTGCCATATTCACCCAGATGCAAGATTTTGCCACATTTCCAGACAGGTTCCTTGAAAGAGAGATTGATACTTACATCCCACTCCATCTATAACCCCTGAGATCCTGGTTTTCCCTCACCACACCAGTGAAATTGCTCTCAAGTATCTCCATTGACCTGACGGCTAAGTCTAGCAGGCACTTTTCAGTTTGTAGCTCCCTAGTGACCACTTCGCCTTTTGATTTTCTCTCCTTCCTTGCTTTTATGTCCCAGTTCCTCCTGGTTTTACTACTGCTGCTCGGTTTCTTCTGTGGCTCCTCTTAGCTCTATGCTTGCCTCTTAAATGTTCCATTGATCCTATCTTTAGCTTCCTCTTTTCTCACTCTTCCCCCAATTCTTTCCTGACGCACGCCTCAAAATTGAGTAAAGAACCTCTTTCCTGTGATTCTAGAGCACCTATCCCACTGAACTGTACTTGCCTGGTTGATTATTGGCATTCCGTACTAAACTATGAATTCCTTAAGGTCAGGGACCCTAGTTTTATTGATGTGTTACTAGCACCCAGCTTTTATTGATGTTTCACCATTACCCAGAATCTAGCTTCAAGTAGGGCCCGATAACTACGCTTTGAATGAATGTACTTCAGTCCTTTAATACCAGTGTCAAGAGAACAGGCCCATTACTACCAGTAAAATCACTTCACCAGTGCTTGTTTATGGATGCTTCAAGCTTGGCTATGAGGAGGAGCAAACAGAAACAACTCTTTATTGTCCCTGCTAATTGGGGCATGAATAGGGAAAATTCCAGAGAGTTCCGGGAGCCTCATTTAAGCCCGTAATTTCAAAGCCTCCCCAAATAGTAAAAGCCATTCATGCCAGAGAGATGGATTTGTTGTTCAGACACTCCCCCTGTTCCTGTTCACCAAGTCACAGAGGCCAAGGAGCCACACTAAGTCCTGTAGGCAGGGAGGAAGATAGCACTGAGGACAGAGATTTTCCCCAAATCCCAAGTAACTGAGTCGTATTGTTATTTATCATATGACTTTGAGGCTAAGAGAGCTCCTTTTGAGCCCAGTTGACCTAGTCTCAGGTCAGCTCTTCTTTCTGTATGGATCACCGCTCCACTGGCCTGTTAAATTGCCAATTCTTCTGCGGACCTCCGCTGTGAGATCCAGACCAGGATGTCTCCAGCTGATGATACGGATCCCCAGTTGGTCCCAAGGGAAAGAAAACTAGAGGCCAAGTGGGAAGTTACTAAGCCACAGCACATAATGAAAATAACTGCCACTTACTGAGTACGTACTATGTGCCAGGGACTAAACCAGGCTCTCTGCATATATTCAGTCCTCCGACCAGCAGCTGTTACTAATAATAATGGCGTAAGGGCATTGACAACAACCCAAAGCATCCTCGTCTCTTGGTATAGCTGGCGTGCCATATTTTCAAAGTGCTTTCATTGGCATCATCTTATTTGTTTTGTTTTTTTACAAAATTCCGTGATCTAGGCACAAGGTATTGTTCCCATTTTATAAAGAATAAACTGAGCCCTAGATAGCATCTTGTCTGTGGTCACACGTATTATGGAGTCAGATATGGACCTCCCTGATCTGTTTGCCTCCCAAGTTTGGGATCTGTTTGCACTGAGCTGCCCAGAGGGTGTTTGTCTTTCACTGCCACGTGGTTGTGTGGACCCAGGTTCTGTCCTACATGGAGGGAAGAAGCTCTAAATGATCTCCTTTCTGCCACTGATGAGCTCTGTAAGACACAAAGTCTCTGAGCTTCAGTTTCTTCATCTGTAAACTGGGACTGGTAATACCTTCACCAGCTACTTTGTGGAGTTTTGTGAGAGTCAAATGAGATGGGGTCAATGAAGGCGTTCTGAAGAAGTACAACATGGAGACAAGTGCCCAGGAGTGTTATTATTAGGGACACAGTGTTCAGAGGAAAGCCGAATTTCTTTGCTTGTAAAGATTTTAAGGTGACCTTTAAACAAGGAGCCAGCTGGGTTCTTAGTTCTCAGTAGTTTAGAACGTTTTAATTCAGAGGTTTTGAAAGCACAGATGAATCCAAAGAGAAATATTTATAGGCACAGTTCCCAGAAACAGCCGGAGAGGAGAAACCAGAGCTCCCAGGGGAGGCGGGGTTGGGTCGGGAAGCTGGCCCAGATCTCCTCTGCCACCAGCTTCTCACCCCCAGATTCAGGAAACCCTTGCCACTCCTGGGGCCTTTTCCCACACTGACTTTCCACTTCCTCCTGGGAGGGCAGCAGCTTTCCTCTGGCCTCTTGCTCCTGAATTGGGGGTGGGGAGGGAGATGGAGGAGGGTCTGTGTGGAGCGAGTACCCTGCTTATGGGGAAGCAAGAGGAGCTGTGGAAGAGGGAAACAAGGGGACTCTCATTTGATGATCTGCTATATCAGACTGGGTGCTTCATGTATTTTATATCATATGCTATACACAAGGGCCCTACAAGGGAGATATACCTATTTCCATTTCAGAAATGAGGAGACTGAGGGCTGAGTGTAATTTGAGAACTCTTACACAGCTATGAAGTCGGGGAGCTGGATTTAGAACACAAGTCTAGTTGACTCCACAGTCACAGCAACCTGCTTTCTCCTGAGGATCTCTCTGCATGTCCATCTGCAAACCCAACACTGCATGTGGTGCATGATATCCAATCTCCTGGTAATACTCTGAACATGAAGGGAAGGCGTACTCTCCGTGCCCCCAGGGTCTGGACTTACCTCTTCAGTCTTGTCCTCTGTCTCACCTTTGTTGAACATCAGCCACATGCACCAAACGTGTCTCCTTGACTTTGCTCAGAAGATTCCCTCTGCCTGGAATTTCCATCCATCCTCCCTCCCAATGTTCACCACTTCACCCCACACCTATGCCCCAATGGCCTGGCAGTTATCTATTGTTAAAAGGTAAACTGAGACATATTAAAATTTTTATGACTTTGAGCATTTATTGATTTGAATTGGGCAGTGCCAAACTGGAAGTGGTTAGGAGCGGTCCAGGGACAGGAGCTGAGGGGAGACTTTTATAGAGAAAAGATGGAAGCAAAGTAAGGAAATTATTGATTGGCTATAGCTGAAAAGCTAGTTGGTTGTTTGTGACTTGTTTCTTTAGATTTCAGTTTCATAACCTTGAGGCATTTATAGGCTTAGATTTTGGTTTGCTTACATAGACTGCCACAACATTCGGGTCACTTCAGTCTAATAGTCTCCTGGTTTAATTAATTTAACACTACTCATCTTTTAAGACTCAGCTCAAGGGTTGCTACCTCTACAATGCCTTTCCTTATCCCTACCATCCACCCAAAGGTAGAATTGATTCTTTCCTCCTTTAAGCTTCCACTGCGACCTGTACAGATTTCCACCATAATATGTATAGTATTTTATTATTCTTGTTTTTACAGGGCAATCTCTTCCATCAGATTATAAGCTCTTTAGAGCAAAGACCATGTATTATTTATTTTGGAATTTCCACAACTTTTCACAGTGCCTGGGACTTACTAAGTGTCATTTTAATTTTAAAATATATTTTAGTGCACAGATACTATACTAGTACATTTTCACTATAAAAATTCCAAGCGATAAAGATAATTAAAAAATCCTCCTTGACCCCAATTCAATCTCACTACCCTTCCCAGAGTAATCAATTTGGTATGCATACTTCTATGCCCTTATATACCTACAAACATGGAGAAATATATAATTTTGAGAAGGTAAATAAAAATAGGATTATACTATCAATTGTCTACAGTATGTCTTTTTTCACTTAAAAATATCTTCCAAACGTCTTAACAAGTCAGTATGTATAAATCTACCCAATTCATTTTAACTGCCAGTATTCCATAGTATGAATGTACCATAATTGGTTTAGCTAGTTCTCTACTAATAGACATTTGTGTTTATTAGTAGACACATGTGTTTTCCAATATTTTACTATTATAAGCAATATTGCAATGAATATCCCCAGACATACCTCTCAGAACACATGGCTCAGTATTTCTCTATGTCAGTGGCTCTCAACGAAACTATAGTGGAGCTTTTAAAAAATGAGCATAGATGCAAAAATCCTCAGCAAAATATTAGCAAATCAAATCCAGCAATGTATAAAAATAAATTATATGCCATAATCAAGTAGTATGCAAAGCTGGTTCAACATTCCAAAATGAGTTAATATAATCCATCATATCAACAAGCTAAAGAAGAAAAATCATATGATCTTATCAATAGCTGCAGAAAAAGCATTTGAAAAAATCCAACACCCATTTATGATAAAAAGTCTCAGAAAACTACGTATAGAGGGGAGGGGAATGTCCTCAATTTGATAAAGAATATCTACCAAAAACCCAATAGCTAACATCATACTTACTGGTGAGAAACTATATGATTTTCCCCTGTGATCAGGGAGATGTGAAGGACGTCCCCACTTACTACTCCTTTTAACACTATACTAGAAGGCCTAGTTAATGGAATAAAGCAGGAAAAGGAAATAAAAGGTCTACAGGTTGGAAAGGAAGATACAAAACTTTATTCACAGATAACATGATTCTCTGTGTAGAAAACCCCAAAGAATCAACCAAAGAAAACCTCCTGACACTAATAAATGATTATAGCAGGCTTGCAGGATACAAAGTCAATTGCTTCCCTATATACCAGCAGTGAACAATTGGAATTTGAAATTAAAAACACAACACTATTTACATTAGCACCAAAAAAATTGAAATACTTCATTATAAATCTAACAAAATTTGTATAAGGTCTATATGAGGGAAACTACAAAACACTGATGATAGAAATCAAAGAAGAACTAAATAGATGGAGAGATATTCCATGTCCATGGATAGAAAGACTCAACAATGTTAAAATGTCAGTTCTTCCCAACTTGATCTGTAGATTCAATGCAATCTCAATCAAAATCCCAGTAAGTTATTTGTGGATATCAACAAACTGATTCTAAAGTTTATGTGGAAAGAGAAAAGACTGAGAATAGACAACATAATACTGAAGAAGAACAAAGTTGGTGGCCTGATACTACCTGACTTTAAGACTTACTATAAAGCTACAGTAATCATGACAGTGTGGTATTGGTGAAAGAATAGACAAATAGATCAATGGAACTGAATAGAGAGTCCAGATATAGACCCACACAAATATAGTTGACTGATCTTTGACAAGGGAGCAAAGGCAATTCAATGGAGAAAGGATAGTCTCTTGAACAAATGGTGCTGGAACAACTGGACATCCACATGCAAAAAAATGAATCCAGACATAATCTTCACATCTTTAACAAAAATTAACTCAAAATGGATCATAGACTTAAATGTAAAATGCAAAACTATAAAACTTCTAGAAGATAACATAGGAGAAAATCTAGGTGATCTTGGGTTTGGCAATGGCTTTTAGATGCAGCACTAAAAGCACAATCCATGAAAGAAAAAATTGATAAGTTGGACTTCATTAAAATTAAAAACTTCTGCTCTGCAAAAAACACTGTTAAGAGAATGAAAAGACAAGCACACACTGGGAAAAAATGTCTGCAAAACACATATCTGATCAAGAACTGTTATGCAAAATACACAAAGAACTCTTAAAACTCGACAATAAGAAAACAATCTAATTTTAAAATAGCCAAAAAATCTAAACAGACATTTCACCAAAGAAGACATACAGGTGGCATATAAACATATGAAAAAATGCTCAACATCATATGTCATTAGGGAATTGCAAATTAAAACAACAAGATACCACTACAGACCTATTAAAATGGCTTAAATCCAAAACACTGACAACAGCAGATGCTTGCAAGGATGCGGCCCAACAGAAACTCTCATTCATTGCTAGTGGGAATGCAAAATGGTACAGCCACTTTGGAAGACAATTTGGCAGTTTCTTACAAAGCTAAACATAAGCTTACCATATGATCCAGCAATCAACATGCTCCTAGATATTTACACAAAAGAATTGAAAACATGTCCACACAAATCCTGCACATGAATATTTATAGCAGCTTTAAACTTGGAAGTAACCAAGATGTCCTTCAAGAGCTGAATGGGTAAACAAAGTGTGGTACATCCAGACAATGGAATATAATTCAACCACAAAAAGAGAGGAGCTATCAAGCCATGAAAAGACATGAGGAACCTTAAATGCTAGCTGATGGAAACCAGTCTGAAAAGCTACATACTGTATGATTCCAATTTTATGACATTGTCACCATCATCATCATTATCATCATCATCATCATCATGATGTTGGCAGTCCCATATCAAGTTCAGAAAGCACCTTCACATCTGTGATCTGATCTGATCTTCACAAGGATCCCACAGAGCAGGTGGGACAGAGGTCTTGATTCCAGTTTAGAGATGGGGAAGCTGTGTTTGGTAGATTGCCCTGCCTGAAGTCACACAGCGGATAACAAAATCCCATCTTTCCCTCCTAGATCTTATACCTCACTGCCTCCAGTCCAGCCTCCTGGTCCTTGATTGGGCCTCAGACCATGGTGGTGATGGGGTTCTGGGGTATGTAATCAAGGGACTTGATGTGTCATATTGGAAAGGAGTGCAGAAGAGAGAGTCTAACAAGTAGATTCAGTGGCTCCTGTTCTCTCTGATCAGCACTGTCTTCCCTCAATCCCCTGATCCATCTCTCCTGTTGAAGGCATTGACACTCACAGCACGCAGAGACTTGGCAGCAGGATGCTTGTTATTTATTCATGAGCACATCAGCCGATTCCTTCTTCTCCATTTGCCTAGAGGAGGCAGGTCAAGATGTGCCAACTTGTACCCTATCAATCCCGGGGGCTGGATTTACTGGCCATAGAGATGTTCACTCGCAGAAAGCAGAAAGAGGATTTTTTTAGGTAGGAGAGTGCCCCTGAGATATCCATAAATGAATGCAATAGAGATTTGCTAAGGAAATGCACAGAGGGGTGGGAAATGGGAAAGAGGTGAGAGAATCTCTTTTGCTAGCCTCTGGTCACCATGGCAACAATGGCATCTTAAAGAAGCAGAACTGATCGTTTTAAGTCAGAGGTTCTTTTGTTGTTGTTGTTTGTTTTGTTTTTTGTTTTTATATGTATCAAAACATACCAGATTTCAGCCTCTTTGATAACTCTGGAATAGGTGAATGGGAGTGTGAGTCTCCACCCCAGCTCAAGTAGAGTCTTAGGGACAATTGTGGACCTGAGTCTGGAAGCCCCTAATTTAGTCACTCTGACTCAGAACATGCCTTTGAAAACAGTTGAGCATGTTGGTGGGAACTGAAAGAGCCATACCTTGAGAGCCCGTGTAGGGAGTGATTGTGGAGGGGTGAGATTGGCCTTTCTAGAAGAACCAGTGGAGCTCACCCACCGTCAAGGGAGAAAAGGAGTCCTCAGAGCAATGGACAAGGATGCAGAAGCAGTGTGGGACCTGTGGTAGGCTGAATAATGGCCCCCAAAGATATCCATGTCCTAATCCCTGGAATTTATGAGTATGTTACCTTGGCAAAAGGCACAATGCAGATGTGATTAAGTTAAGGATCTTGAGATAGGGGAGATTATCATAGAGTATCCTGGTGGCCCCATGTAATCATAGGATCCTTATAAGAGGAAGGTAGGAGGATCAGAGTCAGAGAAGATGATGTGACAATGGAGGCAGAGGAAAATAAAGAAATATGACAATGGAAGTAGAGACCATGAGGCGAGGAATGCAAGCAACCTCGAGAGGCTGGAAAAGACAAGAAAAAGGATTCTTCCCTAGAGCCTCCAGAAGGACTGCAGTGCTGTCAACACCTTGGTTTTAGACTTCTGACCTCCAGAACTGTAAGAGAATAAATGTGTGATGTTTTAAGCCACTGAGTTTGTGGTAATTTTTTACAGCCGCATTAGGAATATCTTATAGGACTGATTTTCAATAATTGCACCTGCCATTATCGCAGAAGCAAAGAGACCAGAAAACAAGGGCCCGTCAGTGAATGATCAGATTCTCTAAACCTCTGTGCACCTGGCATCTGAAAGCAGGACAGGGCCCTTGGAATGGGTAAGGCTGTGTTGCATCACGAGAAAAAGGATGCTTGGGGGTGGAGAAAGGTCCTGGCCTTCAGGGGGAAGCACGCGATATTCAGGAGCACTGCAGCACAGAGCCCTCTCTTTTCCACAGAATGGCAGGGGGTGTGGGAGATGGGGAAGGGACACATGAACTTCAGGTTCCTCAGAACATCAGCCAAGGTCAGGAGTCTCAAGTCACTTTCCCAGCCCACGCAAACAGTTGGGGAAGAAAAAATAGAAGAGTGAAGGGAGGTAAACGTGGTCAGTATTCATCAACAAATTCGACCAACTGTCCGCTTTCTAAATTGAGGGTGGCCATAGAGTCAGGAAACAGACAGTGATATTCTGTATTTTAAGATAATTTTAAACCATTTATTGGGCACATGCGCAGATATGTATATACCCCATAACTCTGGAACCTCTTTCCTCCACCAGCACGTCTCTCCTAGTTCAGGCCATCTTCCTCTTTATCTGGATTATGGTAACAACCTCCAACTGGTCCTCTTGCCTCCATTCTTGCTGCCCTCAAGTCCATCCTCTGCATGCTTTCCAAAATCCTAATCTTACTCTGTCATCTCCTAGATAACAATCTTTCCACAGCTTCCCATAGCCTTTGGGATAAAAGCCCAAATCCTTCACTTCTCTAGACTAGAAGCTCCTCAAGTGCAGTGGTATTAGCTGGTTGGAGTAGGACTCGCCAGCGTGAGAACAGGGCATGGCACCAGGCAGACACCTACTGCATATTAAGGGATGTCTTACAAGAACCTCCATGACTTGTGTTTTGTGACTCCCACTTTCAGACTGCTCAAGCCATACTAAATATCTCTTGATTCCTTGAAAGAGTTCTGTTTCTTCTCCAGGTCTTTGTATCCCCCTGTTTCCTGGGTCTCCAGCCCCCACTCCCTGGTGTTGCAACCTCCCACTCATCCTTGAGGATTTAAACATCCCCTATTCACAGAGACTTGATCTCTAGCTTAAGTTCTCATATTATAGGGTCTTACAGTATCTTGAACTTCCCCTACCATAACACTAATCATACTTTATTTTTACTACTTGCTTAATTATCATAGACCTGAAGCTCAATGATAGGGTTTCTCAACCTCAGCACTCTTGATATTTTGGGATGGACAATTTCTTTGTTGTGGGGAATCTCCTATGCATTGCAGGATGTTGAGCAGCATCTCCATAGCAACCACCTCCCAAGTCATGATAATCAAAAATGTCTCCAGACATTACTAGATGTCCCTGGGGGGTAGAATTGTCCCTTGTTGAGAACCACTGCTCTATGAAAGTAGGGTCTATGACTATCTGGTTTACTTTGGCATTTCTAATGTCTAGCAATGTACCTGGGCCATAGCAAGCACTCATAACTAAATGAGTTATTAAAACTCATGTGTGCCCAGGCTTTTGTAGCCACCAGACGTGGTCCTACATGTCTTCAGCCTGGCCTGCATATGCATGGCCCCTTGCCCTCCAGGGTCCTTTCTGTTCTTGAAAGTCTTGAAAAGGGTTTCCCCTGGGGTGCTGGGTAGACCTCTGAGTCCAAATGAGGATTGTGGACGTCCTGCAGATTTTAAATCTCTATCTCCTCCAACATCATATCATAGCTGACAGATGGCTGTTAAGGTGAACCCTGTGGCCCTACATGTTAGAGATTCAACACATTAAAAAGCTATTTGGAATAGTGGAAAAGGGCAGTGGTCTGGGACTCAGTTCTGCCATAAAAAGCTCTGTGACTCCGGACAATTCATTCTACCTCTCTGGGCCTCAGGTACTTTCACTGTAAAATAAGGAACTTGGACTAGGACATCAATGGCTTTTTCTAAACATCTAGAATATTGTACCTCAGAAAATGGCATCATGGAAACTGCAAGGAAATAACAGATATTTAAGGAAAAAAATCTTGGAAAAAGAAACAGCCCATCAAATCCAGTACGTCCCCATGATGCTCAGCGGTCCCTGTCTTGGGATATATATTGCTTTGACCTTGTGTTATAGTGTTTACTTCATGTTAGCTCTGCGGCTGGACTGCAAGCCCCCTTGGGGGCAGGCACACTGTGCGTGCTTCTCTGTGTTACTCGGAGCCTGTCATGAGCAATAGACATGGCAGGCACTCAAGCAATGCCACCCACAGGCAGAGCTCTGTGCCTTTCAGTAGTAACTCATTTAATCTTCAAACCAGTTCACAAGGTAGGGTCTATTACTATCTCCATGTTATAGGTGTGGAAATGAGTTTAATGCACTTAACCAAATTCGCATGGTTAGTAAGTAGCTAAGCCAGGACTCCGGCCCAGGCAGATGGACTCCAGGGTCCATCTGTACCTCCTGAAGTAGGTGTTCAGTCGATATGTGGTGAGAAATCAACTGGCTGAATGAATGAATCTGTCAAGAGAGGCCCGCGGGCCTCAGGGCAGGCCCCAAACTCTGCACAAAGCCCAGGAAAAAACCCACTTGCAGGAAAAGCACCTGGGCGAAGGTCTGGCCACCCAAGGTGTATATTGTTAAATGGTGAAGAATAAGACGCCATAATCAACAAGCTTTGCCACCCACGCTTTGTACAGCTCCTTCCCAAGATTATATAACCAGCCCCTACACAAACGCCCAGGCCCAGTGAACACAGGACCAGCTGTGCCGTGATTTAACCCCCAACCCAGCTCTCCCAAAGCTTCGCTCGTACTCAGATTCAGGAGAAACGACCAGATATTCATTTCTGTGATTTAAAGGAACCAACTAAAAAGAAAGCCCACCTGGCTGGCTGCACATTGGCATGTTCGGGACTTTCTCTCCAAATGGAACACAGGTAAGTGACAGCCATCTGTTATTCACCACCTGCAAAAGGAGCAGCCCTAGAGGCAGCAACAGCAGTTTGCATCCCAGCTCCACCATTTGCCAGCTGTGGAATTTATTTTCTGAGCCTCAGTGTACGTGGCTGTCTCACTAGCAATGGTAACACCAACCTCATAAAGTCTTGGGAGGACGAAATATGTGTGCAAGTGATGAAATATGTATGAAAGTGACAAAACAGTCCTGGTTCAAGATTGTTCCAAAAGGGGCACTGTTCACCTTGTCTGCTCCCATCTTGTCCCTGGAACGGTAATTCCCGCTGTTGGTTGGTGTCTGCAGCTGTTGGTCCATCCTGTCAGAAACTGTTCCTGAACAATGCTTGAAAAGGCTTTTTTAATTCAGGATATCATAAGAACTGCAAAAGGATTAGTGGGGCAGAAATGAACACACATTATGGAGTCAGTGTGGCCTGGTTTATTAAATCTGAGTTGGCAATCACATGGCTAGGAGTCAAGGAGGTCTGGGCCGAGTACCAGCTCAGCCATCACATCTCCTTAGGCAAGTGACTTACTGCAGTTTCCTGTTCTCTAAAATGGGAATAATAATAGTAACCACTTCACAGGGCTGCCGTGAGTATTAAATGTGACAGTGTTTGCACAGTTCTTTGCGGAGTTAACATCACCCATCATTAATGGAACGTATAACCGTCTGCACACAGTGCACAAGCAACACGCCAAATACTGTCTTAGAAACAAGCCTTCCCTATGATTGGTGAGGCAAGGGGCTAGGGCTGTGCACATCCAGGTCTGCATGCTCTCCTTCCACTGTCCTGTTTCTGGGTCACCCTCACCAGTCCAGTTCCCACTGGTCCATATCAGGCCACAGCAGAGACGACTTCCTCAAGTCTTGGGGGATTTGCTGCAGACAGCTTAAGTCTCAGGATTGCTACAAGATTTGCTGTCTTAGCTCTGATGATGCTTTCAACTGCACAAACTTCAATTGCTCTGGCTCTTTCAGTGCCTGTTTGCAACTGCACAGACTCATTCATTAACAAGGGAATGTCAGAGACGCCTTGAATCAGCCCAGCGCCTTGCCCAATGCCTGGATCAAAATAGGTCCTCCATAAATATTTATTGAATGAATGAATAATGCTTCTGAAAACTGTCTCCTACAAAATGCTCACAAATACCTTCACCAAAAGTGTCTGCTGCAGCTACAGGGGGAGAAGTTTCTAGAATTCTGGGCACTGCCCCATTTCAGGAGCCTATTTCTTCCCTGGGCATCAAATATTCTCCTTAAATGCAGCAGCTAGGGCTAAAAAAAATTCTTCCCTTTCGATAAAATGTAGCTTTGTCCCCATTTTTCAGCTTAACTGTTTCATCTTCAGCACATGGAGATTTCAAATGTAGTTTGAAAACTGTGAAGACCTGTAAAAGCATAATTACTGCTGTTTTATGTGAGTTAACAAGGTTTAAAGCAAAAGGAGTCTAAGTTACTCTCTAGTCCTAATTTTCCCTAGATATAACTATTTTTAAATGGGTTCAGTGTAGCAAAATTGTATTTGAAGGAAAGAAAAAGAAACACAGGATCAAGAATTCTTTTGAGTGATTCACTAAACATTAGTTTGATTGCTAGAAGTCTCTTATTACTGCAGGCAGCAGACCTCAGATACATCAGTAAAACAGTAAAGCCAGAAGTGCTCACATAGGCCTCTTATTTACTATGGCCAAAGGACATCGGTATTTAGAATATACAAAGCATACCTGACCCATCTCCCTGACTCTAAGCATCTATCATATAATGGCCACAGGGATCCTTCTAAAACACAGATCTAATCTCGGCTCTTTGAACACCAGTCCCTTCTGGTTTTCGTTCTACCATTTTTATTTTTCCTTCTCTGTCTCCACTGAAGGCTTACCTTCCAAATTCAGTTCTTCTGATGGAGTTCCTCAAGGCTTCAGCCTAAGCCCTTTTCAGTACTTATTGTATGTGCTCTCTCCCTCAACAATCTCTCAGGTTTAAGTACCACCTACAAACAAATGACCAACATATTTATTTCTCCAGCCCAGATATCTCCCCTGACCTCTATACGCATTCATTCAATTGCTTCCTTGATGTCTTCACTTAAATATTGTGAGTAAGTGGCATCTCAAACTCAACCTGTTCAAAATGGACTCATGATGCTTTATTTTTTTGCTGGGTTTCTTGTCTTAGTCAATGCCCCTGCCAATTGTGCAACTGCACAAACCAGACCTAACTGTCCTTTCTGACACAGTCCTCTTCCTCTAGCCCTATGTCCCTCTATCACCAAGTTTTCTCTTCATCTCCATCACTACTCCTCTGGAGCGAGTGTTCACAATCTGTCACCTGGACTGTTACAACAGCCTTTCAACAAATTTCCATGGATTCTTTAGATCCTCTTCCAAATCAATTTTTTTTTTCTGAATTACAGATCTGATCATGTCACTCCCTCCAACAACTTAAAGATAAAATCAGTGGCTTTTTCTAAGTTTCCAAAACTTTCAGAAGATAAAGATCATCTGGAAAATCTTCTAAAACAGTTTCCAGGGACCCAATACAGATCAATTGAATTGGAATTTCCAAACGAGATGCCTAGTAATCTGTTTATTAAATAAAAACCCAGTGATTCTTACTATCAGGCAAGTTTGACCGACATGGCTCTAAAATCCCTCACATGCCCTGCAGTGTGCCCATGGCCCTGTGTCCGGCCTGCCTCTTGGGTCTCATGTTCCCCTGCACAGCCTCTTCCCTTAAGCTCCAGCCATCCTTGCCTTCTTTCATTCTTTAAATGCAACATGTTCTCTTGTACCCCATGGCCTTTGAGAATGGAACATTTTACTCTTGCCTGAAGAGTCTGAGCTCTATGGATCCTTGACACAAAAAATCCACAGCTTACGTTTCCTACTTTTTCAGTCCATTTGGACTGCTATAACAAAATGCCATAGCCTGGGTGACTTGTAAACAACAGAAATTTATTTCTCACATTTTTGGAGGATGAGAATTCCATAAGCAAGATGCCAGTAGATTTGGGGTCTAGTGAGGACTCACTTTCTGATTCCACATGGTGGAAGAGGCAAAGAAGCTGTTAAGGGCACCAATCTCACTCATGAGGGCTCTGCCCATGTCACCTAATCACCATCTAAACCACCTTCTAAGGCCCCATCTTCTAATATCATCACATAGGGCATTAGGTTTCAACATATGAATTTGGGGGGGATACAGACATTTAGAACATAGCACCCACCTATCTTTTATCTGATCAGGTACCCCCAGGGTTTTTAAGCTCCCTGTTAGAGGGCCATACATAGGATTTCACTGCCAACAAATAAATACAACATTCCACATTTATCTTAACTCTGCCTTTCCCAGGAAAAAGGACCCCAAAGTCATTTTCTCAGCCCAGGCCTGAAATTGATGAGTCTCTCAAAGCCCATTTCATTTCGAACCAATCAAAATGCCACTTTATTTAAATTTAACCTAAACACCACTCTTCCACCAAATCCTATGTCCATCCTCCTTCTTTCTTTATTTGGAGAGAGTCTGTGTTTATGCTTTTAGTTCTCTCTTGGCTGCGCACGAAATAAATTCAGGATTGTTTTCCAAATTCTAACTGTTTGAATATGCTTTCCCCTCCCTCCCTTAAAAGGCGCCTCCCCAGGGCTAGCCCAGTGGCCTAGCGGTTGAGTTTGGAGCACTCTGCTTCAGCAGCCCAGGTTCAGTTCCTGGGCGTGGACCTATACGACTCATCAGTGGCCATACTATGGCGGCCCACATACAAATGAGAGGAAGACTTGCGCATATGTTAGCTCAGGGCAAATCTTCTTCAAGCAAAAAGAGGAAGATTGGCAACAGATGTTAGCTCAGGATGAATCTTCCTCAGCAAAGAAAATAACACTAAAAAAGGCTCCTCCCGTTGGCCTTGCCTAGTCACTTCCCACTTACTCTTCATCTCTGCTAGTTATCAATTCCTCAGAGAAGGATCCCTGAAAGTCCCCCTCTTTCCCAGCCCCCTTTGAAGTTGAACTTTTACATTTCATTGTGGGTTTATTTGTTTAAAAGCTGTCCTGCACTAGACTGTAGGCTCCAGGAGGGCAGAAACCTGACCATTTTCCCTCCCTGCTGCCTCTCCAGCACACCTGGCCGGGTACACCTCCAGCACAGGCCAGGGGCTCGATATTCCATGAGTGAATGAATGAGTGAAATTCTTCCTTTGCTTTAAAATATTCAGTGATTTCCCATTGCCTGTGGCTAGAGGATGAACTCCTTCCTATGTCAAAATGGACATAAAGACATCCAAGATGCCACTCCAACACACTTACAGCCTCATCTCTTCCATTCATGCCCCAACCTACCCCACACACCCTTTACAACTCTTCTCTCCTTCTCTTCTTTAATTCCGCCTTCCACACCTACCTGTGGGCCTCCAAAGCTGAGCTTAGTCCTTCTGGGGGTGGGCGTGGAAGAAGCCAGTGCCCTAGAGTACAAATGAACCAGACTTTCCCAGATTCCCATAATTCTCTAGAGAGCCTATCCTCCCCCCACCCGACTCCCCCGTAATCAACCTTAGGCAGGAAAACCAGATGAAACACAATAATGACCAATGCTGAGATGACCATCCCATCAACTAGGGCAGTATCTCATCCCCCACTGCTGCCCCCACCAGCCCCCTCACTCTCTTCCCTGTTGGCCCAGGGAGTTCAGTGAAGACACCTCTCTCCTTGCTTTCCTGGTCAGCTGAAGCTCAGAGGGGGTCAGAGTGATGGTTAAAGAGAGCTCTCTAGTGTTTCCTTCCCTCCTGGGCACTGGTTAGGTGAGGAAATATCTCAAGAGAGCCTTCCTTTGCTAGGGTGAGGCCCAAGGAAATGGCTTCCCCCGGCTGAAGGCTCTCAGCAATGAAGATGACTAGATGGGACTGGTTCTGGGGGCAAAGGGCTTTATGCAAGAAGGAGGCAAACTGTACTGGGTATAAGAGTTGGTGAGATTCTGGCATCTTTGTAACCTCTCTGTGTTTGCTCCTTCTAATATCTAGCATAGTGTATGACATGTGATTAAGCCCTGGATTCAGACCACCTCGGTTTGAATCCCAGCTCTGCCACTTACTAGCATCGTGATGTTACACAAGTTAGTTAACTCCTCTATACTTCCATTTCCTTATCTGTACAATGGGGATGTTAGTGCCTTTACCACATAGGGTTGTTGTGGGAATTAACTGTGTTACCCTTAGAACATGTGCAACAATGACTGGCTCAGAGTAAGCACTATATGAGTGTTCACTATCACTATTATTGCACCCTGTCTGTCTTCCCATAATTAGCAATAATCAACAAAGGCATCAACAAAGAGGAGGAACTGGGTACACTGACAGTCTCCACTTGGTCTTGGGAGGGAAGAGTGTGAGGAACAGGGCGGGAGGCCAGAGGGTTAAAGAATAAAGTGAGGCAGGTGAGTCCCTGGAAGGGCCAGGAGGAAGAGGCGGGCCAGGCTGATCAGAAGTCCTGGAGGTTATGAGATAAAGGGGTTCAGAATGTGGGCTTTAGAATCTGGATTTAATGCCCCAGTGGGTATTATTGACTGTGTGACCTCGTACCTCAGTTTTATTTTATATAAAATATATAATATTTTATATAAAATATATAATATTAGTATATGCCCCATTGGTAGCTATTGTGAAAATACACAAAAACCAGCCAAATTTGGAACATGCAGAGGCCATTTATTCAGAGCTTGTAACAGGGAAGTCAGCCACCATCAGTTGAGTTTGGCAGAGACTCCAAGGCAGGTAGGGAGTGGGAAAGCTCTAGAGCGGAGAAAAGGGAAGGTCTCAGGTGAGCCCCAATTGGAGGCTGCTGACCTGGGGAAGCTGTAGGAGGGATAACTAGAAGTAGGGCATCCTATGTGATTGGCTAGGGGAGCATTTTGGCTTTCTCTGGTTGGTCCTAAGTTGGAAGCAGAGGCAAAAATTAGGGAAACCGTTAGTTATTAAGTTCTGACTGTTTTGGGCTGATTGCTACAGAGATTGTGGTTTGGCTTCTGGGGCTGGTTCCTTCAGGTTGTGGGTAAGAGTTCTATTTTTATACATGATCTGGCTATTGTTCATTTGTATACTCAGGCTCTTATTATTAATATGAACTTAGAAATTAAGACATATTTATAATCATCAATGACAAATTCTATTAATATTAAATATTAATATAACTAAAGCATTTAGCAGAATGCTTGGCAAATAACTAGCGCTTAATAAATCTTGGAAAAAGAGAGGAAAACCTGGTGAAATACGTTACTGAGAATATACAACTGTGAACCACATAAATTGAATATTCATGAAATTCAGCTTAGTATGTTTCATATTGGAGAGTGAGACGATGGACTTGACAAGATAACTTTCTAGGTCTAAGATTCAAGGACGCCAAAGGGAACGTGTGTGTCTCTCATTGCATGAGCATTTTATTTGATTGTCAACATTTCTCGTTATGTATTCACTGCCTCCAGTGGCAGCCAGCCCCTAGGAGATGCTCAGGGAGCATCCATGCCCCGCCCCATCTTTTCACTTGCTGCAGAAGGTAGAGGGCCTGGTTCTTTCCATTATGACCTGAGTGACACTGGACATGTCATCTCTCCATCTGAGTTTCCTTCTCTATAACTTGGGGATAATGATTCCTGCTCAGTCTACTTCACTGGGTTTGTAGTGAGGATAAACTGAATTAATATGCATGAAAGCACTTTGTGAACTGCCAACGGGGGTTGGATTATTAATGTGCATTGCCTTTACTTCACTGTGCTCTCTTAGACTAAATTCCCAGCCTGCTGTGTCTCTGTCCAGGAAATGAGACTGGTCCAGGGAGGGCCAATTCTGAGAACGACATGAAAGATATAAATGGGGTCAAGGTCATGGGTGTGATTGGCCCAGGCGCCAGTTAACTCCTCCAAGAATGGGACTTCAGCCTGGGACCAACATGGTAGAATCCCGGAGCCTCAGAGATGGGCAGGGCCTTAGTCTTTTTTTTTGTTGTTTTTTTTGTGAGGAAGATCAGCCCTGAGCTAACATCTGCCATTCCTCCTCTTTTTGCTGAGGAAGACTAGCCCTGAGCTAACATCCGTGCCGATCTTCCTCCACTTTATGTGGGACGCCACCACAGCATGTCCTGACAAGTGGTGCCTCGGTCCGTGCCCGGGATCCGAACCCGGGCTGCAAGCAGTGGAGTGCGCGCACTTAACCGCTACGCCACGGGGCCAGCCCAGAGCCTTACTTTTAAGTCCTCCAGGCCAGCCCCTACCCAGTGCAGGTCACTTCTCCAGGCACTCCTGACAGGTGGCCCCAGACTGACCCAACTTCCCTCTGGGGTGGCCCAGGGTGAGCAGACATTCCTCACCATATGGCAGTCCTTCAAATATTTCAGCATAGCGATTATACTCAGGTAGCCCTCATCTCCTGGGAGAGGAATGGTTACACGGTAGCAGCCTTGAGCTGCTGCAGATGGGAAGGAAGCCTGTTAGGGCCTGGGCATAGCCACCTTCCCCACAAGAGGGAATCCATTTTAAGCTCACACCTGGTCTAAAACAATTATACTTCCTGACGAAAATCCAGAACAGTCATTGCATGACCAGAGTACAGGTTGAGAGGGAGCCCTTATCTTGCAATGAGCACAAGTCAGGAACTTTATGCAAAGGGTATCAGAGAGAAGTAAATCTCCTTAGAAACACAGATAATATTTGCTACATAAAATGAATTCTGATTAATAATGGACGCAAAACTTTTCAACATTTAGTAATGAGGACTCTGTTTCAGAGAAATGGCTGCCCAGAGCATGCTAGTGGAGGCAAGAACTGGGAGGAACTCAGAGGAAAGGATCTGTAGACCTGTCCAAAAAATCAACTGGAATTGAGTTGGAAATCAATATCAGAATGTTTATGGTACTCATAGTTGTTTTGGTTATTTATTGAACAGTGGGACAGGATACAAGCATGTTGTAGCTTTAATTTTCCACAGTCTCTGCCTTCACCTTTGCCCTCTGGAATCTCTTTCCCATCTAACAGCAATCTGGGCAGATCCCATAGCATGCCTGGGAATCTGAGGTCTTAAAAGTCCAGTCCAGCCTAGTCCTATTGAAAACTCCATCTCATAGGATTCAAAACTTTTCTCATGCATCCCGTGATTTAGAGAAAATACAGAGGAACGTGTTAAATGCACATTTCGGGGATGCAATCAGCAAAATACAGGCTCAGAGGAAATGATACACAACAAATGACCTAGTTTCTTCAAAAAATGAATTGCAGGAGTGGGGGTGGTTGGTGGGTGGAGGGGAGAAGTGATGGAAGGGGCCCTATAGATTAAAAGAGATTTAAAGAGGGGCCGGCCCGGTGGCGCAAGCGGTTAAGTGCGCGCGCTCCGCTGCGGCGGCCCGGGGTTCGCTGGTTCGGATCCCGGGCGCGCACCGACGCACTGCTTGGTAAGCCATGCTGTGGCGGCGTCCCATATAAAGTGGAGGAAGATGGGCACAGATGTTAGCCCAGGGCCGTCTTCCTCAGCAAAAAAAGAGGAGGATTGGCGGGTGTTAGCTCAGGGCTGATCTCCTCACAAAAAAAAAAAAAAAAAAAAAAAGAGATTTAAAGAGAGGCTGGTCCAGTGGTGTAGTGGTTAAGTTCACACGCTCCGCTTCGGTGGCCCGAGTTTTGCAGGTCCAGATCCCAGGCGCGGACCTACGCACCTCTTATCAGGCCATGCTGTGGCAGGTGTCCCACCTATAAAGTAGAGGAAGATGGGCACGGATGTTAGCCCAGGGCCAATCTTCTTCAGCAAAAAGAGGAGGATTGGCAACAGATGTTAGCTCAAGGCTAATCTTCCTCACAAAAAAAAAAAAAAGAGAGAGAGAGAGAGATTTAAAGAATATATCAGTCAATCATAGTGAGTGGAAATTGCTTGGATCCTGATTCAAACCAACTGTAAAAAAATAAACATTTATGGGGCCAGCCCAGTGGTGTAGTGCTTAAATTCACATGCTCCGCTTCGGTGGCCTGGGTTTGCAGGTTCGGATCCCAGGCGAGGACCTACACACCGCTCATCGAGCCATGCTGTGGCAGCATCCCATGTACAAAACTTGGAGGAAGACTGCCACAGATGTTAGCTCAGCAGCGATCTTCCTCAAGCAAAAAGGGGAAGATTGGCAATAGATGTTAGCTCAGGGCCAATCTTCCTCACCAAAATAAGTAAATAAATAAACACTTGACATTTCTGAGACGAGTGGAAATTTGAACACTGCCTATTTATTTGATATCAAGAAACTGTGGCGTTTCTTTAGGTGACCTTAGTACTGTGGTTGTATGTTTTAAAAAATAGTCTTATCTTTTAGGGGTACGTTCTGAAATATTTATGGATTAAAGGACATAATGTCTGGGATTTGCTTCAAAATGATATAAGAAGGGGAAATTGATGAGGATTTAGATGAAGTAAGACTGGACGTAAGTTGATAAACATGGAGTAGTTGCACTTCCTCCAAGAGAGCAAAAATGGAAGCTGCCAGGCCTTCCTAAGACTCAGGAGGCCTCTGCCTCCTTCCTCAAAGGGAGCCATGGGCCAGTCCACACTCCACAAGGAGGGGAGGCATCATTCTCAGGAGGCACCCTTCACTGGGGGCATGCTCTGGAGACCCACACTCAGCCAACAGCGCCTCCGTTCCCCCAAGTCCCACCTATCCTCACCCCCCAACATACCGTCCCACATAGAGGCCACAGCAGACATTCTGCTACTCATCTGTGAGTGCATCTTCGCGACTCTTAGGATGAAGTCCAGACCCAGTAATGTGGCCCACAAAGCCCCTTATTACTTTTTCAATCTCATCTCTGCTCATTGCTCCCCCACCCCTCAACCTGAGCTCTGCCTGTTTCAGTCCCACCGAACCTGTCTGCTTCCTCCAAGCTTTCACACAGGCTATTTCCTCCACCAGTTCCCATTCCTTACCCGTTCTACCTTTTTACCTGGCTCTTTGTCTTTCAAATCTTGGCTTAGATTTTACCTATTCCAGGAAGCCTTCTTCTGAGGCGTGACCCAGATCCCCCTTCAAGGAAGGTCTTGCTGCCCTGTTGCAAGAAGGAATGCATCAACAGGCAGCAATCGACTGTCAGCTCCACATCAGGCAGCTGAGCAAGGTGGGGGCAGGGGGAAGGTCCAGCAGTGTCAGACAGACTTGGGACCCTGTGACAGGCAATCTTCTCTTTAGAGCCCCACGCCAGGGTGGCCAAGTCTTTGTCGGGATTGCATTGCAGTTCGATTTCTTCCTCAGCCCAATCCTGCTTCCCTACCCACCCCGCCTTCCTTTCACGGGTGTTGATCCTACTAAATATTTCACACTCCAAACTCCATCTCAGCATCTTCTTTTCAAGAACCCAACCTGCAACTTGGTCCCATCCCACACCTCCTTCTGCCCCTTCTTGGGGTAAATGCCTCTTCTAGTTAATTGGACAGCACGCACTCTTTTCCCATTATTTCATATTGTTCCCCTGCAACGTGACTGTCTAACATAGAGTCCGTATCCCCCGCTGAACTGGAAGCTCCATCTGGCTGGCTCATCTTGGTGTGTTCATGACCTAGCACAATTCCTGACACATGATGGACATTCTGTTAATTAATAGAAATCCCAGTGAGCAGGGAATTGGAAATCAGAATCAGAATCCCACTGTTTATGGTATTCAGAAATAAATGAATGAGTGCCCTTTTTGGTGATTTTCCAAAGTTTGGCCTAGGAAGCCACTGTTACTGAAATGAAAGCATCAACATTTCAGAGCCACAAGAAACCTAAGAAAGGAAGCACCACTTTTTTTTTAAATGGGTGGATCATTAAGAGAACCAGGCTAAAATGCAAAGGGTGCAGCCATTCTCTGGATCTATTAATAATCAACTTTGTTACCTGGACAAGACATTTGGGCACACCATCCTACAGATATATTCTAAGGAAAAATTTTTAAATACTCATAAAATCTGAACACTGAATGGAAACTGGCATTCCCCGGGGTATGGAGGGCCAGAGGGGTAGTATATATACATATATAGTAAGCCCTCCAGCACTTACTTCCTTTAATAGCCAAGGGCCTCTCTGGGGCCATTTTAGACCCATTTTCCATAAGTAATCTGCAGCCAGAAACGGGTTGCCTGGATTCTCTTCCTTAGTAGCTTTGGGATAATTAGAGCACAGAGAGGAAAAGCTCCTCCTCCATATTTTCATGCTCTCCTCTGTCTTTCCTATGCCATCCCTCTCTCTATAAGCAGATTTGCCCAATCTCTATAGAGCCAAATTAGTAATAATAATACCTGACATTGACTGAGTACTCAATATGTGCCAGGCTTGTACTGGGAACTTGATGTCGGTTATCTGAGTAAACAGGTTGCCAGCAGCAACCCTGGAAACAAATGTTATCCCAGACAGATGCAGAAGCTGACTCAGAGAGATTGAGTGAGTTGCTCAAAGCTTGTAGGGGTATCAAAATCATGGTTTGAATCCAGGTCTCGCTGACTCCATAGCCCATCCTCTGAGCCACAAATGACACCACCTTACAAAGACGATGCCCGTCATATCGACTGACTGAGGCTGTTCTCAGGGACAAGAGGAAGAGACTGGGGGCAGTGAGGCAGCTGCTTCACTGGGCTTATGCTCTGCTGTGTCAGCAGAGACCCAGCTTGTAAAGATCCAGAGAGCCTGCCTCCTACGACTTTCTGAAATATGCTAAATGCATTAAAAGTTCTGGGACAGGGGCCGGCCCCGTGGCTTAGCGGTTAAGTGCGTGTGCTCCACTACTGGCGGCCCAGGTTCGGATCCCGGGCACGCACTGACGCACCACTTCTCCGGCCATGCTGAGGCCGCGTCCCACATACAGCAACTAGAAGCATATGTGCAACTATGACATACAACTATCTTCTGGGGCTTTGAGGGGAAAAAAAAGGAGGAGGATTGGCAATAGAAGTTAGCTCAGAGCTGGTCTTCCTCAGCAAAAAAAAGAGGAGCATTAGCATGGATGTTAGCTCAGGGCTGATCTTCCTCACAAAAAAAAACAAAAAAAAAAGTTCTGGGACAATTTCCAATGCGTGTGGGGTAGGGAGAGTTTCCATACACCACTGAGCAATTCTTGGGACACCAGCTGGGTGTCCTACAATTTAACTCAATTCTGACACTATGTATCCAGAAATAGTGTTACCACACAAAGAGCACGATCTGCTCGCCGCAAGACAAAAGCCAATTGTCAAGAGGCAAGAGGGTGGAAAAGAAAGAGCAGTTTATTACAGCTTGCTAGCAAGGGGGAAGATGGCCGACTAATGTCTCAAAGAACCATCTTAAGGGGGCACAAAATCTTACAGCAGTTATATAGGCCATTGGGTTAAAGGGGAGTGGGCTAGGAATGTTGACCTTCTGGTGTTACAGACTGGGAGTGCCACACTAGATCTTTCAGTTTTCATTGATGATGGCTGTTAGCATAGACTCTCTGTTTGGGAGTCATCACATTCCTAAGGAACTCAAAAGAACAAAGTTATCATCTTACAGCTGGGAGGTACATGCACAAGCAGGAGTCGTAAAATCTGCAGAGCAGTTAGATCTCCTGGAGGGTGCATATCCAGCTTGGTTAGTTTGTCAGAGGTCATTTAAAGTTACAATGGGGTTTCTTTTCTACCACATGGTCAACCTTGTCTTGAGCTGGTATCAATAGCATGAGATTCCAGTTTGAGGGCTCACTCCTACAAGAATGCCCTCCCCTGACTTCAGACTCCAATCCCAAGCCCAGGTTATCACCTGTGCTTCCGACCAAACTATAGATTGGAGGTTCCAGTGACCCCTTCCTTGGGTTCATTTAATTTGCTAGAGTGGCTCACAGACCTCAGGAAACTTGTTTACTCACTAGATTATCAATTTACTACAAAAGATATTAAAGGATACGAATTAACAGCCTAATGAAGAGATACATAGGGCGAGGTCCCAAACAAAGGATTTTGGTCCTTGTAGAGTTTTGGGCCCATCATAGGGCATGATGGCACGTGGAAGCATTCTGATTCCCCAACTTGGAAGCTCTGAACCCCATCCTTTTGGGTTTTAGTGGAGGCTTCATTACATAGGCGTAATTGATTAAATCACTGGCCACTGGAGATTGATTCAGCCTCCAGCCCCTCTCCCCTCCCTGGAAATCAGAGTGTGGGACTGATATCTCCAACCCTCTATTCATGGTTGGTTCCCGTGGCAACCAGCCCTCATCCTTAGGTGCTTTCCAAAAGTCACCTTCATGAACATAAACCCTGTTCTACTGGAAAGGGACTTATGAAAAACAAGACGTCCATTTCACCTTTATGACTTTGAAGCAATTTCAGGAACTGAGGACAAGAGACCAAATATTATAACCAAAGATGCTACCATTGTTTTTATTGCTCAGGAAATTCCAAGGATTTTGTGAGCTGTGAGCCAGGAACCGTGGAGGAAGACCAAATATATATAAGAAATGTATTTTGGTCATCTGAATGACCAAGTATGTACTTGTTATAAATCACAATATCACATGTATCTTCTGGGAACAAGAGCAATTGGGTGAGAGCAGCAGAGAGCTGGCACAATACAATGGAAGAGGGCAGAGATTCTGGCATTAAATCAAGTTCAAATCCCAGCTCAGCCAATTCCTGGCTGTGTGCCCTTGAGCAAGTGACCTAAGCATTCTGGCCTTGCCTCATTTCCGTATCTGTAAATGGAGGATGGTTTTGTGCCTAACACACAGAGTTGAGAGGTTTAAATCAATTAAGTAATGCATGTAAAGTACACCAAAAATTTTGGTTCCCTTACTATCAGCATATACTCCTCCGCAGCCTCAGGGAAAATTCAGCAGTGAGTGACCAATGAAGACTTGGATGAACCTCAGGGGTGGGCCTCTCAGGGACTCCAGGAGAGGTATTGCTATTATCATGCCCGTTTTTTCCCTTTACTAATTTTAAAGTTTTATGCTCTATGTCTGTCTTTTAAGTGGTTACCCTGGCTATTTGCACAAGCATATTTAGCAGAGCCCAAGAGTAATCAAAATTCTTACCTTCCTCCCCAAACTATTCAAGGACCTTAGAATTAATCAACAGCAATCAGCATCTCTCAACCTATATGCTATTTTTGTCTAATATTTAAGTTGTATCCGTTTTTTAACACCACAAATTAGAAGTCATCGTTATTATCACTGTTTTTTTGTACAAACAATGTTTGTTTGGATTTATCCACACATTTGGCAGTTTCTTTATCATTTCTCTTTTTATAGTAGAATATAGTTTTTTAAAATAATAGTTTTATTGAAATATAATGCAGATACCATGAAATTCACCCTTTTAAAGTGTATAATTTAGTGGTTTTTAGTATATTCACATAGTTGTGCAACCATCACTATTATCTAATTCCAGAACATTTTCATCACCCCCCAAAGAACCCCTGTATCCATTAGGTGTCACACCTTATTCTGCCCTCTCTCCAGTCCCTGGCAATCACTAAGCTTCCTTGGGTCTCTACAGATTTGCCTCTTCTGGACATTTCCTATGAATAGAATCATAAAATAAATGGTATTTTGTAACTGGCTTCTTTCATTTGGTATAACATTTTCAAAGGTCATTCATGTTGTAGCATGTATCACTACTTCATTCCTTTTTATTGCCAAATAGTGTTCCGTTGTATGGATAGGCCACAATTTGTTTAATCATTCATCAGTTGATGGACATTTGGGCTGTCCAAATGTCCACTTTTTAGCTATTATAAATAATACTACTGTGACCATTCTTGTATAAGTTTTGTGTGAACATATGCTTGTATTTCTCTTGGGTATATATTTAGGAGTGGAATTGCTGGGTCATAAGCTAACTCTATATTTAACTGTTGGAGGAACTGCCAGACTGTTTTCCCAAGTGGCTGCACCATCTTACAATCCCATCAGCAATGTATGAGGGTTCCAATTTCTTTATGGCCTTGCCAAATTTGTTATTATCTTTTTAATATTAGTCTTCCTAGCGAGTGTGAAGTGGTATTTCATTGTGGTTTTGATTTCCATTTCCTCAATGACTAACGATGTTGAGCATCTCTTCATATGCTCACTGCCATTTGTATATTATCTTAGGAGAAATGTCCATGCAAATCATTTGCATATTTTTCAATTGGGTTATTTATGAGACTTATCAAATATATATTATCTTGGGCTCTTGTCAAAAATTAATTGACCATAAATGTAAGGGTTTATTTCTAGATTCTCAATTCCATTCCATTGATCTTTATGTCTATCTTTATGCCAGTACCACACTGTCTTGATAACTGTAGATTTGTAGTAAGTTTTGAAATTGAGACATATGAGTCCTCCAACTTTGTTCTTATTTTTCAAGATTGTTTGAACTATTCCAGGTCTCTTGCATTTCTACATAAATTTTATGATCTGCCTGTCAATTTCTGCAAAAAAGCAGCTGGGATTTTGATAAGGATTACATTGAATCTGTAAATAAATTTGGGGAGTATTGCCGTCTTAACAATATTAAGTCTTCTGATCCATGAACATGTATGTTTTCCCATATATTTAGGTCTTCTTTAATTTTTTTCAACAATGTTTTATAGTTTTCAGCATACAAATCTTGCAGTTATTTTGTTGTATTTATTTGTTGTATTTATTCCTAAATACTTTACTCTTTTTGATGCTGTTGTAAGTAGGATTGTATTCTTAATTTGATTTTTCAGATTATTCATTGCTAGTGTATAGAAATACAATTGATTTTTGTATATTTATCTTGTATCTTTCACCTTGCCAAACTCATATATTAGTTCTAATATTTTTTTGGTTCTTATTTTTGTTGTAGATTCCTTAGGATGTTCAATATACATGATCATGTCATCTGTGAATAACAATAATTTTACTTCTTCCTTTCCAATCTGATGTCATTTATTCCTTTTTCTTACCTAAATGCCCTGGCTAGAACCTTTAATACACTACTGAATAGAAATGATGAGGACAGACATCCTTGATTTGATCCTAAACTTAGGGGAAAAGCATTTAGTCTTTCATTGTTAAGTATAATATTAGCTGTGGGGTTTTGGGTATTTGCCCTTATCAGGTTGAGGAAGTTTCCCTTCTATTTCTATTTTAGTGAGTGTTTTTATCATAATAGGGTGATGGATTTTGTCAAATGCTTTTTCTGCATCTATTGACATGATAATGCTTGTTTTGTCTTTTATTCTATTAATATGATTTATTATATGGATTGCTTTTGGAAGTTGAATCAACCCTGCATTCCTGGGATAAATTATTTATTGTATATGATCCTTTTTATATGTTGCTGAGTTTAGTTTTGTATTATTTTGTTGAGAGTTTTGGCTCTATATTCACAAAGGATATTAGTCCGTAATTTTATTTTTTTTGTGATGTCTTTGTCTGTTTTTGGTATCAAGGTGATATTGGCCTCATGGAAAGTGTTCCCTTCTCTTCTATTTTTTGGAAGTTTGTGGAAGATTGGTATTAACTCTTCTTTAAGCTTTTGGTAGAATTCATTAGATAAGCCACCAGTATATTCAAAGAGTTATGCACCATCACTACAATCTAATTTTAGAGCATTTCTATCACCTCCAAGAGAAGCCCTGTATCCATTAGCAGTAATTCCTCCCCTCCCCCAGCCTTAGGCAATCGCTATGCAACTTTCTTGTCTTTTACACAAGTTAAATCATAAAATATGTGGCCTTTTATGACTGGTTTTCCTCACTTAACAGATTACTTTCAAGTTTCATCCATCTTGTATCAGTACTTCATTCCTTTTAAATGTCAAATAATATTCCATTGTATAGATATAGCAAATTTTGTTTATCATCAAAGGAGAGACATTTGGGTTGTCTCTATTTTTGGCTACTATGTATAATGCTGCTATGAATATTTGTGTATAAGTTTTTTTGTGAATGAGCAATGTTCTTAGAAATGTGATTTTTTAATTTTATCTAGCATTTTAGTTGTTTTCATCAGCTGAATTGCGAGAAACAGAAATCAAGTTGTGCTTTTCTCCCTCAACTTGTGCTACTTTCTTGGAGAAAGGGGTGTGGTCAAAGGATGTGGTGGCCCAGCATAAAGAGAATCTCTAGTAATTCCATAATTGACGGCTTTATGCAGGGAAATATAGAACCCCAAATGAAGGAACAAAGAAATCCACCCATCCATATATCCCATCATTCATTAACTAACTGTTTTTGAGCATCTACTACATATGGGCCAGGCCCTCTGTGGGAGGCTGGAGATGCAAGCAAATGTAAGACAGACCTAGTCCTTGCCCTTAGAGAGCTCACATTTTAGCAGAAAACTATAAAACAGGCAAGTTGCAATATAATATGATAAGTGCAATAGCAAAGGAAGAACAGGGGCTATGGGAGCAAATAGGAGGCTCACAACCTAGCGTGGAAAAGTCTTCCAAGAGGCAATGAGAGCCACAGAAGAACTTCAATTATATGTTTGTGAGGTAGGGGGTTGACATTTGGATGAAATTTCCCTGCGCTGTTCACAGTCCCTCATCCAGAGACCCTGATGGAACAATAAATTTCAACCACCAGGTCCTCCTTGTGACAGAACTGCACACAATGAACTTAGCACAGTGCTTGGCAGACACAGGTTCTTTCTCTGTCTCAATATATATATATGTGTGTACGTGTGTATGTATATGTAGGTGTATATATATGCATATATATGTATGTGTATATATATACAAATATATGCATATATATATGTATGTATGGGGCAGACACACACATACAAAATGAATGAATCCATGCTAAACTGAACCACGCACACAGGTGATTATGATCTAGGTGTCTTCCTAGACTTACAAACTGCTGCTAAAGTGCTTTCTTCTTCAAAGAGCAGAGCAGAATTGGGGAATGTAAATCGTGCTCTTCAAATCAATTTTCTAGACTGTGGGACTGTCCAATAGAACTTTCTGTAATGTTAGAAATGTTCTAGGCCCCGGGATCTCTAATATGGTAGCCACTAGCCACATGTGGCTACTGTGCACTTGAAACGTGGCTAGTGAGGCTGAGGCACTGAATTTTTAATTTCACTTAATTTTAATTGATTTAAATTTAAATAGTCACATGTGGCTATTGGCTGCTGTATTGGACAGCATAGCAGAACCATCACTACATTTATTTATGATACAGTTTTCAAGGAGCTGTCACGTCTCTTTTGATCCTCACAACAGTCCTGTGAGAAACAGACACCAGGCACCATTAATCTCATTTTACAGATAAGGAAACTGAGGCTCAGAGAGGTGCCCCAGCTAATGACCAAGCTGTGCCTAGAGTCCTGGGCTCCTGAACAATCTGAGGAGTGAGGTTCTTGCCCTCTAGACATCAGAAGATGACTGTGAGGCCCAAATAATGTCTCACCTCGTTGCTACGACTGTATAAAGGGTTGGACAGATGCCAGGAGCTAGCATTGGAGCAGCAGCATTTCCAAGTCCGGATACTAAAGAGCAAATGGTGGCCATTCCCATGGTAGGCCACTAGAGGGGGTTGTTGTCAGAACAGCATGCTCTGACACCAGTTCATTTCCTTTAGTTAGACGTTTTTTAAAGATGGAAAAGATCGCCAACTTCTTGGTGATATTTCCATGTCATGTGCAAGCACTGGCTCCAAAATATCTTTCCCTGAAGTCCAAATGCACTTATTAGATTCATATTTTTGACCTAGTTATTTAAAACCAAATTTCCAAAGAATCATTAAACCTTATCAATCATTTTCTGAAAGTAGGCTTGAATAGGAGGAAGAAAGAATATGTGAGTAATGGGAAGAGGAAGAGGGTCAGGGAGGGGCACGATTTATGGAAAGTATCGGTCACTGAAAAGGGAGGGGAAGAGAAAACAAGACAAGCCTCAATTACCAGCCCCATTCTTCTTCTACTGTGACAAAAATAAAACACATAAGGACTTAAGAAAAGGATTCCCATTATCCCACCTGTGGCTGGACCGGGAGGCAAAGAGGGTTGCATGTCCTCCTGAGACAAGGCCTCAGTCTCTGAGTTTTAATATTTCCATCGTATCCCAAGAGGAAACGCTCCCCCTTTGGGTCTTAAGCAACAGCTCTTTCTTATTTCCCTGTTCAAACCTGTGAACAAGTTGGACAGGGGAACAATACTGTCTCCATTCTATTGGAAGTTGAGCCTCAGAGAGCCCAGTGACCTGCCCAAGATCACTCAGCTAGATTACTCTGAAACTGCAGATCCGTTGTAGAACAAGGTCTGTGTGACTCAGCCTGACCAGTATGGTTGTGCAGGTTACGCACTATCCAGTTGCAGGAGGTGATATGCATTTAGGCATCTCCCTAGACGTATATATTTATAATCATAGTTTTCCAACAAATGGCAATCAAGTGTCTTAAGGGAGGGTGCCCTTTTTTCTGATTTGCAAAAGTGCCATTTGAGCCCTCAGCAGCCCTGGCATGGCTGCAGTCGCGCCTTTCTATGCAAGGAAGTGGAGTCACGATGGGCTGTTCCAGAAGCCCAGAAGATCAGCCAGAGGGCTGCTCCTGCTCAGTTGGTCTCCTCTTGCGCCTTTGCTCAGGCTAATCTCAAAGTCTCCTGAGGCCCTGCTGAATCCCAGCCAGGGGTTAGAGTAGGCATAGAGGCAGAAGGTCAGAGGAAGATGCCCTTTGGTGAAGAAGAATTTGCAAAAAAGAAAAAAAATCCATCCCCTATTGACCAGGAAAGGAGCAGAAACACCAGTGGGTGACAGGCAGTAGGTTCCTTAGCTTCTCTGAGCCTCAATTTCCTCATCTGTAAATGGTGGTGGTGGTGGGGTGTCACACTTAGGATTAAATAAAAGGCTGTTGTGGGCCGGCCCCATGGCTTAGCGGTTAAGTGTGCGCGCTCTGCTACTGGCGGCCCGGGTTCGGATCCCGGGCGTGCACCGACGTACCGCTTCTCTGGCCATGCTGAGGCCACGTCCCACATACAGCAACACAACTAGAAGGATGTGCAACTATGACATACAACTATCTAGTGGGGCTTTGGGGGAGAAAAAGGAGGAAAATTGGCAATAGATGCTAGCTCAGAGCTGGTCTTCCTCAGCAAAAAGAAGGGGATTAGCACGGATATTAGCTCAGGGCTGATCTTCCTCACAAAAGAAATAAAAAATAAAAAGAAATAAAAGGCTGTTGTGAGGATTAAATGAAATAACACATATAGAGGACTTGGCATGGTGCCAGGCACAGTCAGGGCTCCATAAAGTGCAGCCACCATTGTTACTGTTGGATGTGAAGTCAGCAGTCAGAGATGTGGACCCAGAGGGCTGGGCCGGGAATGTGGAAGTCATAGACCTAGAGCTGAGAAACCCTTTGCAGTCCTGGATACAGCCTGAAGAGACTGGGCAGCTGGGGAAAGCAGGCCTTGTTCCACCAAGACTCATCCAGGCATCCCACCCCAAATTCTTAACAAGAAGGGTGTTGAGAGAGAGATGATCTGTCCTGGGTGCTGAGCATCCCTGCATGTTCCTACTAGGTATGCCAAGAATGCAAGGCCCGACTGCTCTTTACCAGACTGTTTTTCAAGGCTGTATTTGCAGGAGGCACCTTTGAGGGATGAGGTAATGTCTCCCTCCAAACAAAGAGCAGGCTTGCTTACCGCTCTCTATAAAACCGGTGGCTTCCTCACGCTCAGTGATCCTCAGCTTTGATGCAAACCCACTGCGTGGACAACATTGACCTGGGCCCCTGTGCGACTTGGGGGCATGGGAAACTGATGCCAACATGATGCTCACGCTGCTGCTCTCTGTGCTGTAAATAACAAAACCTTTTTTCTCTGACCCGGGAGTGTCATGTCTTCTACCAGCATTCATGAAACAGTAACAGGTGAGCTTACTGCCTTGGAAGTAGGGTAGAATCTCAGAGCCAGATAGGGGGCTTTGGGAGCCTTCTGGTTAGGAGGAGGGACTATGAGGATTTGCTATTTAGAGTTTTATTTTTTGTTTTTGAAGCTGCGTCTGACTATTAAATACACTAGGGGCCAGGTAAAAGAAAAAGAACACAATGAAATTTATCAACACACCTGCCCCTCCTCCCAAAAGTCCCCTTTGGCATCAGCCCCTTGGATGGGGCTTTATGAGTCAGGCAGGCCGATGAGCTGGATCAGGAGGCCACGCTACTGGCTGTGTCCTAGAGGATGCCACTGGCCTTGGGCAGGGAGTGGGGATGTGCAGCCTGTCCAGCCTCCCAGGAACAGGTTTGAGGCTGAGTGGCTCAGATTTCAAGGGATTTCAAAATTGTCTTACATCACTAATCTTCAGCATTATCAAAGGACAGCTGAAACTGGGAGTACGAAATCACAAACATCAAGAGTCTCCTTTTTTTATTTTATTAACCATTCTGTGTGTGCGTGTACTTTGCTGTGAGCTGCCTGGAATCCTTGTGGGAAAGACAAAAGATGAAAACAAGCAAACAAACAAATGTCAGAAAGGCAAGAAGCCCGAGGGAGATGCTGGTGAAGTTCAAAAGAGGGGAGAAAAGGCAGTGACAGGTTTTCAGAACACGAAATTGACGTGCTCTTTGAGAGCTGTGTGTAAACAGAAGTTTTGTAAAACTCCCACTTGAAACATGCGCTGGGAAGTGAGGGATGGTTCCTCGCCAGGGGACTCAGGAGGCACGTGGCTGCCCATCAGGAAGGCTGAGTTTTAAAGCCAGGCATATCTATAGTCTTTAATGTTGATTTTTGTTTTTCCAAAGGAAGAAGTAAAGGAAAGAAGCAAAAGGCAGACTTAGCTACAAGAAAGCCTGTGGAGTTTATAATATAGAAAGAGGAGAAGCGCGTTCACACATCTGGAACCATCAGCATGTTGCCTCAGCAGGTCTTACAACGGTGTCCACAGTGACTGCACACAACAGTCTGGTTTCGAGGTGTTTGGAAGGAAGGTTTTAAGGAAGCCTGAGCGGCGAGGCCACAATGTGTATCTTCTGACCATCCTCACTGTGTGGCACGGGAGGGACGCTGCCTTGGCTGAGCCAGGAGCCCTCCCATACTTGTGCTTGCATTACTCAGGACTCTGAGCAATGGGTTAGCAGGGTAACCCAGCTCGCCCACTCGGGCAAGAGGAGAGATGTTTTGGCTCACTAACCAAATGACCAGAAGGACAGGAGTGCGCCTGGGCCGGGGATGATGGCAACCTGGACAGGAACTCAGCCAGGATGCTCCCTGTCACTCCTCTCTGGTCCATTCTCTCACTGCTCTGCTTCTGTAATGCTGGGTACCGGTCCACCAGACTCCAGCTCTCCCACCAGAGAGGGATTGCAGCCTGGTTCAAGCTGAAAATGTCCACATGGAGGGGGGTATGGAATGCCGGGGAGGACTTTGTGACTGAATGATCTAGCACAGATGCCTGTGTGGTCTGAGGTAAGGAAGAGGAGCATGAAGGAAGGATCCTGGGTCTGTCAGTAGCAGACAGGGGGTGTGGCCTGTGAGAGGAAGCAGCTCCCATCTACTCCTGTGGTTAGGGTCCCAGAAGAAAAGTGAGGGTGTTGGGCACCCCAGGCAATGGAACAACTGGGCATCCCCCACAGTGTGTCAGCCAAAGAGCAGGGCTGCCCTGGAGCTCTGGGGGCTTGGCTCCCTGTTCACTCTGCTGAAAGTACCCGTGGAAGCTTTTATGAAGCCTGCAAAGCCCTTTTGGGGAGCTCCGGCCCTCCTTCATTCTGGCTGTGGGCTGATTCCTTGCAGTCACTTGCTCGCTGGTCCGAGGAGAAGCCTCTCCATGTAGCTTTATCAGCAGCAGCACGATACCACTTCTCCTGTGGGATGGAAGACTCTGGACAGGGGCCCAGCTGGTAAAAAATGGGCCTAATTCAGAGTCCAAAGCAGTTCCCTCCTATGTTGTGCCTCCCTATGTACAACCATTCCTTTCTCCTTAAAGCAGAAGCAGGTTTGGCTAAGAATGAGGATGGTAGGCGGGAAGATGCTGAGAATTACAGGTGGCTCTTTCTTCCTTGTTGGCAGCTTCTTAGCCAGCCAAAAGCACGTAAGCCTAAATCCAGGGCCTCCTACCCTCACGGGGACACAGCTGTGTGGCCCTGTCTCGTGCATCAATTGCACCCTTGGTTTGGGGCTAGCTGTCTGCACTTTCCAGCAACTATGAAGCTGCACACTGTCTGCAAATTCCTCCCTCCCGACCCCCACCTCCCCCCTCATTTCACTGGTTGCTTTATCCCTTGCTTGTGGCTGGGCAGACTGACCCCACCTCCACATCAGCAAGGCGAGTACAAACAAGTTCCCTCTGCAGAAAACAATGCAGATCCCTGGACCATGAGAACGCACAGTCTGTGAGTCAAACCCAGGGAGCCATTGGCACCACCCTCCACGCTAATAACAATAGCTGACATGGATGGAGTGCTTTCTCTGTGCCGAGGTCTGCACTGCGTACTGTCCAGGCTAGTCTCACACTCCTGAGGGGAACCTCTGTGAGAAAGGGACTGTATCCTCATGTTGTAGATGGGGACATTGAGGTGCTGCAAGGTTAAGTGACTGGCCCAAGCTCACACAGCTGGTCAGTAGTGGAGCCAGTTTCCCACCGTACCAGAAAGGGAACCACTGTATGGCCAGTGGTGCCACTGAGGGGAGGAGGCCATCAATTTATCTATTCATGTTGTCATGTCACTGGATGGGGAAAGGATTTCACGGCGGGGAGGTAGGGGGTCCCTTGGGGGTGATGTCCTCTCTATGAAACATTAATTAATACCTTTAAGCCCAATAGCAGTAACAATAACAACACCTGTCCCATAGGGTTATTGTGAATATTAAATTAGATGATGCACGTAAAGTGCTTAGCACAGAGCCTGCCACTTGGTGAGTGGTCAGTAACTGTTAGCTCTGACTCCTTGGTATTTGCAGTGCTTTGCAATGACTACCACAGAAAATGCTGGTCATATAGCATCTACGAGGCAGGTACAGTATGAATTCAACTGGTCTGCAAGATCTGTTGATTCAGCTTCCTTTTCAGCTCATAAATTGCCCGTCCTTTTTAGTGGCAGAACAATGACCTTTGAATTAGTCTGTCTCCATGCTTTCCTTTCCACGGCTGATGTGACAGCAGGAAGAGGGAAAGAGGCCTTGGGGTCATAGGGCCTGCACACGGAATCCAGCCCCGTCACTTCTCGGAGTGTGATTTTAGGCAGACCACTTAACAGCTCCAAGGCTCAATTTCCTGATATATAAAGTGAGGAGGATAGTACCTTCCTCACCAGTAGAGGGGAGAATAAAATGAGAAAATGTGTGTAAAACTTCAGAGACCGTGTCTGGCATATACCAAGTGTGGCAGACTTTATTTTCCAAAGTGGTCACAGCAATAGCAGTATTTCCAGTCGCTTGTGCTCTTCCAGAACCTTGCCATTTCCACTTGAAGAGGTAAAGTCACCCCCGCCCTGGCCCCCTCCCACTAGAACCCCCACCAGGCAGGTCCTTGTAAATGCCTTGTTGAATAGACTCGGCAAAAGTGATGCTGCGTGACTTGTCATAAGAGGCAACATGTCTTCTGTCTGGCTCACTTTCTATATCTCAACATGTGCCTTTGACACCTTGAGCTACCACGTAAGAAGTCCAGCCATCCTGAAGCTGCCACGCTGCAGAGATCCCGTGAGTCCACAAAGACGGAGGTGCCCCAGGATGCCCTGCTGTTGTAGTCTTCATGCCTTTGAGCCAGCCCAGCTGAGCCGAGCAGTGATGAACCACTCCCACCAAGCCTGGCCCAAATTACAGAGTTTTGAGCAAAATAAATGGTTGTTCTATGTTGCTAAGTTTTGGGGTAATTGTTACGTGGTCATAGAAACTGAAACACCCAATGCCGTTATTGTCCCTTTCTAATAGTGTGTGTACTCTATGCAGCCTTCAGTTGTCTTTCTATAAAACAGCATTGATCAGATCACATTTCGGCTTAGATACACCTTTGTCAGCTCCCAACATGCTATTGCCACAGGGCAAAGGCTAGATTCTTTGGCACAGCAGCTCAGGGACCTAGAGGACCCCCCAGCCTCATCTCCACCTGCCCCTGCAGACCAGAGCTGCCACGTCCTGAGCAGGCCCTGCCTCTGTGCCTGCTGTTCCCTCTGCCCTCCAAGCTCAGCCCTGTCTCCCCTTCTCATTCATCCAATTCAACTCAAATGTCACCTGCTTTTCTAGTTCCCCACTCCATTAGACTAACAGAACAATCTGTACAATCCATGAGATTGACACTTACTATAGACGGTATTGTGGTCCCTTCTGGTCTTTTCACACAGACTATGAGCTTGAGGGGAGGAAGGTAGAGCATCTTATTTATCTTTGCACCCTTCATCTAACACTATAAGAGTATGTTGAACTGATGAGTGTGTGTGTGTTACATTTTAACATGTTTCTCAGTGTGAATTATTTACATCTTGAGTTATACGTGATACTATGTATAGTCTTCAATACTGAGAATCCTAAAGAACCAGCTCCTACATGTGTTCTCCACCAGACGGTGATGGGAGGTGTCTTTCCAACCACATATCCCAATGCAAAAGGGACCTGCATTTGCTGTCAACTGTTATCCCTGGGGAAATGTCCCCTTGTCTATTTTCATCTGCCATTCTCATCTCAGCCCTGCTGTAAGGTCATAGGGTTTGAGGCTGTCAAAGGAAGAGTCCCTATACATTTTCTGCTGTGATGTCACAATACTGGGCCCAACCCTCCTGGCTCTGCCACTGGGAGAAATCCCAACTCCTGAGTCGAGTACGATGCCTTTGTGAAATCTCTCGGCTCTTTAGATATACAAGTCAGACGTGAAGCTCTTCTTAGGTGACTTCTTCACTGATCCACACCATAGCCATCCCTTCTCCATTTACTGATCCCCAGGTTGGGAAGAGTGCAGGGCTCTGAAAAGGCTGGATGCCCACACAGCATTGGCACAGATGGCCCACTCTGCCCAAAAGGCCCTAAGAGGGCTGCAGGAGGGCCCGGCTCTAACCCAGCTCTGCTGGCATTTCACCATGACCTTGGGAAAGTGCCCTGGTTCTCTGTTCTCATTTCTCCCAGCTGTGTAGAAGGGAATCGTGATAGCCGTCCCTGGGCAGTGTTCATAGCATAAAAGACATTCTGAGGCTCTTGAGAAGAAAGGCGTTATGCACAGGGTGGGGATGTCACTAAGTAGAGATTTCACGTTTATAGGCACTCATCGAATGCCTAGTATTATTCTGCAGAAAACGTATGTGGGTGGTGGTGTTTTTGTTTGTTTGCTTGTTATCAGAAGCCCCACTGCAGTGGACTTTCATCTTCCCCATCAGTTGCACATGCCTGGAAAGCCGTGACATGTGCCCAAAGCTGAGTTAGAGGAGCAGTGATGTTACAGAGGGGAGACATGGGAAAGGGATTTTTTATTTATCAAGATATAAACTATTGACATCTAATTAAAAAAAATTTTTTTAAATGAATAAAGATACTTATGGTTACTGCCTCCAACTACCTCCGTTCCAGGTCTCCAGGGTGGTAGGGTCTTAATAGAGCTGTCCAGGGTTCCTGGTGTAAACGCCCCGACAAGGACGAGCAGGGAGCAAATTGTTTCCTGTACTTGTCTTGTGGCTTCCATTAGACTTAAACATGGAGGCTGCATGCTATAGTGGGAAAACCTTCACTTTTAGTCACCGAATCCTAGGCTCAAATGCGGCCCTGCCATTTACTTGGGTAATTTGCTTAACCTCTCTGAATCTCCCTGTCCTTGTTGTCCTGAGGGCCGAATGCGTGACCAATATAAAATTCTTGGCACACAGTAGGCAGTCAGTCACCTCAGTCTCCTCTCCCCTTCCTTCAGGGTAAATATCGCCAGAACAATCTCTCCCCCGTCTTCCCCCCAGGATCTGAAATGTAATGGGCACATAATTAATTTTCAGTAGTAAGTGAATCACGAACTGTGCTGTTTACAGGCTATCCTAAAGCTAATTTCACATTGGTGAAAATCTGATAGATGCTCTGCAAAATGAGAGTGCTGGGGACGAGGGAAGGATTGATGTCATCGACATCACTGAACAAAGTCAGACTGGGGCTAGCACTGAGATGAATTATGCCAGGAAAATGTGTTCTCTGGGCCAAAGGGTAAGACATTGGATGGAAAATCAGCCCCTCGGTGAGAGAGCTGACAGAGGTTTTCTGGATAGAATCAGGCCAGGCCAGGCCAGGCGGGGCCTGAGCCACCAGCTGGGGCCATGGCACTGTCAAGTCCTTGGGATCCAACGTCATCAGGACATTAATCACCAATTTGGGCTTGGACAGGCAAATGGAAACATGGTGACGCACTGGAGGAACACAGGGACAGCATTTGGCCAAGCTTGACATATATTACAAATTTTGGCCTTTTTCTTAGAAGAAAAACCAAACAGCTCCCCAGATTCACCAGGCTCTCAGCTCTTCCTTAGCTGCTGGGGAAATGCTGTGGGGAAGCTGGGTGGCAGCAAAGCATGGATTTCAATACGCTCCCCCTTTCCATATAAAGGAACACTATGCAGCCACAAACGATGATAAGATAGATCTATAGAGGCTGGTAGAGAAATCTGTCTATGCTCTACTGTTGCATGAAAAAAGCAAGTTGCATGAAATAGCGTGACCTTACTTTTAAAATTAATATTCATTCATACATATCTATATATTTATTTGGTTGTATATATCTATAGAGAAGTCTAGAAGGAAATCCTCCAAACTGTTAACAATGATTACTTATAGGGATTTAGAGGGAGTGGCTTACATTTTGTACACTTCTGTGTCATTTGATTGTTTATATAACAAATGTGCATTACTTGCCTAATAATTTTTTTTCTTGAGGAACATTGGCTCTGAGCTAACATGTGTGCCAGTCTTCCTCTATTTTGTACGTGGGTTGCTGCCACAGCATGGCTTGACGAGTGGTGTAGGTCTGCGCCAGGGATCCGAACCCACAAACCTCGGGCCGCCAAAGTGGAGTGCATGAACTTAACCACTACACCACCAGGCCAGCTCTGCATAATAATTTTTAAATAAAATTTTAGTTTAGTTTCCTCTTCCAGTTTCCCTGAAAACAGTCACTGAACATATGCAGTAAGAAGCTTGAGATAACTCATATTCAGCTCAAATTTTAATGAGCATGTACTCTGGATGCAAGGCGGGGTTCCTACTCCAGACAGATGAGCTGACAGATACTCAGGTACGTAGTTCACTGTAATAGGAGGCAGCCCGAGGCAAGGGCTGGATAGATGCTTTGATGCTCTGCGCTGTTGTTTGTGGAGGGCCTACTATGTATGGGCACATCACAATTCTTCTCTCAGTAACTCCTTAGGGTTGACTCATTCAGTCAACGAATACATGAGCACCATAATGTGTTAGGAAATGACTAGGTGCCTGAGTCACATTAGTGAAGAAATAGACACCATACCTGTTCCATGTGATCTTACAAGTGAGAAGTTTAGAGAAGTTAAGCAACTTTCTCAAGTGACTCAGTTAATAATAGAAAAGGAGCAGTTAATTTTGATACTGGTGATCAGGAACACCTCCCCGAGGGAAGTGACATTTGAACCTCACCTTAAAGAAGGAACAGGATCTGGACAGACAGGCAAGGGGGCACTCCAAGCCAAAGGACCTTGAAGGTAGGGGCCAAAATGGAAACACACAAAGCAGATCTGGGGCACAGTGATGGTTCCAGAGAGACTTGAGGGGAGGGGGGGAAGGGGAATTGGAGAGAAATCAGCCTGGGGAATGGGCTGAGGTCAGATTAGGCAGGGCATGAATGCGTATTAGCAGTTTGAACTTTATCCTGACGGCCACAGGAAGCTCATAATTCTGTTGTTGTTTCCCTCAAGGGAGTGATGGGATCAGACAAGCTTTAGAAAGCTTGAGGGGAAGAACAGTGTCACTACAAGTCTCTAGAGCCAGTCTGCCTGAGTTTGTTTCCCAGCCCTGCCACTCACAAGCTCTAGGATTCTAGGCAAGAGACTTAACTTCTCTGCCTTAGTTTCTCCATCAGTAAAATGGGAATATGATAATAGTGCCGGCCTCAGAGTGATTTTAAGAATTCAATGTCCTAATATAGGAGAGATTCACAGGAGTGTTGGGTGCACCATGGCAATAAATAAATGTCAGTTATTACTCTTGTTTCTCTGGTGTCTGTGTCAAGGATGGAGTGGGATGAGATGGGAGGCAGGAGGCCACTGAAATTGTCCCGGTGAGAGATGAAGTCTTGAACTAAGGCCGTGAGGATGGAGAGAATGAAAGCACGGAAACAACATGGGAAAGAATGGACAGGAACAGGTGACTGACTAGCCAAGGGGGAGGGGGAGGGAGGAGCCCAAGACGACCTGGGTTCCTAGCAGAGGTGATGAGAGGACGGGGCAGCCAGCAGAGCAGTGACTGCAGTAAGGAAGGCACCAGGTCTGGACCGGGCCATGTGAACTTCAGGTGACTGGGAAACTCACATATAGACATCCATCAGGTCCACTCAAAGATTTCATTTGAGTGAAAAACAAAGGCACTTCTGTTTTATGCTCAGCATCTCTGGACCATGAGTTCTGTAGTCTCAGGATGTGCCTGAGGAAAAACAGGAGCAGGACCCCAGCCTGAGCAGGCCCTAAAACAGCATCTGCCCTTGGGTCCCTTCCCCCGCCCCCCACTGCCCACCAGGTGTACCCTGTGTTAATAAACAGTCAAGCCGCTCTAAATTAAGTCTGAATCTTACAAATAGACCAGAGGCTTGATCTAGCCTGTCTGGCCTTCTGCTGGAAATACTACATTTCCAAAAAGAGCCTCAAAAATGTTCTTCCAATTAGCTATTTACCTACCAATTCTCTTTGGAACTCTTAAACACACAAAAAAAGCAAACAAACCATTCAAAATAAAAACTAACAAAAGTCAAAGGCCACAATACAGTACCTGGAGAGAAGAACGGGGACTTACCCATGAGCAGCCTGGGTTCCACGGGAAGCCCGAGCACACGCCGCGCTTCTCATGAGCCTGTTCCCTCGTCTGAAACTCAGGGGTGATGATGGATGATAACACCTCCCTCGGGGGTTGTTAAGGTGAAGTAATATTGCAAAGCCAACTCAATAAATGTTAGGTCCTCCCTCCTCTCAGTCAGAAGGGTGAAACCAACGGGGATGTAAAGTTATGCATTATTAGTTTCCAATAATAGGACTATGATTCACATTATTTTACTCTAAACTACCCAACAACATAGTCTGTGAGCCCCATATTCTCTGTATTCACATCAGGAATTTGAGAAGAGTCGCCCTTTGATAGAAATCCACACAGATGGAGAGGGCCTCCTTGGGGCTCCATAAGGGAAGAATTTTGAGGGAGACAGAGGGTCAAGAGAGGAGCTCGGCTCACCTGCACCTGGTATCAGACATCTGCATGCCAGAAACGGGGCAGGTAAAAGAGCCATCGGAGACACGTGGTCACGCTTGATAAAACAGCGACAGAAACAAGAAAACAACGTTTTTTAATGACAGAAAGCTCCTTTTATTTCATCTTCACAGAACTTGTTATTTATTTTTATTCTATTCTTTATTTATTTTTGCTGAGGAATATTGGCCCTAAGCTAACGTCTGTGCCAATCTTCCTCTTCTTTTTGTAGGTGGGTCGCTGCCACAGCATAGCCACCGACGAGTGGTGTAGGTCCACGCCCGGGAACCAAACCCCGGGCCGCTAAAGCAGAGTGCGCTGAACTTAACCACTAGGCCACGTGGCCGACCCCAGAACTTTTTATTTTTTAAGAAAGTAATTTCATAGAAGTATAATGAGGTACACTTGAAATTTATACAATGTTATAAACCAATGTTACCACAATAAAAAAAAAAGAAAGGAATTTCAGAGCTCCTGATTCGTTTCTCATTTGGGACCTAACTCCTGATGTAATGATCCTCGGCAATCTAAAAGGCATTGCTATTCCCAGTAGTTGGTGGAGGCCACAGGCCAGGATCTCAGCACAGAGGCCAGCATTCCTTCAGGGTACAACCCTGTGTGGTAACCCCTTTGGAACAACTACCTGGAACTGCTGGGGGTGAGGGTCTCTCCTGTGGTGCACAAGGGCCCAAGAGAAAGGCCAGAGTTCAGGGGTGCCTCGCATGAGCTGCAAGCACAGGGTCAGGGGAGGAGACAGCAGAGGTGGACACCAGCTTGGAAAGGTCCTCATCTGAGCCCTAAAGGTGAGAGTAGTCCTCCACCTCTCCTCCTGGAGGCTGGGGAGCTGAAAAGTTTGTCCTGTATGCTACATAAGTCACATCCACGTGCAGGCAGAGCACTGGGGGTCCCTGCAGAGAATTCCCTTGGATAGAAGGCAGGACAGGTAAGAACCCAAGCAGACAGGAGCTTGAGCCGTCCTGCCTCCCAGCGCCTACCCGCCCTTCACTGCAAGTGCACGGGCTCTGTGTCAGGCAGACCTGGGTCCCAGTCCCGCTCTGCCATCTTTTGCATGTTGCTTGCCCAAGGTTGTTTGAGCCTCAGTTTCCTTGTCTTTAAAGTGGGGATGACTAGGTGGTTGTGAGGACTGAAGGAGATAATGCATGTAAATCTCACTAGCCATTGCTGGGGGACTAAAGGTGTGTCCCTCACTGTCCCCAAACTCACATTTAAGAAGCTCTTCCCATGCTGGGGCCACGGGTGGGTGAGGAGAGAGGCTTCCACTGAAAGAGGCATGACCAGAGCATAAACAGAGGGATCTCCTCCTCCCCAACACATTGTCCCCAGGGTCACTGTCTCCTTGGGAGGGGCCTTCACTTGGGGACTCTCACAGGGTTTATTCTGTTCTCCTGCTTCAGTCACTGAGGCTCCTGGCCTGAATTTCACCAATTTACTATGTGACTCCATTCTATCAAAGCACCCCCCTTTTCTCTGTGGCCCCAAAACACTAATAAGGCAGCTATACCTCCCATGTCTATTACTGGGCACAGACACATCTCACTCCAGCCCAGACTCAGGGCCTAGGCTGCTTGGGTTAATTCCTGAGTGACAGTGGTCACTGGCAGGCTCTGAACCCAGAAACCCCCAAAAGAGGACACTCAGATGTGATCCAAGTGGCCACCGTCTCCCCAGGCCCAGCCTCCCTGTGTTTCCTCTTTCCTTATTTGTCTGGAGGAGCCAGGAGTAGGTGGACGGAAGGCTCCAGTCGTCTGGATGACTCATTTCCTCCTCAGAATCAAGAGCGTGTGTTGGTGTAAGAATGAGGCTCACAAGGGGGGCGCCGGATGCCCCTGGAAGCAAAACAGCAAGTGAGGGTGTCTCTGAGCAGTAAAATGAAATGAGATTCAACATTTATTAAGCACCCAGTATATATAAGTTCTTTGGGAAAGAAAAGAGCAAGCATGAGGGAAAGAGCCATTTCATCCATTTATTATATACAATATTAAGGCACAAGTTTAAGCAGCAAAGGAGAGGGAAATCTTTGGCTGACCAACAGTATCAATATTTGCTGTGGGGGACACGCTGTGTTCCTGGACACCCCCCCCAACTCTGTACACAGACCCACTGGCTGTGCAGCTCTGCACACCCCCTGCAATACAGACCAGCAAGACAAAGATGCCAAAAGGTACACCACAGTCCGCTGGAGAGCACACAGCACACTGCCACCAAGCACAGCGACACACACGCGGCAGGCGGAAAGAGCGGTGGCAGCAGGGCTGTCAAGTTTTGGCTGAGGTCGGTGCACGCGCCTGCCCTTGGTTTACAGAATTTCACACAGCTTCTGTCAGTGTCCCATTGAGGAGGGGGCTCCACTGTCCCTCCACAAAAGGGGAAAACACCTTAATTCAAAGAAAACCACTGTGGATAAAACTGCTTACATTCTGTTTTGTAATAAATACTTACAGGTGTCTACATGTGAACAGAATCCTAGGCAAAATCACATGTCAACACACTACTGGGCATCAAAACTTCAGGAGCTGATACAAGAAAATGCTGGCTATGTACTTCATTATATTGAGAACAGAATTTTAATTCTGTGAAGAAGCAAAGTTTCATGACAAAGAAACACCTCAGTCACAGCATAACGTGATGATAACATGCACTTAAGTATAACACGGTTTTACAGAACGCCTACTGGAGGTCTATGCTAATGAATATGTGCTGACATCTGTGTGTATGCAGAGATGTGAACACACACGAGGTATGGCAGGAGAAGCACTTTCTAAAAATGAATCTACTAGAAGTTACGGGTACTAATGACTACTATCCTCCTTTGAAGTGGTCACTTTGAGAGGCTCTAGAGGCCAAAGATTCATTCCAAGGAACATCTTAGGAACTTTATTTTTAAAAAAGCTAAAATGGTGTGACTTACCTTAATCACCCATCTTTATTTATCCAACTGAGTGAAGGACTTGGGCTTATTTCCAAACTTAAGTCCATCCTCCAAGGATGAAGATTTCTCATCTCTAAGCATAATCAGAGGAACGTGCCAGGCCCCCAAAGGCCATTCCAATAGAGGCGTTCACAAAATGTTTCTACTCAGGCAACAGTGCAGTAATCAGTATAGAGTCTCCCAAAGGGTCATCTTTTAAGGAGGGTGGGGTGAGATGAAACATTTGGATCGTCTGGATATTAAGAAAAGAAATTCAATACACAACCTTATAGTTACATATAGTCATACCTCCTATGTATGCACTGACATATACACATCTTTATATACCATTAAATTACTAAACGAGAAAAGGGTACACTACTTGAAAGGAAGAGAAAAAAATTGCTCTTTAGTTCCAGAAGAAATCCATTTACTGAAATGCTGACCTTCACATGCTCCCAGCTGATCAGCTTCTGGTAACTTCTTAATTACTCTGCCCATCTCCCCTGGAGCCACACATCAGAGGCAAACCCATTAAACAATCCTCACATTAAATGAAGACATTTGAAACACACTGATTAATTAGCAAGAAAAAAGAAAAGAAAACCAACATTTATAAAGCGTATGCCACGGCTGCCTCAGGTTTGGGGATGTGAAGAAGCCACCATGGGCTGGATACTCTCTGGCTACTTAAAGCTTTCACCGTTTAAGAAGGTTCGTGGGCTCTCAGTGACCATGGCCTGGTACTCCTTTGTTTAGGAGGAGAGCACGGTCATTCGGAGCACACAGAAACACACTCCACTGGCTCCAGTGCAGACACGGAGCAGGACTTTGGTTTTGGAAAACGCACCTCTCTGCTCAGCATAGCGCTCTGCAGTCTACGCGTGAGCTCCCTACCTTGAAAGCTTTTAAACCCCCAATCTATTCTTCACTGCCGCCTCGGCACCCAGCCTCACCGACGTCTGCGTTCACCTCGGCCTCTGGGACTCAGAAAGCTGCTGGGTAGGGAGAACTGCTCACTCCATCAGCACTCAGCACGAAGGCGCTTCAGCCACTGCATCCTGAGGATACAGGTGGCTGGGCGCAAACCCGGGAGAGAGCAAACAGGAGTGACGACCAGCTTCTCTACAGGGGGTGTTCCCACAGCCCTCTCCCTGAGCACCAGAACCACTGCATCCTCTGTTCCAAGTCCACTACTCATTTGGAGCAACTGTCTCGATATCCAACCCGAGCCCTGTGCAGCCAAATTCACACTGCTCCAAAGAACAAGCCCTGCAGGGCTGAAGAGAGGAGGCCCCCCGCTCTCTGTCCTCCACTCAAGGCCCGGGGTGGCATGCGGCAGCCCTGTCCCACATGCCTGCTTGGAACAGGCTGAATGCAGCACTGTCATTAGCTACCAACCTCTGGGAAGCAGAAGAAAAGCTAAGAGAAGAAAAGGCTCAGACAAGGCTCTGCACACACTCTGATATTTTTGCAAAATGTGTTTCCTGGCAGCTTAGCTCGATGGACCTGTTGATAGGAATAGCTCTTACATAGAGAACCATCTACTTAGTCAAAATGTCAGGTTAGAGACTGGAATCCAGCAACATCTCCTATGCCATATAATACCCTGTGCAGCACACCCAAACTGCCTGATGACACAGTCAACGGGGAAGCAGAATTACTCTGGCATGTTTCTTCACACAGAGCCAAAGCCTTGACCCTTCACCCTGAGACAGGATCCCCAAGTTCCACAGGCAGACACCCCGGGAAGTTCTGAAAAAGTCCAGGCCGCTGGACAACAGGGAAGCGCTTTTTAGATGTATTTTGTAACCTTGCTTATAACGGAACACAAGGATTTCCAACTATGCCTGGTGTTTATGGGCAATTCTAGGAGTTCTGGATTTTAGTCCTATTTCTTAGCTCCCGAGAGGTGCGGCAGCTGTGTGTGTGTGCATGTGTGCACACGCGTATATGTGTGTATGTGCACACGTGCCCACATCACAGACATGGCAGATGGTTATTATCCCCACGTCTGGGCAGTCCAGCCTGTGACTAAGGCACGGCTCGTCTCCCGAACACTTGGTGCAGATCCCAGCCTCTACCGGCTGCCAGGCTCTGGGAAGGGACTTAACCTCCCCACACCCAGCTTCCTCCTCTGTGAAATAAGAATAATAAACTTGCCCCTGCTCCCCAGGTGGTTTGAGGACTCATTCAAAGGTACTTGCCACAGTGCTTGCATCTAGTCAGCACTAACTTTCTGAAAATCAAACAAGGTATATTGTAAACTGCCCAGAGTGCAGGCAGAGCCGGGTGCTCAGTATTTGCCATCCTTTCTCCTATCTGCAAGCAAGGCTTCGAGAAAGCTATAAGGATAATAAGTATTGGGGGGCCCTGGCTCAGCACGAAATCTCCCATAAAAGAAAACTTTCTAAAGCTATAGATCTCTTCTTATGGAAGAGTCTCAGCAGGTTAGAATAAAAAATGATTGACAAAAGACCACAGCACAACTGAAAAATGGTGGTGTCTGTGTTTGCACTCAGACAGTTAACACGCCTGACAACTCAGGGGGACCAAGGAGAGCAAGTGGCCTCGTGCCTGAGCACACAGGCAAGGTGTGCTGGAGTATAAAGACAAGGATTGGGGGGACTGGGCTGCGGCTCTTGCTCTTACTTGCTTCTCAGGGAGACATCCCAAGTTTGGGATGGCCTAGACGTGGGCGGTGGGGGCTGGCAGAAGTGACTTGCCCTCCTATCTCTAGACACTTTCTTTCCTTCCTGGTCCATCCCCAACATTAATCAGGGGTCAAAATGTCCTTGAGAGAGTTAGTTGCCATCAACTGAACCTCATCAGCTGTGAAAAGCCATGAGACAGAGATGGGGGGCCCTCTGCCCCATCCCCACCCTCATCCATACACAATTTTTCCCCTGTGATGTGACGAGGCCTCCCTGCTCTCTCCACACCCCAGGGCACTAGGTGAGCCACTCTGGTTTACCAGGCTGCACAATACTCTGTGGGACTAAAGGAGGCAACGTGCATGAAGCGTAAGCCCAGCGCCCACTGCAGGCAGAGCTTGGGAAGAGTCAGTTCCTGCTTATTCTGCCATGCTGGATGGCTCGGAGGGCCCTCCGGCCAAAGCCATTGGTTTCCTCCCTCCCCTTTTCCAGCCTACACCTGTCATCCTTCTACCACCTCAATGTGGGGAGGCTATAACTTCTCCCAGGTTACACCCCAAAGACCAACCCCAAAATAAGCCTCCCAAGCAAAATGTCCCAAGAACGTTGTCTTCAGGGTTTCATTTAGGTTGGACTTGAAAAAGTCTCAGATCCAGGGCTTTTTTCCCTCTTCCCTTTAGTAAGCATAAGGAAAGGGACCTGGGAAAACACAGAACCAGCTGACCTGGAGGGAAGAAAATGTCAGGACCAGGCAAGAGCATGTGATGGCCTGATTGGCTTCTCTTCTTTTCTGACCCAGCACCTCCTAGATTTGTAAAGAAAGCCGATGTCTGCGGAGTCAGATGGGAAACATCACACACGGGCATAAGAGGCCCACTACCTCACTCACTCCTGGCTCTTTAACATGGTATTTCTGTCTTACGTTGACAACTTGCTGCAAACTGAAACCTCGAAAAACCTGATCACACTGTATATATACTGGCCTGTTAGGTTATAACACAAGTTCATGGTGGAGAAAAACTCATGTGTTAACACACATGCGCTGATACTCACAGAAATCCGTGTGCTCAACAACAGCGGCCAGAGGAGTGCGGGGGGTGGGGAGAGTGGTGACTATGCTCGTGAGCCACAAATACTAGAAAGTGGTACAAGCTGCTGGTGAGATTCTGGATGCGAGTAAGCCAAGTGCCACACATTTCCTGGAGGGCAGTCCTGAAAGTCTTACCCCAACAGAGCAACGGGGTGGAAATACCAAATTCTGTGCAAGAGAAAAGCCAGGGCCATGATCTTAATGCAAGATACCACAGTGGCCATGGATCTTCCGCCTCGTCTGTCAAGGCTTACCTAGTGCACAGTCAGAATGAGATTAACACTGCAGCCCAACCACTCCCAGGTGGAGGAAGCACCCAGGAAGCCAGGGTGTGGCTTTGTCCCACTGGTCACTATTAAACACAGCAGGAATGGTGGCAGTTCAGATACTGCTCTAACAAAGCCCAGGCCTAAGGAATTCTGCCATGTCTTATTAAAAAGTGGAAAAAAATGAAGGAAAAGAAGAGTAAAATGAAAGAGAATAAAGCAGAGACAGAGATGAACTCAGAGAAGTTAGGGAGGATGAGCACCAAGGCCATAACACTCCCATCGTGCTTAGAAAATACTGCTGAATCCAGAAAAGCTAAGAAGCCCCCACATCTCCTGAAAATCCAAACCAAGCAGGTAATTAGATGAAGACCTCCCTTTAAATTCCCCATCATCTCTGGACACTTCTTCTCACTGCCACACCCACACACATTCACAGGATGCCCCATGGATGGCACAGGTGATATTACATTATGTCAAGATGGGCTCGCTGAGATTTCTAGGAGGTTCTTCTTAAACAAAACAAGCTAAGAGGCAAGGAGAATGGGGTATTCCAAGGAAGATCCATGTTTAGGTTTATCTGTTTATAACCAGAGAATGGGTACACACAAACCCTCCCCAAGAGATACATTTTCTGTACAATACAAAAATTCAACTTCCTACTTCTGTTTCCAAACCTACATGCATCTTCTCTCTTCCACCATATGCAATAAAAGTCCATAGCATTCTCTTCATCTTCAGTCATGTAGGCCTCCTGTGTTTTCTTTTCTGAACATTTATAAAAAGTGTTCTTACTAATCTGAAATCCGTATCAGTTCAAATCATTTCTGATTTCCCATCCACAACCTTCTCGATCTTTCCTCTCCCTCTCTGCCACGTTCCTCGTTTGTCAATGTTCTGTTATGGAATTCAGCAGGGAGGCCAATGTTAGATGAGAACTTCCATCATCTCTCCGTCAGGAAACTCGGGCTTGTGGAGCAAGCTGCTGACACGGCCTTTGTGCTCGGGTGACTTCCCATGGCCAGGAGAGTTCTCTGCCAAACAGAAGGGACACATCAGCAGCCCATTCTTCAAGGAGGCACATGGGTCTTACCAGTTCTCTCTAAAGTGGAACCATTTCAAATACCACCACTCACCACCAGTGTATGTAGGGAAGGCCAGAGAATCCCGCCCACAGTGGAAAAAGATAAATGACTGGCCCTGGGATTCAGATACAAATAACAGAACCAGGATGGTGATGGGAGAGGATTAAGTGGGTGAAGATGGCATTGGGACTTTGTGGGGAACCCCTCACGCCCGCTCTCCCTCCACTCTATTCAAAACTACTGAGTTCGCACCAGGAGCTGGTACTTTTCGCGTGCTCCCTGCCTTCCCTGTAAAGCGTATCCCAAGAATTAAATCTCCCAAAAATGACAACGCTGTATTTACTTGTCTGTTCTGGAGAATGAAAATAAAGAGCCCCCTTGCAGGAAACAGTTAATTTGTGTCCCCAATAGCCCCCACCTCCTCAAAAGAATTCCCGGAGAAGGCTATCCCCATGACCAAGATTAGTCCAAAGCCAAGTCTCTTCTTTCCCCCGGACATTTCCAGACTCCTGGCAAAGATCACATCTCCCAAGCTGTTGTCTCTTAAATATTTCAAAGCAACTCATCAGTACTGGCCTGAGCGCCGTGCCAGAAGTTCACGTCTTACGCAGTTAAATCTACCTTCTCCTTCAATCAAGAGGTACCACAACCCCAAATCCTGACGAGTAAACACCTTGAAGGCAATGTCTGTGTACCCGATGCCTCTGATGTCCCTGGTGCCTGGAACTAGCTCTCAACATACTGGAGGCAACTAATCCCCTAACATCTCTCGGAGGGTCTCTTCACCCTTTGGGGAAAGGGTTGGTTACCAAGCATACATTAAAAGAGTTCACTCAAATCGTATACTCATTTAAATGGTAACAAATTAGGAGTGTCTACACACATATTACTCCCAACAGAATAAAGAGCACACACAGCCTAAGTACATTAGGGTAGCCATAATCATAAAACCCCATGAAGTGAGAGCCAACCACACCCCTGCTCCCTCCCCAGCTCAACAGAAGGCTCCCTCTCTCAGGCCAGAGAGCTCACTGGTTTCCGAGTGTGAAAGGAGGTGGGAAGCTCGTACCTGGTTTCTCTGCAGCCCCTTTGGCCGCTGGGTGTCTCAGAACCGGGCTGTTGGAAGGGGTCGCGCTCAGCCGGCCGCGGTTGGGCAAGGAGGCCATGCTGGGCCAGAAGAGTTCAGCGCTCTTGTCTGTCTGGGTGCTGCTGTCCTTGCTGCCCGTCTTGGCGTGGGCACTGCTGGCAGACGTGGCAGAGGTTGTGGGGGCCAGCGCTGCGGCGGGTGGGGTGGGCAGCACGGGGGTGGAGGCGTGTTCATGGTGCTCCTTCCCCAGCAGCAACCCTGAGGGCGGAAGGACAGTTTTTTCAACGCCATTCTTTAAAAAATCACAAAACCCTAGTCTTGGAGGTTATTTGCTCCTTGACTGATGATTGCTTCATTCATTCATTCACCAAGTTCATTTATAAGCACTTGTTATGTGGAGGGAATTAAAAAAAAAAATGAAAGACCTAGTCCCCTCCCTAAAAATGTATAGGTTTTTTTTTTTCAGAGGGGAAGAGGAGTTGTCAAATAAACTGCTTATAATATAATAATTAGTGGGATATAATTATTCTCAGGGTAGTATGGAAAAACAGAGAAGAGGTGCCAAATAGCCAGTGTAGAGGGGTGGGGGGCATTCTTTCAAGGTTTTCTAGAGATGAAGTTTCCTTTGGCCCAGGAGGGCTGGCCTTGAGCAGTGGTTGTGGGCCTAAGAAAAACTGAAGGCTGGATCACATGGTATTTCCATTTTTAATTTTTTGAGGAATCTCCATATGATCCAGCTATTCCACTTGCAGGTATTTATCCAAAGAACACAAAAACGCTAATTCAAAAAGATGTATGCACTCCTATGTTCATTGCAGCAACATTCACAATAGCCAAGACGTGGCAGCAACCTAGGTGCCCATCAACAGATGAATGGATAAAGATGTGGTATATATACACAATGGAATACTACCTCAGCTATAAAAAAGGATGAAATCGTGCCATCTGAGACAACATGGATGGACCTTGAGGGTATTATGCTAAGTGAAATAAGTCAGATGGAGAAAGACAATTACCATATGACTTAACTCATATTTGGAAGATAAACAAACAAACAAATACCTAGATAGGGAGATCAGATTGGTGGTGACCACAGGGGACAGGGGTGGAGGGAATGTGAAAAGGGTAAGGGGTCACATGTGTACTGTGACGGATGGAAACTAGACTTTTGGTGGAGAACATGATGCAGTCTATACAGAAGTCGAAATACAAGGATGTACACCTGAAATTTATATAATGTTATAACCCAATGTGACCTCAATTTAAAAAAAAAGAAAAACAGAAGGATTCCCTGGTCCTAGACAAGGTGCCATTGGCCTGCTGCTCTTCTGAATAGCCAATAATTCCACCCCACTCTTGGTAACGGATGGTCTCTCACAGGCCCGGGTTCAAACACAAACATGCTTCCTGGTCAGAGCAACGCTGAGTGGTGCACATTATTCCCCAAAAGAGATCCCTGCAGCGCAGAGCCATGGCCCCCAAGAAGCAGGAAGCCAGCTGGGCTCCTCAGGGCCACTTAGCCTTCTTCGTCCTCCCCACCCCAAGAATAGAGAGGCTGCAGTGGGAAGAGGGCGTGCTGGCTAGGGAAAAGGGACACACAATGTGCAGTGCTGTCCCTTTACCTCAATGTCTTCCTGCAAAGCTGGACAGGAGAGCAACTTTTTTATTTTTAATTTTAATTTTTTTTTTGCTGAGGAAGATTAGCCCTGAGCTAACATCTGTTGCCAGTCTTCCTCGTTTTTTTCTTGAGGAAGATTAGTCCTGAGCTAATCTTTCTGTAGCAGTTTTCCTCTACTTGTTATACGTGGGTCACCGCCACAACGTGGCTGACAAGTCGTGTAGGTCTGTGCCTGGGATCCAAACCCGCGCATCCGGGCCACCGAAGTGGAACGTGCTGAACTTAACCACTATGCCATGGGGCTAGCCCCCACTTTTATTTTTAACTAGTGAAATACGGCACACATTCAGAAAAGTGCCAGCACTCCAGAACACTGGCCTATAGAAAATGTGGTAAGTACAACCACGTATTTGTTCCCTTATCTTAGCTAGCCAGCAATTCATACAGTCTCCCTGCCAGGGCTGTTTCAAGGTGCCCATTCATAATGCAACGCAGAGCAATTCAGTTTGTCTACAGCAGTGCTTCTCAAAATGTAACGTGCATTTCAATTACTTTGATATATTGTTACAATGAAGATTTGATTCTGTGGGTGGGGCCTGAGACTCTGCACCTCTATCAAGGTCCCAGGTAATGCCAGAGCTGCTGGTCCATGGACCCCACTTTGAGTAGCAATGGTCTTTGGCTATGTGCTTCATACACATCTCACTTCATATTTCACAACACTCCTATGAGACAGGTCCCATGTTATCCTCTGTCTTACAGAAAAGGAAATGAAAGCTCAGAGAAGTTAATATCTCACAACTAAGGAGTAGCAGACATGAGATCCAAACCCAGCTGTGCCTGACTTTAAGTCCAACCTACATTCTTTCCACCTCATCACTCTGCCTGTCAAAGCTCCACAGTCCAACAACGATGTTCTTGTGGAACTAAGTTACTAGCCAGTCATCTCATCTGGGAGCCCCTGAGCCTTCAGGAAGGAATATGCTGTCACCTCTACCTCCTTCCAGAGCCCGTCTGGCAAGAAACTGTGGAAACGTTTGGGAACTATGCAGTGACCCGTGACTGTGTGCCTCTGCCTGGCAAGTCAGAGAGTCCCTCTCTGTTTCTGTGACATGAGGACACCAATTACAATAACGAGGAGGAGTACCAGTGCAGAGAACACAGCAACCCTTCCTACAGACTGCGTCCTCAGGCTCCCAGGCCTGGTTTAGACGTGCCAAATGCTGGGAGATACAGGCACAGACATCAGAGGAATGCCTGCCTGGCTGGACATCATAAACTGGCCTCTGCCAGGGAGGTTTCCATCAGAGCTGAGCACATTTCAACTGCTTCACCAGGCCTGTCTGAGCATCACCTCCCAGACTCTGTAACTGGGGTGAGGAGCTAAGCGTCCTTGGGAGAGTCTTTGATGATCCCAGCTGCTGTCCGCACACATCCTCTTTGAAGTACATTTCCTTGGAGGGCAGGGGCTGCTGAAGCGACCTGTGGAGGGACTTCAAACAGAGCTTCTGGCTGAGCACTTTCATCCTCCAGCTTTGTCGGGTTCATACTGGAAGCTCTTATCCCCTTTGGCACGGAGCAGCCAGGCTCCTCTGATGTCCTGTGCTGAGGAAAACTGGCTCTCGGCTCCACAAAGAAACAAAACACATTCTGACCCAGAGAAATGCATCAAAGAGGGGCCAGACCCCTGGAGTTGCCAGAGTGCAGGGGAAGAGAGCAGAGGACGTGTGTGTGGGAATGCTGCCTGCTTCCTCTCCAGACTCAGCTCGAATGGTCAACCGGCCCCGCCCTCACCCCAGGAAACCCATTCGTGGCTAAGCCCACATCTGCGGAATTCTCCTCAACATTCTGCCTGTGCAACAAAAATACAACAAACACCACCAACAACAACCCCTTAGGCTCGAGAGCACTTCTTCCAAAGTGCTTTCTCCCCGTTATCTCATTTTGCCCTCACCACAGCCCCATGGGGGAAAGCAGGGCAGCCATCACCCTTTTCTAGACATGGAGGCAGAGGTGGAGCGGTCTCACAACTGGTCTGGGGCAGAGCCAAGTTCAGAGGCTGACGTCTCTGGGCTTTTCCTATTAGGACATTTTATGTTGTAGCATCTCCTCAACTTTCAACGATAATGATAATAGTTATATTGAGTCAACCCAGGGCTAACGGCTACTCCGGTGGCATAGCCTTTGCTTCCACATAGCTCATTTAATTTCCACAACCAAGGTATGATTGAGTATCCTCCCCATTTTACAGATGAGTAAACTGAGACCTGGAGAGAGCCAATGACATTTCTGTGTCCATGAGCGGCAGAGCCAGCCTGCTATGGAAGCGTCAGGACTCTCCACCAGATAAGCCTGCCTCTCACTGTTTGAAGGAGGCGAGGCAAGGGGCTCACCTATGCTCCCCTTCCAGGTCTTCTCTTCCTTCTTCTCTTCGGCTAACTGGCTACTGGTAAGAGAGGTCTGGCGAGAGTGGGTCCCAGTGGCTGCGGCAATGGACGGCACAGAGCGGGCAGGCCGCAGGCTCGAGGTGTCCGTCTTCCCGGCATCTTTACGGGATCGCTGCTGAAGGACCTTAATCATGGCGTCCTTCTCTATGATTTTGGCATGGAGATTTTTAATACTGTATAACAAAACCAAACCAAACAGTTACAATCAAAAGCCATTTGGCCAAAAGAACTTGAAACGTTTCTGTCAGGCTGCCCAGGGACGTTAATTATAATTCAAGGATAGAGAGTTAAGTGCAACATGAGTCTTCAAACATTTATAATCTGAAAATTGTATAAGAGGGACCTTTTGTAGTGGATCAAAAGGGTGCACCTTCTCTGCCCCCTCAGCAGACTCTGGGACTTCAGTTCAAGTGACTGTGGCTGCCCAGCAGAGACCTCCTGGACCACAGTGTGCTCAGGGACCAACTCAGAGGGTCTAGGATCCCTGACGGTGGGGGCAGGAGGAGCAGAAGGGAAGCACGGAAACTCTGAAGCCTCACACATGGGAGCTTTCCACTGAAGTCAATTTCCCTGTTTTCTGAGAAAAAAACAATTAAAAGATGGACGAGTTTTCTGGGAGAAGATAATTTTTTCCCCAATGGCCAACAATGAGAATCAGAGAAAACACTAGAGTTCTTTTCACAACTTGGACAGGAACTCTCTGAGCCTATCAATGACTCAGCTATTCAGCCCTATTTTCACATCTGCAAAATGAGAGGCTTAGGTTCCCAGGGCCCACGGGGCCTCAGGAGTGGGGGAGTGGGGGTGGCCAGGCTGGTTTTATTATGTCACGAAGCCTGCTGGAAGTCTTGTTTAGCCCATGAGAAGAATGCATTAGCTAAATAATTTCTTTATTTCTGGCTGGAATATATAAATCCTGACTCAAAAACTCGGAGCCTTTAAAAATATGGTTTCCCCTTTCCAGCTGGTAATGTCTAGAAGGTTATAGAGACAAACATTCAGAAAAAACACATGGGCATCTAAATTCTTCTGTCATTAGCCTCCATCTTAAAACTGCATCTGACAGGAAATTATCCCTCAGGCTCCAGTCCCGTCTTGAGCAGAATCTCTTCCTTAGGTTTGAACTTTCCCTTCTCTCTGGGGGAGGGGAATTTTTGGAGAACTCGAGCTTGCAGCTGTTTGGAACAGGAAGGGGCTGGAGTGTGAATGCAAACACCGGGCTGGCAGGCCCCACCAGGGTCTCGAGGTGAGTGTCAGAGCAGAGCCGTGCACACGGCCGTCCCTTACGTGTATTCCATGTCCTGACACCTCCTGGTGGCCTGTACCACCTCCTCCTCCTCCTGCCAGATGTGGGCCTCCAGCGAGCTCTCACCATAGCTGCCGTTCCTCGAGTGGTTGATGATCGTCGTGTCCCTGGCAACACAGGACACGCTCAGAGAATGATGCACATGCCCGAGGAGAGGCATCCAAGCACCACACTCAAAATCCCTCTCCTCAAACTCCTTCACCCACTTTCCCTCTCTTAAATCCTGGCAAATTCTCTCCTGAAACTGGATAGAATTAAGACAGCACCTAAAGAAAACAAAATAAAATCCCCAAATCAAAATTCCCTGCCCTTTCTACTAACGACATTGTATATTAAACCACATGGCATGCTGTGAATACGAACACTACACCTATTGACATACGGATACCATTATTATTATATCTGTTAGTGTTTCTATGCTTGTACCTTTTCATACTTGCTTATCCTTTCTCACTTTCTCAATCAGAGTTAAAGTTTTATTTCTATTTCTCATCTGTATAGCAGCTACTTCAGTATTTCAGAGTAAAATGGAGACTCAGTAAATACTTGAAACTGAGACTGGTCCCTCTTGGACAGCGAGGCTCAAGCAGAAATTCCCTTCACATTTGCCTCCTAGCTCACTTTTCGTTTTATGAGCCCCTGCCTAGGACTCAGGTCCGCTTGGTGTGACACCCACGCTGAGTAGCAGGGCAGAAAAGATGCAAGACGATGTACACCCTGTCCTTAGCAAGTCCAGTCCAGGGGGTGGAGTGAGGGGAGGGACAGACATAGGTAGATTCAAAAGCAGTGTAGCTGGAAGCAGGTGTCTGACTGAAAAAAACTGGTCAAAGATAACTATTCCTGCCACTGGCCTTGGAAATTTAATTACTCCTAGTTAACAACAATTGGTAAAAATAAGATAACTGAGCAATCTAAGTGATCTAAGTATATTTTAGACTGCAAGGTGCAATGTCTCTGATCAGGGAATACTAAATTAGTAAGAAACGATCTAGTCAAACATTTCACATCTCTTTAACTTCACATTACAATACTACAATCCTATTTAAAATATTATAGCTCTTTTCTAGAACACTCAAAAACAGCAAAAAAAAAAGCCCCTTCTTTCATCTCTTTTAGTGACAGCTATCAACAAGTGAGCATTGTTTCCTTCATGCCAGTGACCAGGTAAAGTGTGTTACACCTGGTGTCTCATTTAGTCCTCTGAGCAACTTGTGAGGTAGGTGTTATTATCCTCATTTACAGATAAACAAACGGGTGAGGCGACTTTTCCAAGAACAGCCTGTTAGTGAAGATGGAAACGGATTCAAACCCAGATATCTATAACTCCTGTTTTCTGCATCTTTATGAAGGAGGCCTCAGCAAAGATGCATGAAGATAAAATAAACCAACAGAGACGTGAGAATCTGGCTAAGTGCAAAAACCATGGCTGAAAATAAATCATAAAGCCAAATAATGTAGAAAACAAGCAAAATGCTTTAAACATGCTGACAAAATTATAAATCCACCTATGGTGCACAAAAATCACCAATGCTTGAATTAGTGGCTAGAGAAACATTGTCAACCAATTTACTTTTGGAGAATTCACACAGAGCTGGAGACAAATTTAAAAATTCATGTTTATACTGCCAAGTAATGACAGCAGGCACAATTAGATGAGAACGACTTAGAAGGGAAACACATAAAACTCTCAAAAAATATTACATTGCTTTGAAATTTGTAAAAAGTTTCAAAACCATAAAAAATAGGCTCAATCTCTCAAAATTCTGATCAACGATGTCAAAATGCACCAAGATGGCAAAACAAGTTGGTATACAAAAACCGTTTTCTTTGTTTAAAAATCATTGCCTATAAATGCAAAGTATGCATCAGTGGCTGAAAAGTCACAAAACTGATGGCTGGAAATAGTCACTTTTACCTATTCATATGCAGCCATTTAGCAACCAGACAACAAGAACCCAGAATCTCGACGTTTCTCAAAAATTTTTCATTTTCCTTTTCTATCAACAGAAAAGCAGTGTTGAAATTACAGAAGTTTTCTTGGAAAAGAACATTAAGATTGGAGCTAAAACCTGACCTCCCCTGAACTGATTTTTCCAAAAACGGTGGGAAGGAGCGGTCTGTAATAAGGAGGGTAGTTTCCCACAGAATTATCAGATGCTCAATAAATAAACGTGGAAGCAAAGAAGGTGGGAAGGGTGGGAGCGTGCAAAAGGCCTCGATCCATTCGTCCATCCAGGACTCCAAATAGGGCAGAGGAGGACAACAGGGCTGGAAGATCCCACAGGACTCCTATTCTCTGAGGGCAAGAGATGTCTCCCCTCATGAAGGAAGACGAACAAGGTGGCGCCCAGCACAGTGTGAGCGGCTGATGGTGTCTGGGCTCTGCCTGGCTCTACTCGTTCCCTTGCCATCCCCTCCTGCGCCCACCACAGGGGTCTGAGGCTTCAGACATGTTCATTCCCCCACTTCAGATTTTACATTCCAGGCCCATTGGTCCTCTCAGGGCCCAGGATCCCAAACATGCATCTAATGCAATAAATCAATAGGAGCAGAGACAAGGACACATAAAGGCCCCTGTGTCATCCTTCCAAGGTAACGTATTTACATTGCTATTGGGGTTTTCGTGTCCTCAGGCAATGGAATAGGGTCTGGTTTCCTGCTCATAAGCAGCCAAGAATTATAATTTCCATCTCACACACGAGATCAGTGATGCTCAGAAAGGCTTGTGCAGAATCACACTTATAGTCAGCGACAGAGGGAGAAGCCTTGAATGTAGGTGTCCTGCCTCCTTAGGCAGTGTTCTCTTCAATAAAAATCACACGGAAAAAGACAATTCCCAGCGCAATCACCGAGAGCTATGCGTTAGACCAAATCTGGCCAGGAAGGCCAAATCCCCCTGTAACTTTACGAAGGTCTGTCCTCTTACTCCAGATACAGAGGTGATTTAGTTATTACCTTAGAAAACAGAAAGCTGAAAATAAAAACATTTCAATTATGTAAAAATCAAGAAATGTTTCCAAGGGCTTCACTGTTCTCACCCATGCAGTGCAAGGACTGAACTAGAGGCTGCAATTTCCTCCAACTCTCACTGTAGGACCTTGGAGCTCCACCGCTCAATACACGTCTCAAACGTCTATTCCCATTCCCCAAGTCCCACTCATATGGGATGCTGTGGGCCGTTTTCCCTCACAGCACAGACATATATCAACAACACTTGAGCACTAGAAAATGATCCCCAATTTCATTTTCCACCTGAGTCTGCAGGTCTCCCTAGGTCCAAGTGTGCCATGGTGCCTGGCAGAGGCATCTATGCCCTCATGGGTGGCACTGCTCTCTCTTCAAGTTCCTGGAGGTAACATCCTGGATTCTTTTCTAGTTGGGTAATGAACGTGAGAGCCCATAAACAGCTGATCAAGTATCCCCCCTCCACCCCAATGGGCCTTCTCTTCCTCATCAGAGAAGAAATAAGACATCCCAAGGAAGTATGGGACTGACCGGATGATTGGGTTGCATCCTTAGTTTTTACTGGTTCACATCCTACCATCCCAACACAATAGCCCTTATTAAGTCCCGTTTTATGGATGCTCCTTTGAAACGTGAGGATCTTCTCCAAATAAAATTCTGGTAAATTCCAAACAACTCTGCATTAAATGCCCAATATAACTTATAGGCAAAAAGCAAACGAGGTTGGGGAAGCACCATGAGAGCCTCAACCGGTGGAGTGCACAGCCTCTCAGGTCTTTGCAACAATGATGCATGCCACGAGATCCAGCAATCTGGGAAAACTGCTCATTCAGACAAGACACAGTTTAACAGAATTATTTTTGTGAAGAGTTGAGCATTTTGAGCTAATTTTTAAAGGAAGAAGAAGGCTAGACGCCTATATAAAGGAAATATGGCAACAGAGGTAATAATTGACAGAAGCAGAAAATTTCAAACCAAGTGAAATCAGGCTTTAAGTCAGACAAATCTCAATGTGACATGTGGTCCCGCCACTTACTACCAGTGTGATTGGAATAAACCACTGCACCTCTCTAAGCCTCATTTCTTCACCTGCAAAATGAGGATAATAATAGTTTCTACTCTCAGCCCTATTATGAGGATTAAATATTTTTGTCTGGCCCATGACACACACCCATTGTTAAAAAGAGTCATAAAATATACTTTCACAACATCATTCTTAAAGACCACACAGTATTCCACTGTGTGGAGGTACTTTAAATTATTGAATGAGTCCCTCTTGTTGGATTCTAGGTTGTCTTAAATGTACTGATATCATATTCAATGACAATGGGATAAACACCCTTGGACATAAATCTTCAGGCACTTATATAATGATTTCCTTAAGATAAATGTCCAGAACTAGAATTTTGGAACCAAAGGGGAGGTACATATTGCCAAATGATCCTTCAGAAATGTTATACCATCTTGTTCTCCAACTAGCACTACAGCCATTTTAAAGTTATTTTTAACTGATCTCACTCCCAGGGTGGTACTCCGGACCTGTCCGGACACACTCTGTTTCTTTTCAGCTGGGCTTTTCTGGCCACCAGAGTTACGCTGGTCTCACCTCTCGGCTGCGGCAGTGGCTGCAGCGTTCATGGCAAAGTGTCGGATGGTGCTCTCTTCCAGGTACTTCTGCTCCCACTTGGTCATGTCGGCCTCTAGGGCCAGGATCCGCTCCTCCTTCTCCCTCACAAGTTCCATGAGAGCCGGGGCATTGTATTCTGGCATGCTGGTTGGTGGGCCATTTCCATGTTTCTGGAGAAAGCAGGAGAAACAAGATGTTGACACTCAAATGGGACTATAAAGGAGAACACATAAACCGTGTCTGCATAGTTACCTACATGGAGCACACACGGTTCACCCAGATCCCACAGCACATTCACACACATCACCATCATGCTCTTGCTCTCTCTTCAGTATGGATGACCCAAGCTTGGCGGATCCCAACACCAAGCTACCTCACCTCCCCAATTTCTCTATCTCATTTAATTCTCACGGAACTCTGTAAAACAGACAATCTCCCAGTTTTACAGATGAGAAAACTAAGCTTCTGACAGGTTAAATGAACTGTTCAATATCTCTCAGCTAATCAATAGTAGGGTCAGGATTCAAACTCGGGTCTGTCTGGCCATACAGCTCTGCATGACCATGACCGGAAGTGGCTCGTCCAATGTCCTGTAGTGAATTTACACCAAAAGCAAGAACAAGAACTAAGTTTTGGCCTCCTGGTCTAGGGCACTTTCTCCCGAGTTCAAGGACATGATTCCAGTTGTTTGTTTCCCCTGAGGCTGGGGGATAAAATGTGAAGGCGAAGGAAGTGGGAGTGAGATGCCCTAAGGTGCAGGCTGCAATGCTCTCACCTGGGACACAGAGGAACTAATACCTGCCCCACCTAGAAGCCTGGGAATCAAGGCATATGAGAGCATTTAATAAACCTTAAAGGGCTGAACAAACTCAAGTGCTACCAGAACACCTCTAACGCAGGTCACGCTCATTTCTCAGCCCTTTCTTTTCACCTGTGTCTGTAAGATAGCAAATAAGCGTTGTGTTATCTGGACTGCTCACAAGCTCACGATAGTCACATTTCACTTTTTCCTTCTAACTCAGGTATGCTATTCCCTCTAAAGTGTGACAGAGGACGATGGAGTTTTGAAGAGGTTCTGACTTCAGGGGAGCATGACTTCATCCCAGCTATTCCATGTCCTGGGACACATGTTCCCCTCATGTTTTCCAGTTATCACAAATTTTAAATGCAGAGCTGCACATAAGGTGAGAGGGACCCGAACGCTTTACCCTGAACCACTTAAGGTACCCAGGGCAGTGGCTGGACATTTGAGCTGCAGTGATGGAATCTAATCCTACCAGAGAGAAAAGAACAACTGGGCCTATGGGCTTTTTGTAAACCACACGTTTCCATTCAATTTTTTAAAGCTACAAATACTAGATCTAGGCTCTAGTGGTAGCCTGTTAGTGACCAACATTTAAGCAAGGATAGAGCAGAAGGGATGTACCTGTCTTCAATGACCTGTACAGGAAGTCACTGACCCGCTGTGGCCAAGCACCCGGCCTCAGAGAGAAGGATAAATGAACCAGTCCATCAGGATGAGAAGCTCCCCTGTGGTTAGAAGCTTTCCAAGAAAAAGATCCCATAGCCTCACTAAGCTGCCATCTACACTTGTCAGTTTCTATCTAAATCACTTATGTTGCCATCTCAGCTGGCTGATTTTTGCAGAATCCTCTCGACCTCACATGAGATCACACAGGGCCCCTAATTCAAGTCATTAAGAGTTATTTAAATAAACGCACGAATTTCAACATTGAGGCATACAGAGATTGCATGGTCTAATGAGTAAATATGCTAGCCAGAAAAATGGATTGCAAGTCAGGCAGCCCAGTTTCTGCTGCCCATTCAACCAGTCAACAAATATTACTGAGCACGTACCATGCGCTAGGGATGCCACAGTGAACAATACAGATAAAATCTCTGCCCTCAATGTGTGCACCTGGGAGGAATGTCCTAATTAGCTAATGACCTTGGGCTGGGCTCTTAACTGCCCTGTGCCTCATTTTCCTCTTCAAGAACATTCCCTCTTCCCTCTTCTACCTCATAGGACTACTATGGAAGTAAATGTGAAAATTATTTTGAGCTCATTGCAAGAAAGATAAAATTTTGAGTTCTTAAAAATGTTAAATTTCCCTCCCTCTTACCTTTATTTCTCTTTCACTTCCCCCCAGCTTTTAATGATGCTTAAGTACCACTTCCCTTCTCAAGGTGGAGAGAGATTACTCATACTAACAAGATCCTGTCCTCTGGAAGCTGCTCTTCCCTGCTAGTCCTTGTGTCCTGACCTATCTCCCCCGCCCAGTCCCAAACAGCCACACTCTGTCACCTTTTTTTAAGTAGGACTGGGAAAGCTAGAGTAAGGAAGGAATTTGGGAGAGGGGACCAGGATGCCCTACGCCTTCCAATGGCTCTGAAGGTAATGATGCTAATAAGAACAGCAATGACAGTTATTCTTTCTTAATCAATTGCTAAATGCCAGGCACCGTGTAAGCACTTTGTGCAGATTTTCTTATTTGTGGTCACAAGTATAACATAAGCGTAATTTATTTGCCCCATTTCAGAGACAAGGAAGTCGAGGCTCAGAAGGCTTACTGACCTAAGGCTACTTCTCTAGTAGGAGGAGGAGGCAGGATTCAGCCCTGGTCGGCCCATGCTCTGAATCAATTCATGATTCCATGCTACTCAGCTCACCTCAAGTCTACCCACCCTTCTGGAAGGTTCCAGGGCACCATGCAGGAATAACTGGAGCTCACTTGGGGGCTCTGAGTTGTCAGGGAGCTAGGTGGAAAAGTTCAGCAGTGTCCTGACATCAGTCTAAGGACAGAGCCCTTGTGTGAGGCGTTGATTCAACAAGTGCTCTAAGCTACTCTCTCAACAGTCCCTTCAGAATAATTCCCTAGGGGAAGTGGTCTTACCGCTTTGTTGAGGGGGGAGATGACCAGGGGCTTTGTTACAGCGTAACCTCAGCGTGTTTTCTAAAGGGGTCAGATAGATGCCCTGGTGACACAGGGGCGAGGGGCAGGGTGCCGCGTGGGCTGGCCACATCAGGCAGGCATATGATGAGTCGCTCAAGAGTGAATGAGGAGGAAGCTGATCAGAGAGGCCCCTGGATACCTTTACCAGAAAGGCCGAGTGTCTCGGGTGACCCCATGCTCTGGAGTGGACTAGACTGGGCTCTGGTCATCCCCGCTGAGGGCCAGCAGGGCTGTGCTCGCCATACTAGCCCACAGGCCCCAGGCATGAGTTTGACCCAACTCTACCCTTTATAGTTTTGGCAGCATGGAAATAGTTAAAAACTCAAGGTTTTTTGGAGGATTTATTTGTAATATCATTTTTACCTTTTCTGGTTCTAGAATAATGTATGCTCACTGGTAAAATGAGAAAATAAAGAAGTATCAAAGGAAGAAATAAAAAATAATACTCATCTTTTTAATGAGTAGGCAAAAGCAACAGGGAAATCTTGAGTGTCTTTCATTTCATAGGAGACCGATTAATACTCTTGTTGGAAAAAAAAAACTATAATATTCTTTTTAAAGAGATGCTGATCATCAAAGTTCTGTTGAATGGAAAAGATTGTCTCTCCTCTCTTTGGTCTCATGTCAGCCATAGATAGCCGGAGATCTGCGATCAGCTCCCCAAAACAAATCTAAAATGTAAGCCGAGTAATTTCCCTGTGGAGCCTCAATTCTGAAACTTCTGTCCTCCACAGGTACGTCTATACCCGTCAGCAGCCTTTGTGCACAGCAGGAATGTTGTTTTTGCCAGTCTTGTCTGAGGAAATAATGGGAATGAATGTGCACTGGTCTGAGGGTGCGTACAGCCAATGTCCTCTGTGGCAACAGAGATATTTTTCAAATAATTCTAACTTCCTATTTCTTCTTGGTTCACAACAAGATAATGGAGTTGAGTCTGGTTTCACTGCGCTCAAAATAGAAAATCCAAGGATAAGTAACATAACTGTAGGGTGTGGGTGGTACATTAACTGGAAAAGAACATTCTTTTTGGCTCTAAGTATTGAGATGTGCCCATTTTGCCAGCCAAAGACTCATAAGTATCCATCAGGTGCCAGCACGGTACCAGGCACCAGAGAAGCCTGCCTTCCAGTGGGGAGGTTAAGATCTCACTAACTGCAACAGAGAAGAGCTGAAGGGTAGACCTGTAGTGCCAGGAAATGTGGCACAGGTTAGCAGGATCAGAAGTTCAGAGACAGACTCACTCTTCCTTACGTACTATCAACTAAGCCAAGATGGTGGGAGGCTGGGTGGGTTTCTTAATTTTCTGGGCAATCTCACTAACACCTCCTTCCCCAGCCAAGTACACACACCCAGAGGGAACTGTGTGTGCCTGCCATGAGAAAGGGCTGAGCTGGCCTGAGCATACGCTTTCAAGTGTTTTCAAGTGTTTCAACCACAACCACTATGCCCTCTCCAGTAGATAATTCCGTGGAGCCCTGTCTTGTGTTTCCCTGGATCCCAACTTAGAGCACACCCTTCATCAGCTGCAGAGAGGGGCTTTGCCCAGCATGCTGGTTGATGACACACAGCCCAGGCTCTCTTGGGAGCCAGGAGCCTTTGACTAGCCTGTAACGGAGCGCAGCCCAGCTGCAGAGCTTTCCTGCAGGATTTCTCCCCTCGCCGAGGCACACATGGACCTTGGGCTGGGGTATTTTGCTCTGAGCTTATTCATAACTGAGTTACATTAACACTTGTTACTGGGAAAAAGAGGAGAGTCAGAAAGACTAGGAGCTTATGGCCAATATTATATTCTAGGGATAGTCCTAAACTCTTTCCTCTCCTTTACCTCTGAAAATTCATGTGATCATGTCCTACTAATTTCACCCCATTCCTAGCTCCTTCGTGGACTCCCATTGTCACCACACCCTAGATGACACTAAGAGCCTTCAGGCTGGCCTCCCTGACTTCTGCATTTGCCCCTCCAGACCCTCCTGATGCCACCAGAGGGCTCTTTCCCTGGTCCTTTGTACCATAATCCTCTCCAGCTTAAAAACCTCCCAGTTGGCTCTGTTGATTACAGGAAAAAGTCCAATCTCTCAACTTGACCAAAAGCCTTCCACAAACTGGCCTCTGCCTCCTCCCAGCTGCCACACTGGGCGTTCTCCCCCAGCTAGCTGCGCCAGCTGTCCCGAACTCACCATGACGTTTCACACCTCTCTCCTTTACACATACTCTTCCTCTACCTCTCGTGTTCTTCCCCCTGAATGCTCAACAAACTCATCTTTCAAGGTCCAACTCAAATGTCCTCCTCTGTGAAGCCGTCTAAAGCCGCATTCCCCTATACCCAGCCCCCAGTGGTCACCACTTGCTCTCTGTAAGGATGTCTGTCACTGCAGTGAGTGGACTGCCTGGCTCCTCTACTGGCCGCTGTGTTGGTTCACAGAGGACAGGGAGCTCTTGTTTCCCTCTGAATCCTCAGCGCCGAGTGCAGAGCCTGGCCCACAGCAGGTGCTCTGCTCCGTAACGTTTGCTGAATGAACGTGTCTGATTCTGCTGTCGGCCCCACCCCCAGTCCCTCACCTGCTGGGTTCTCAGCGCATCCAGCTCTCTCTCCAGCCAGGTCCGCAGTCTCCGCTCCATCTGCTCTCGCTTCTCACATGCTGACTGCAGCTGGGTCAGGGCCTGCTGCAGCTTCTCCACCTTCTCAACATATGCTTGCTTCTCTCGTAACTGAGCAGAGGAGAGGAAAAAGGAGCATAGAATTTAGACCAGTGATTCTCAGAGTTGGGGTGGAGGTGGGGGGTCAGATTACCTGGAGATCTTGTTTAAACTACAAGCATACGCACCTTGCCTACTCTTACCCCTCAGGAAAGAAAAGATTTAGACAAAGGTCACCAGTTACACCTGAAATGGCTGGGATGCTTGGAATTCAAGACCCTAAGGGGACACCTGCTTTTAGTAATTTGTATAGCTCTGAGCTCACTCCGTGGTTACTGCTTAATAATTAAAGCATTTGCAGGCATTGGAAATGAGGTTAGTAACGAGTTTTTAATGTCATGAGGAAATGCTTATTCTATAACGTTAACTGGAAAATCCAGAATCAAAAATTATATACAACATTATCACAACTATGTCAATCTATCTATTATCTACATACGAAAAAAGACTGGAAGGAAATAAAAGCATGAACTGTGTTTATCTGTACAGCAGAATAGTCATTTCTCATCTTCTTTATTCTATTCTATATTTTCCAAATTTTCAGAAATTGTGGATGCATGTATATCTACATGTGTACCCATTTGTGTGTGTGTGTGAATGAACATAAAAACTTCTTCTTATGGATATTTGTGGAGTAACTTTCTCCCAAAGATTTCAGAGCCCTTTATAGATGAGTAGTTGACAGCCCTGAAGAGACAGGAAGGGCATAATGAACACTCAGCACAATAACTAAGGAGATGGAAATTAAGGTAAAAATGATTTATGGAAATGTCACATCAGGTATGGATTTAGAATCATGATCACAACTTCAAATTCTTACCCTCAAACTTTGTTTTCTTCCAATTAGGGAGTTTGGCCCATGTTTATAAATCCCAGGCATTTCTAACTTTCCGGAAATTGGCTGATGCCAAAAATCAGGCTGAGGCATTGACTTGATCTGGTCCTGGGTGAGAAGTCACCAGATGCTATTTCCTGTCATCCTGCAAGCGAGCATGCAGATGCCTTGCAGGTGATTCAGATCCTGAGTTCATCCCATGATCGCACTGGCAAGTTGGAACATGCTAGTGATTTAAGAGCTTGCTGCGAAGGGTGGTTTCTGACTTAGAAGGCAGAACTGCCAGGAGCAACGCCTACATCCCAGCCAAAGCCACTGGAATAAAATGGAGGCACTTCTGACCTGCCCAGTGCGGAGAGAGCAACATTACCGCCTTTTCTACACCTGCGCTTGGGATCAGTTTTCATCTGGCTCTTTCATTCACTGTGCTTTTGATTGCAACATTCAATTTAATAGACAGTTGAGGACCTACTAACTGCATGTTTCTATGCTAGAAGCCTCATCTGATCAAATATTGTGAGTACCATTCATAAACCACTTACCATGTCCTAGACTGTATACAGTTTTCTGAGCGTGTAGCCACTAGAACATAAGTGCCATGAGATTTGTCGATTTTGGGCAGAGTGCACAGCGTGTCCTCAATGCCTGCAACGGTACCTGGCATCCAGTGGGTACTCAATAAATATTTGTTAAATGCATGAATTAATCTATCCCTAATCAATTATAAGATTCTTGAAGGCACAGATCTCTCGCATTCATCTTTGTGTCAGCCTTAAGTCTAAAAAGCAGTATATTGTGATGAGGGTGAGTAATAACAACAGTAATTATATCAGCCAACATTTCTGAAGCACTACCATGCCACGCTTTGTGCTTTATATGCAGTATCTCATTTAATCCTCCCGGTAACAGTAAGACAGAAACTTCTTTATTATCTCCATTTAAGAGGTGAGAAAACAGAACTGAAGGACTTGCTCAAGGTCACACAACTGACACATCCATCCAGGGGTCAAGACTCTAATTCATGGCAGCCTGGCTCTCAAGTCCAAGCTCTTAACCACCGTGGGAAGTTGTGGTAAGCCCTCAACGTGAGCCATCTGGACTGAATTACGACCCCTCACAAGAAACTTTAGTAAGAACAGGGAGTGGTACTGGAAGCCAAAGAGACAGAGGAGACATTCTGCAGGCCACACACAGTCAAAGATCTTACACAAATGCAATGAGGAGACAAGATCCACAGTGGTGATTGCAAAGAACTCGTCTTCAAGGAGTTCATAACTTTAATGGAAATAATCAAACGAAAAGATTTAAAAAATTATAATTTTCCTTTGCTCCACACATGGAGATGGAGCCTCAATACGCGATTTCCGTTATAATGATATTAAGGAGTCCTGGCCTCCCCTCCTCCAAGCAGACCTCCTGTCCTTCAGGGCTTAAGGTCACTTTCTGCGGCAAATATATTTCTATTTAGTGAGTTCCTTAGCGGTGACAAGGAAGATACTCTGGGGCTATTGCCCGGGATCCTCAGGCTGGCATTAAAATCATAGTTTCTACACAGCACTTGAGGGGCTTAGAGGGCTTCTAACGGACAAGACCCTTGTTGACTTAACAATCTTCCCCTTTAGCTGTTTTAACCTTGAAGTTGAGGTTTGCTGTCACACTTGAATTACTTGGCGTCAGGAGATGTTTTCTGAAGGAACTGCTTTTTATTCTCAACAACAACAACAGTTGGATTAATAACAATACTGTTTTCTGTGTGCCAAGCACCAAGCTAAGTACTTTGTGTAGAATATCTCAGTTATGCCTCTTCCAGACTTTGAGCTTCCATTTTCCACAATGGCTCTGCTCAGGTCATCCCCCCACAACAGGGAGGCGCCTGCCGCCGGGGGCAGCTGGAAGATGCAGTGAAGCAGGCTCCTGTCTACCCGGGAGACCTCCCCTCCTTTACTGCTGCTGTATCTACAACTTGAATCCCCTAGCATGGACCTCAGAAGTGGTCATTCTACTTCCACAGTCAGGCTTAAAAGGGAAAGTTTATCTCAAAAAATCTAATCTAAAGGGTTGATTTCATCAGAAACCACCAAATCCATAATGCTTGAGTGGGATCAAAATTTCCTGGATTGGGGGGGCGGGGTGGTGGTCATTGCACTGCTAAGCCAACTTCTGGAAACTGGAGACAGGTTGGCTGAATGCCACCCCTTCCCCACCCCCATCAGAAGACTTTTGCCCTTTTTTATGCAATCAAGAGCCCAAAAACACAGCAATTGAACTATTTTTTTTTTTTTTAATTGTTAGTCTCTTTTCTCTACAGGCACCAGTGGCTTCTAGTCCTTCCATTTATTTCCAGCCTTGGACACTGGCCCATCAATGGGCTGTAGGCTGGGTTTTAGGCCAAGAGTGAGCTCTTTCATGTATGCCTTTCATACTCTGCCTGACTCTGGGTTGGATAAACTCTGTTTTTAATAATTTTTATTTGGGAAGTCTTCTACATCCCTCCTCCTGACTCAACTCCTTGGACTTGGATCTGGTTAAAGATTCAGGGTTAGGAAAAGGAAATTGAGGCACTCGGGGTTCTGCCTCCCCCTTCCAACCTCCGGCGGTCTCACCTCCTCTTCCAGCTTGATGACCTTGGCCTGGGCATTGCTCAGAGCCTGGTCCAGGATCTCAATGTGTCTCCGGTGGTCCTCACTCGCAGTCCTCACTGCTGCTAACTCCATTTCTAGCTTCTCCTTTTCCTTCAAGTATTCTTTATCTAGAAGGGAGACAAGAACAAAACTACCTCTATCAGAAAGTGCTCACCCTTTCGGCTCACTGCCAGTCTACATCTGGCAAAGATTAAAAATAAAAAAGCATGCAAAGAGGGTTGAATTACTGCTTTTGCTCCCTCTTAATAGTGGTGGTGTGTGAGGTGAGGATTTTCTTAAAAACCACTGTTAACTCTAGATGTGCTCCAGGTTCCAGCTCCAGAGATGAATGGTGCACAGAGAACAAGTGACCCCATATTCTCAATAACTCACTTCTGTACAACATTTACTTTAAGGCTTCCCATTAACCTTGTACCTACGATTTCACTTTATGCTCACAACCTTGCCTGCTTCCATCTTCCAAACCAGCAATGAAAGGGTAGGCAATACTAACAAGAATACTAATATTCTCATTCATAGAAAAATAAACCAAGGTCCAGAAGGTTAAGCTCTTGACCTGAGTCCAGACAGCAGAGGGGAGCTTCAACCCAGGCCTCCAATCTCTGGTTGGATCCTCTGCCCATATGACCTGGCCCCACATTTGCTTCTAGTTCAGGTTCAAGAGAGGAAAGGGACAATGCTTTGGATTTGGGAAAACTGCTTTCTTCTCATTCAATGACAATGTAACTGATGGTGATCACCGTCTCTTTGCACATGGAGAGCAAAGGCTGCCGTGCACTCAGTGACTTCCACACCGCCCTCCTATAGACTTATCTATCATTTTAGCTTAAGCAGGCAGTGCCGATAGTGTCATAGGGTCAGTATTATTTATTGAAAATACTTTTCCTGTTACAAAAGCAATACATTTTATTTTTAAAATAAATTAGAATATTTAGATATGTTGTTTATAATATGGAAAAACTTGAATGGACTTATGTCCATTATGTGCAAGATTAAGGGATTGGTTAAATAAACTACTGTAATTCCTACAATAGAATAGGATGCAGCCATTAAAATTAGAGAATGTTAGTGACATGGAAAAAAAATCTCCATTATTGAAAAAAGGTGGTTACAAAACCCTATGCACACTATTCCGTATTTGTAGAAAATAGGGCATCTAATTACAACAGCAGCAGCAACAATAGCTAGAAACTGATTTCTATGTGTCCACATCATTCGAATGCCTCAATTCGGTTATCTCAATCCTCCTAGCAACCTGCACAGAAACAGAGAACCAAAGTCTTGCAGCTACACCAGCATGTGACAGTGGTTTCATTCATTCATGATTTCCTTGTATAGTCATTCATTAATTTAACAAATAGTTATCAAATGTTAAGGACCAGCCTTACATGCAATGAAGCAATAGAAAGAATACTGCACTTAGGGAGCAGAAAATGTGGTTTTGAATACAGGGCCTAAGAATTAAAAAGACACTTTAAGGCTGCAAATACCCAATAACAAACTCACAATTTGAGAGCCGGAATGGCTCACAGGAAACATCACCACCCAGTTCCACCCCCTTTGGTTTATGGGTGAAAGGAAAGGAAAGCCCAGGAGAGAAGGCACTTGTCCAAGGTCTCCTGCCAGCTGGGGCAGAGCCAGGGCCAGAATCTGGGTCTCCTAATGTCCCACTACAGCGTCCTTCCCACTTGACTGCACCGCCCTTGCATTGTGGGCTATGTTGATGGGATCAGAGTGCAATGGAACGGCTTCGGAACTGACAGTCTGAATGAGTAGACTTGTAAAGCTAAGTAGTGGTTGTGCTGCCTAGAAACAATGGCATCCCCTGGGAACAAAATGAGGCCACCAAGATCCTGACCCAAAACAGAGCATTACTTTTGGGCTCTTTATGCCCCACCACAATGACCAACTACCCTCCCCCCTTCTCCCTTTCAGTGGCATTTGAAATGCTGCCTCTGAAACTTCCTCCCTAGTCTATGGAGAACGGGCACGCAAGAGACCTAAACAAATGGGTCAGTACCCACTCACTGGCTCTGGGCCCATTCATCCACAGCCCTGAATGGACCAGAGCATTTCACTCTTTCTGTGCAAAGTCACTGACATTTGAGCACTAGCTTCCTGGGTCTGGACAACATCTCAACGGGCATGATGCCCACTGGCCTTGTCCAGGCTCTGGAGGGTACCCAGGAGTGAGTCAGCAGGCATGTCTGGAATGAACCATTGGATTTCAGAGCTTCTACCTGAAAACCTAAGCATGAAAGTTCTCTTTGTTGATGGCAGCCAAGGACACTAGATTTTGACCAGTAGCAGTAAAATGATAGACTGAGCTCAAGACTAGAGGCCACAACCTGAGCTTCTTGCAGTTTGCAAATTGATGATCACAAGTATTGCTGTGTCACAATGACAGCTATTTAGATTTCTGAATTAACAAACACCCCTCCACTCCAACACACACACACACACACACACACACACACACACACACACACAGTGGATTCCAGCATTTGCTATTTCCTTGATAGGCAGTATCATATTGTGGCTGAAGAATGGACTCATGCATCAGAAAGACCTGGATTCAAATCCTGTGTTCACCACTTTGCAGCTCTGAGGCCTTGGGCACAGTACTTAACCTCTCTTAGTCTCAGCTCCCTTGTTTATCAAATCACAGTGTTGTTGTGATGACTTTGTTGATGGAGATTATGCATATAAAGCACGAAAGGACCTGAATATCTAGGACTTCATCTGTTTTGATCATTATTGATTCCCTGAGCCTAAAACATTGCCTGGCTCAGCAAATACTGTTGAATGAATGAATGAATCTCTACTATGTGTCAAGTTCATTGCCAACTATAAAACACATGGCAGCTCTCGTTAGCTATTAGGTATTCGGTATCCTTGTGTTCTCCTAACAGACAGCCTCTGTTACAGAGCTGTCTACTCCACCTTTGAAGCCAGCACTCATCAGATGACTGGTACTGACCATGGACATCCCCAGTCCCCTTCTCTACCCAGGCCCCCTGAACCTCACAGGGTACACCACAGAACAAAGGTGTGTGTGGATACTGGACAAAGACTCCACCAGTTCTGGAATGCCTTGCAGGCCTCTGGAATTCATGGGTCAAAACATCTCTGTCCTGAGTTTGGTCACTTGAGACTTTAGGCTGCAGCCGTATCATTTAGTATCACTCACATTGACTCAGAACTACTTGCCCACTGATAGCAAGTAGTGCTCTCGATGATAAAGTTTCAAAAAACGATGTTTATGACAATAGTAATAACAATAACAAAACCTGCTTATGTGTATTGAATGAGTGCTGTGTTCCAGGATCAGTGACTTATATTATTCCCCTGATATTATTTCCTTTAAGTTTACTGTATGAGGTAGGCACTGTTATTATTCTCTTTTTCCAGTTGAGGAAAATGACACTAAGAAAGGATAAGTAACGTGTCCACAGAAGTGATGCTCATCAACAGTAGAGCCAGAACTTGCACCTGCACCTCTAACGCATGTTCACAAGCACGGCTCTAGACCGCCTCCCCTGTGCAAGCACGCAGAGAGATGAAGAACTGCAGAATAATAGAAGCAGAAGAGTATAGAACAGCTTCATTGTAACACAGCTCATGACTACACAGATTTAAGTATGTCATGGGTCATATCATATTTCTCAAAATACAGCACTTACATCCACATGTGTATCCATCTACAAATATTAATTAAGCATCTACTATCTAAAGGCATCACAGACTACCGGTTATAAGCATGGATCTAGAATCAAGCTGCCTGAGTTCCTATCTAGCTTGACCGCTCATGGTTTTGTGACTTGGTAAGTAAACGAACCCCTTTGTGCTTCAGTTTCCTTGCATTTAAAGTGAGGATCACAACAGAACCTACTTCAAAATACAAATAGTAAGTACCTGGTAAATGTCAACTATGATGATGCTATGGTTATTGCTGTTGTTCCAAAAAGTGTGATAAAATTCTGGGGCTACCAGGTGACGAGGACGTAGCAATCTGGTCTCAGTCAGGTGGGAAGAGAGTAAGGACATAGGCAAAAGCAACTGACAAGATGCTTTAACAGATGCTTGCACAGGGAGCTATGAGAACACAGAGGACATCTAATTCAGGGCGTGAGGAGGATACGGTGTCAAGGCAGTGAGCCTAAGAGGCCGGGTAACTGCACCCCTTACCGCCCTGGAGACACGGGGACTGAGGTGTGTCAGAGCCATTCTGAAAGGTCATCTCTTGGGAGATGCCAAAGGAGAGTCCCATGAGTGAAACCACCCTAAAGGAAGGTCCCTCCAGTTTACTGTTAGCTAAGCCCCTTGGGAGGGAGCTCAAGAAAGACCAGCCTCACACTGAATTTTTGGTTGGGCTCCAATGTATATACTGAGAATTCCTAGAACAGGCAAGTTGACACAAGGGAACTCTTGCCCAGAATGGTCTGTTTACTCAGTGGATATGAATTACCCTGAACTGCATGGAGCAGCGAGTTGTTTAGCCTGATGGCTCGGGTCCCATTTACACAGAGGATGTCTGCTCATACACTGTTTACTCTGGAAACCAGTGATGGCATGGGCTTTATAGCCAGGCCAACCTGGTTTAATTCTGGCACCTTCACATACTGGTTCACCTTAGACACATGGCTTCACCTCTCTGAGACTCCATCTCCTCAAATGGAACTAACAAGATCTATTTTGCAGCACTAGTGTGAGGACTAAAATGACTATCTGTAAAATACCTGCCATGGGGCTTGGCAAAGAACAGATATTTAATAAATAACAAGAGCTAACACCTATTACTGGGGGTTACCATGTCCCAAGCACTGTGTTTTGAGCTTTACAACAGAACCTTACATAATCCTCATAACAATTCCAATTGCCAACTAAGAAAACTGAAGTGAAACAAGCTATGATACTTGTACAAGGTCAAATCTAGTTGCTTTTGTGCCTCTACCCATAGGTTAGATTCTTCTTCAAGGAAAGAGCAGAAGTGGATGGAAACTAGAACTGGGCCCAATAATTCAAAGATGCTCCCTTCCTGTCTTACCCTTCTGCTTTGCCAGTTGTGAGTAAGGTTCAAAGTAGACACTCTGTTGAAACTGTTTCTGAAATTATTATTTGAGCACTAAGCTTAACTGCTGGCTGAACCACGGGATAGTGGACCCTACTAACCTCTGTTAAGAAACACCAAGGGCGGAGCTCCTATGTGGGGTCTGACAGTGGGGGTGTCAGGGCGTCGTGTGCTGCACTGCTGGTTTTTAATTCAGTGCTCCAACTTAGAGCTGGAGCTCATGAGAGGTGCAAAGCTGTAACCTGGCCCTTCTCAAGTAGGAATTAATTTCTAGGCCTTTCCTGATATAATGGGTTTTTGATGAGTTTTTCCCTAAGCCCGATATAGCTGGAGGGATGGAGGAATCCAGCTGCTGCCAACTTGACCACGGAGTGACTAATTCACTGGAATGCTTGGAAGGTGAAAGATAGGTCTTCCTCTCCCTCTTCTCTACTTTCAGCCGGACCATGGTTTGACCCCTTCACTGGCTGGTTCTTCAGGAATTTACATCTATGCTGGAGTATGTGTATGTCTGTGTACAGACATAAACACAGACTAAGATAATTCTGTTCAAGCTCCAAATCCTGTATGCTCACATAGCAATGCACTCGAGCCCTTTTGGCATCTGGTTCTGCAGTTATTTCCCTGGCAGTTCTCAAGGAAGGTACTTGTTGCCTTGGATGTGGGAAGAGGGAGTGGTGCTGGCAGTTAAGGGAAGAGGAGGCAGGCACAATCCAACAAACCTTCTCTGAAATGCCAATGATTCTCTGAAATGCCAATGACTAGAACTCTCATTTTGACTAATGAGACTGATTTTAGGAGTATAGTCTCTGGGACTCTCTGAGTGAGGAGAGCTTAAAGGACATTATGAGAGGAGAGGCCGTAGGCAAAGGAGAGGCTGGGTAGGGAGGCTGAGAGGAGAAGTGGCTGACAGTGCCTGGGCCCTCTGTCTACTACAGCAGACACCCCATGTCCAGCATTGGAGGTTCACTGGGAGAGGGCCTGCAAGAGGCCCTAATCTGGAACTCTCTATGGAGTAGACAGCTTTCACAGTGTCTACTCAGATAACACTCCATTTGGAAAAGCTGTCTACTACGGTCCTCCATCCACAGGGCTAAGTTCTGGCAAGCAGCCATGTCTGCATTACGAAGCTCTTCTCATCTGTCCCCTCTTACCATTCCCCATTTGATAGGGGATCAAACCTGAAGGGCCACATGACCCACGCTAAGCCAATCAGCGTCTCTTGTAAGTGGGAGCCTGGGAGAGGTGGTGATGCTGACTTGGATAAGCAACCCAGCTCTTAGGCTGGCAGCCTTATTCCAGCATGTGCTTTGGAGAAACAAAGAAAGCCAGGCTGTACAGAATGAAGAATCAAGCAGATGGATGTAGAAAGGTGGATGAGAAAGAACCCATGGTGAGAAGGAGAGAGGGAAACAGCCTCACAGACAAGCACAGACTCCCCCAATAAAAACTACACCTTGATTCTCATAGACGTACAGCCCTGGCCCCTAGCCCCTGGGAGGCCTGCCTGCACATCCCGCCTGGGAGCTCCGTCACACACATAAGTACTTAAAAAACAATCCCTTATTTGGGCTTAAGCTAGCTCAAACAGATTTTTCTTTTTGTAATGAAAAGATCACTAGGATACACTTTCTTTATACCTCTACTCTCTTCTCTACCAAGAAAAGACTTGGTAGTTTGGTAATGCCCTAGGATGAAGCTGACCAACACGAATGGCATCAGTTCTCGTAACTAGAAACCTCTCCACAATGCTGATGAAATGGGCTCCCTCTTATGAAAAGATGTCCGAATAATTATTTGCCTTATTACCCCTCTCTAAAATGTCTCCTCCTGTTTCTTCCTCCTCAAGGATCCTGCAGCCCTGAGTTTCTGGCACCATATCTTGTAAGACTGAACAGAGGGTGGGGAGGAGTGTATTCCAAGGGTCAGCTACAATTTATGGAGTACTTGAAGAGTCTGATCCATTTCAAAGTCCTGTTGACACCAAAAGTAATTTCTTTTTTCTGAGATTGTGGGAGTGGAAAGACAATAAGAAGGTATTTCATCTACTTCACTATCTGCAAAACTATTTAGGTTCATTCTGCCTCAAAGATATTCTACGCTCAGGAACTTAACCTTAACATCTGCCCCCACCCCTCACCCCAGTTTGAGTGTCAAACTGAAGAACCTAGAAAGAAATCCCCCAAACATAATCCAAACAGAGCACTGTTTACATCACATAAGAGTTATCTATTCACATGAGGCTTATTTGATGCAAAACAACATGAAAGATGATTTACCTTAAAAAGCCACACTCATTAATTCAGTAATATAATACAAAGCTGATCCCATAAGCCACTGGTCTTTTTAAAATTTGCGGATAAGGTTTGTCAGGTAAGGAACCTTGTTATTTCAGGAAAGCATCTTAAGCTCTATGCCATCCCTGTACGCACTGCAGGTTGCCATGGTTCCGTAAGGCAAGGGAGACATAGGTTGTGAGTGGGCGGGTAAATAGGTCTATTAGCAAACACAGGAACACTCCAGTGAGGGCTTGTTTTAAATGGCTGAGACAGTGAATGGTTTTTAAATGAATTCTGTAATAAGGAAATTAAGAACAGGAGTTCAAACCAAACTCCATTCTGTAAAGCCCTGGGAGGGAGAGAAGAAAGAGGGGCAGGAGGGGAGAAACAGGAATGAGGAGGGTTCTGGAGAATGCCCTCTGTCTCAACTAGAAATCTTTTCAGCTTTCCTGCATTTTACATTTGAGTTTGAAAGCCACTGGTTCAGACGTTACAAGGGAAACAAAGATTTGTGGAAATGGTTGTTGTTAAAACCCAGAGAAGAAATCTTTTGGAGAGATGAATCAGTACAAGATAGTTAGGCAAAGCTTGAAGTGTGAAGGATTTATTCAAACTCTGTTGCCCAAATTGAAAAGGAAAATAGAAATTTTCCCTTTTACACAGTACTATGGCAGCAAAATTACTCTAAGATACTAATTAGTTTTCAAGGCCCACCCTAAAGGTTACACGCTGCATGAAGCTTTCCGATTCCTTCAATAAAAGAGATCTGCCTGGTATGGGAGAACCCACACACACACCTATTTTGGTGTGTGTGTGGGGGAGCAGTTCTCTAATGGGTCCTTACCATATTCTGCCTTGTATTCCAGGTACAGCAGCCGATGTCTGTCTGTCTTTCTCTTCCTATTGGGTTTACTTCATTATGTGTCTAAACCCTTCTATCTTTGTAGGATTTTAAGAATCTAAGATAGCAGAAGCATTTCATATGTGAAGAGATGTGGCAAGTTTAGGCAACAGCTTATTGAATAAGAGGATGCTATTCACACAGGATCAAATTCTAACTCAGTCTTTAAAATAAATTTAAAAATGATAGTTTTCAAATACTTATCACTGGAAAGTAATGAAGCCTAACCACAAAATCTTCTACTGATCTAATGAACATTATGTTCTTATCTTAACGTACTTATTATGTTTTTGTTACTTTATATAATTTATCTATTGCTATTTAATATCCAGGCCCCAAAGTGAGTTTACAGCACCAAAAGTAAAATATCTCACGTATGATTTGGTAAAATATTTATTTGAATACCACTAAAGGTTCTCTTAATATAATTTTTTCCTAATCTACTCATTCTTCATACTGTATTTTGATTTTAGAAACTGTACTTACACATTTAGGTATAATTCATAGTTTGTTTGTTGTTTTTCTTTTTTACCTACCTAAGTTTATTACACGTGTAGCTTACAAACTTGCTTGACTGAATATACACCCATTCACCCAGCTCAGCTTCCAAACGTCCTGTTTGACCTTCCACTTTATTTTTTTTTTACTTGAAATAAAAATGTACTGCGACTTCTATATCACTGCTGACAGCATAATAAATTAAGCGATGAGTTAATAATGCCACACAAAGAGGGCACACAGGGCATTTGGTTTTGACTATACACATAGTTGTGAAACAAGCATAAACCAAACCTGAAGACTTAAACTTTCTATAACTGCCACACAACAGAAGTCCTTTTTTGCCTTCCCTTTTCCTAACATAAAAAGATAAACAACAGCCACTTCTATTTCCAGGTATGACAAAGGGAGACCCAACCAGATGATTTGGCTCCCCATGCAGAAAACAACCATTAAACCTGGGCATAATGCAAACAGCCACGATCTGAAGGTAGTGCAAGGTGAACGTACGCAGACAGATGGTGGTGGGAGCGCCAGCTCCCCTGGAGCGGAGGAAGGACTCTACACGCTCTGCAGGTGCTGTATCTTGTCTGTGGTGGTGGTTACATTTCATCACACCGTACCCTTACAATGCACATAGACTTTATTGTATGCAAATATAGGTATATATTATATACTTAATTAAGGCATTATTATAGTATGTATATATAAAACTCTGTTTTTTAAATGGGCCCTTTGAATGGCAGATATGGCTTCAGACCAAAACCCAGCCCAAAGACAGAAGTTTATGCTGGGGAAACTGTTATATCTGGGGAAAGAAGTGGTTCGTTCTAGGATTAATCAGAAAGAAAGAAATGTGTCGCCTGCCATTATATTTTCTCCCTTCCTTTAACTTCTGCAACCCCTCCCATTGTCATTTTTGTAACTTGCTTTGAACAAATCCTTTTTTTCTCTTCTTTCTACCAAACCACAGTCTTTGTAAGCAAAAAGAAAATTAGTAGCAGATGCAAACTTATTTTTAATGGTCTAAGACCAAATTTTCTGGACTTAAAACAAACACTTTGTCCCCTCAAAGTTCTCGGATTCCATTAAGATACAGCTGTATGCTCTATGATTCGTAAACCAAAAACAGTTTCAAAAACTAATCGTAACGAACTACACCACAGAGTTACTCATTGTATTTTGCTTATTTTTCTATTCTTATCATCCAGAAAACAACAAGTTTAATTTCATAAACATTTTGAGAAAACAATTTTTTTTAAGACTCTAAGCTCTATTCTGGTCTCAACAATTTTTTGTTTTTGTATTTGAAGAGATATACCGGATTATCCAACAAGGCCTTTTACTATAATTGGGTCTGGTTCAAAGAGAGATGTGGAAGTCAGAAGCACAGAATGTTAATTCCAGTAGTTAGAACTCACTTGAAAAGACATGAATACATTACTATTAAGTCACAGTACTGGGCTAAATAATTTGCAACCAAAGAAGACTTCTAGTACAAGAATTATTTATGTTCGCTTACTATCTTGGATTCTTCTCGGGGTAAAAATGTGAAATCTTTCATCACCCCCAGAGCCAACAGAGATGACCTTTGGAGAAGGGAAAGGAAAAAACAAGAGAAAGGAGGTCCCAACTCTAGTCGTGGTTTAACCATTAAACACCTGTGGGGCCTTGGGCAAACCACTGATGGTTCTTGGTTGCAGTTTCTTCATTAGTAAATCGTGGAGGCTACACTACGAGCTCTAAAACCACTGGACATCCATCCAGCACTGTTACCTCTCATGTGACAACCTCTCTCCACCTCCCTAGAACACAGGAAGTGGCTTCCCCATGGCAGCTCAGCATGAGTTTGGGCTCGAGTCAGAATGATCTGAGTTCAAAACCTGTCTGCTCCACTTATGAGCCTGTATGACCATGAACAAGTTATTTAACAGTCCTGTGCCTCAGTTTCCTCATCTGTTAAATACCTGTAATACCCACCTTACACGGTTGTTTGGAGGATTAAAAGAGACAGTGTACCTCTACAGGCTAGCACAGTGCTCCGCCCACAGTAAGTGCTCAATTCCTGCTGGCAACTGTTACTGTTGTTAGATGACCACACCCAGGCTGGCCTGAACCAGGACCTGAAGGGAAGCAAACCTGCAACTCCACCTGAGGATAAACTTTTAGCCATCAGATCAACAGCCTCTGGAGACACTGTTCAGAGGTCATATGCACTGCTAGTGATCAGACTTGTGACCTTAAAAGTCCTCTCCAACCCTGATATCTAAGATCTACAGGCCTCATCTCACAGTAGGATGCTCATGGTAGGAACCTACGGCACCGCTGGGAGAGGCGCCCCAAGACCTCACTATCCAGGCAGTTAACTACCATGGCTAACCACAGGGCTAGTCCTGTCCAGCCCTATCTCCATCATTAGCTAATTTTGGATCCTCCCTGGGTAACAAAAGTTGGTGACTCCATTTGTATGTGTCTCAGTTTATCTCAAATGATAATAATTATGCTCACCTGATTAAGGATTAAGTAAAAAATGACTGTGAAACTCTCCTAGGAAAGAAAATTACCATTATATCCTGAGTTAGAAATTAGGGCAATTTACAAAATAAGGTCTAGGGAATACTTCTGCAGTTCCTGATTTTCCATCCTCTTTTTGCTGAGGTTCCTTCTTTTTCTTCCTTTCCATGACTAGTGCCTGGAACAGAGGTCAGCAAACTAGAGCCTGAAGGCCAAATCCAGCCCACAGCCTGATTTTCTAAAATTTCATTGGAACTCAGCCACGTCCATTTGTTTATGGATCACCTATGGCAGATTTCGGGCAACAGGGGCGGAGTTGAGTAGGTGCAGCCCCCAGGCCTAAAATTATTTACCATCTGGCCCTTTACAGAAACAGTTTGCCGACCTGTGGTTTAGAACACAGCTAGTTCATAGTAGGTAGCCAATAACTGTTTGTTTGATTAAACGATAATGATCATCATTTTCTTCAACATCCAATAAATATTTATTAAATGCTTCTAAGCACCAAGAGCTGTGCCAGGTTCTGGAAATACAATGACCTTAGACTGCAATGGTGAGGATGACAGACAGGGCCCCTGGCCTCACGGTATACACAATTAGTAGGGGAAAACAGAATATGATCATCCAGACAGTTACTCATTTACAGTTGTGATGAGTGTTTACAAAGGAAAAAGTACAGGGAGTTGAGGGAGTATATAAAAGGAAGACCTGACCCTACCTCAGGAAGCCTTCTCTGAGCAATCGCCATTTCATTTAAGCTGAGACCTGAACGTGGATTTCTTGGTTCTGAACTGTGATGGAAAGCAAGGGTTCCCTGATACCACATGAAATGCATTTGGTTTCAGTATGTTTTTCAGTCTGTTCTTACTCCATCCATCCATCTAGTTATTAGTGCAAGGAATGTGGACCATAATGAAGTTTAAGACACTTGATTTTTCAATCCCCAGGCAGGAACACCAAGCAAATAAATAATTTTAAAACCAACAATGTGAAAATCATAAGTTATTTCGCTTGTTAGATACTGGACATCAATACATGACCACGAGACAGTTCTTCAATCAGCTCCCGTTCTCTAAGCACAGAAAATCAGAGCCTAAATTGAGTAACATTAATTTTCACACTGGGGAGCAGATCTGATTGAATATAAACAGATGCCTGGCAGCTTGGGTGTGCTTCTGGTTGTCATGTAGGTTTGAAGTTTCTCAGTGCTCCCTGTCAAGGCTCATCAAGTGGCTTAGGCACTCACATGCTCTGCTTTCCAAATTCAGCAAGGCTCGGTGAGCCATGCAGGCATTCTTTGGGAACACAGCCCATTCCCTCCACCCTGGAAACTGGCAGGCCCTTCCAGGGAAGGTGAGTGCTGAAATAGGTGGAGGGAGGATGCAAGGAGGCAGGAAGAAGTGTTGCAGAATAGATGCATTTTTAAAGTCTTTTTTGCATTTCCTATCACTCATTATCCCTCAGAGCTCTGTTGGCTCAAGTAGGAGATTTATTTCTCTATTTCTTTAGAGGCAATGGAGGTGCAGGAAGATTAAGCATCTGACTTCAAGTCAATGAGCATGTTAGTGAGAGACCAGGAATCAGAAGATGCAGCAACTGATCCAAGATTATTTGCTTGAGCCTGTGCCTATAAAACAAAGTAGATATTTAGAATTGCACATTAGTCAATGTAGGGATCTACATCCTATTAAATGTAGGGATCACCTTTAAGGAGAATCAGTTAATTTAGGGCAAGAAAATTTTCTTGATTTAATTGATTCCACCTTGGCAGGCTTCACAGACAATTCCTTCCCCTTTGCCCAGGCACTGATCTGTGGGGTCTGGCATGGTCTATGGATTGGTCAGTGTGAGCATTTGGCCAGTTGCTACAAAAACCATTACATACCTCAGCCAACTCTCATCTCCAACATAACCACAGCAGAGTAAAAGAGAAGCAGTCAAGGGAACCAAAAATCAACTATAATAATGCCAACTTTCATGAAAAATACTACTAAAATACTACTATTCTTACTAGTAAAAAAAATCCCCGTACCTGGATATCATCCTACTCGGAAAAAAAAAGGAAGGAGGGAAGGAAGAAAGCAAGAAAAGGAATTCAAGCATTTTTAAGTTGCTTCTATTCTGACAGTAGTTAATTCCACCTAATGCTGTGAAATAACAGAGGATAACCTGGGGCATCTGTCACCATGACTGGGAGATATTGAGCTAAAAAGAACATTTTGAAACTGATGCCACATGAGAATGTCAAGCCTATTGTTACAAGGATTTTCCACTTTTATTCATTCCCTCCATAAACATTTATTGAGTGCCAGGTACATAAAGATCCAAGGGCTTTTAGTGAGGGGTGAGGACAGATATTGGGAAAGAATGCCCATAGTTCTCCCATCTAGTGGAGGAGATCCACGCAAATAAATGACGCCCATAGGGAATGGAGATAAGAGTAAGCGCTATAGTAGGAGGTTTGCACTGAATCAGGAGAAGCTGCGGAGCACTGGCAGGCCCACAGAGGAAGAGATAAACCAGTGCACCCATATGGGACAACATCTAACCTGTCCTTCCTAATGAAGCCTGCTGGAAACCCACAACATGATGTAATGAAACCCAATGAGGCCTCCAAATAATCTCCTTAGGCTCTATGTGGGTCAGCAGAATTAACGTTTATGTCATTGTAACTTCTGCTTTGTGTTTCACACAAGCCCTAATAGAAAATACAAAAACCAGAGGGATTTTCTTTTAGGAAATTATTTTAGTCTCTTTTACATTCTATAAGAGACAGAAAATCAAAGTACCTAAAATAACATTCAAAAGTAAGATACAATTACAAGACGCACTGAAAATGGCAAATTACTGTTATTTACAAAACAGGTTGGTCCCACATATTTTTTTGTTAACTTTTAAACCCATGAGAATTACAAGGCAAATCAAATCCATATAGTCTTAACTCATTTACACCTATTATTCATCAACTTAAAATGAATAACTGAAGGTCCAAAAAACTTTTTTTTCTTAGAGACAGACCACATTTAACCCCCAGAATCTAACTTATATAGACTTAAGTTTAACCAAATATGCTGAACCTGCAGGGCCTAAAGAATCCCCAAAAGGTAGAGATAAGTCCTTGTGCATCCTAGAACGTGACTTGATTTTATCCCGGAATAACAAGCATGCCACAGCCAATCAGCTCCCACTCAACCCAAGGACGTAGTAAGATCATCTCTACCAGTCTAGTTTCCCCACAACTAATATTTTATTTTTGACTTTCTGGCCTAATGTGATGGGAATTCTGCAGTTATCAATTTTCAGAAAGAAACAGCTAAAAAGTTTCATTTACTGAGAAGACAGAGCTAAGAATGATGAGAGACATTCCTGGGGCACTGCCTTTAGGGGACAGTGGCCTACCTCTGCTGTGTGCTGTGTGTGTGTGTGTGTGTGTGTGTTTATGTGTATGCGTGTGTGCACGTGCATGAGAAACACAAATAAATGAATGGGAAAACCAGGAATCTCAGTAAGTTAAAGAAGTTAAAGTACAAAGCAGCCTGGTTTTACACAGCCAGACCAAAAAGGAATTGGCTAGATGCCGTTTTTCAGGAGCAATTTGGCTGCAAAAATATTTGGAAAAACAAACAAGCAAAACCAGAAAACAAACAAAACTCTGAATTCCTCCATGAAGAGTGATGCAACACCATGAGATGATAGAAAAAATAATTCCTCACTGTCATCGGACTCCTAGGCACTTAGTTCAGCAAGATTTTTAAATCTCATGACCAAGAGGAGCACAATAATCACCCTGTTCTTTAATGTTCATTTCACCTGTAGAGCTAAGTGGTAATTTTTACCCAGGCAGTCCACCAAGGCCTTAAGCAGGTTCCAATTTAGGAGCAGAGAGTTCAGTCGGTAGAAGAAAACTACCCTGGGAAATTCAGCAATCAGGGCAGGAAGGAAATTTAGAAATCAGGGCAGGAAGGACCTTCTCCCTCCATTAACTGAGAGAGCTTTATACACGTCCTCCTGACGGCTCGTACTGCAAGAGGGCCTTGGGTGTTCCTGGACCTGGACTCCTAGCTTCAACATGAACACTTAGCAAAAAAAAATCCAACATGTGTTCTCTACTTTCCCCTTCCCTCTAACTTTTCCATTGGCCAAGGTGGTTGTCAGGGGCTTCCCAACTTAGCCTTGGCTCCTTGGTATGAGTTTTCCAGAGAAGTCAATACTATCTGCTATTTGGTCTTGCCTTTCTCCTAGCCAAGTGCCAGAATCTCAAAAGACTCATTTGAAAAGGATGGTTCCTCTTGAGTGTGCAATGTTTATAATTATGATTACCAGGCATTTGAAAAGTATTCTAACAATAGAGTTTCTACAAGCATACACAGATAATGGAACACATTAATAACTATGAAGAGAGGTAGTAATTCTTGCCTGCCATTCTGTGCCCACACGCTAAAAGGAAAGCCTGACAGAGAGCACCGCCCATCGCCAGCCTTCTGGGTATGTCTGCACCTATTGTTATACCTGCTCACTCAGCTACGGGCCTCGGCAGGAGATGACTCAACATGCCCAAATGTTAACTCAGTATCTAATCTCAGCCTGCTTCTCCCCACCCTTTATTGGTAAAGGGTGACCATCCATCTAGTTGTTCTAGTCACGTTCCTTTCTCTCTCTTTCACTGCTGTTATTCAGTTGGCCACCAAGTTCTACTAACTTGTCACGTGCTTCTCTGTCCCCTACTCTCCATCACTACTTCTGTCTTAGTTCAGGACCTCTACCTCTGTTGCTCAGATATTAAAACATCTGTTAACTAGTCTCCTTGCCTCCAAGTTAGTCCTTCATGAATGTCTCTTCTACTGTGCCTCCCGAACTAGCTTCCCAAACTTAAGCCTTGCAAACAATGAAATCATAACCATACCTGAAGAAAACATAGGTGAATATTTTTATAATCTTGGACTACAAAAAGCATTTTAAGCATGACATAAAACCTAGAAGACATAAATATGGTGACTTAAAAAAATCTCCTGTAAGATAAAGAACACTATAATCAAAGAATAAAAAAACTACTGGGGAAAATATCTGTAACATATATGGTAGGGGACATACTAATTTCCTTAATATACAAAGAGTTCTTACAACTCACTAAGAAAAACCTATCTGTGAATTTGAAATAACATCTCAAGTCCATCTCTTAGCCACACCAGAAGATGATAAGCTAATGCAAATAACTATAAACTGTGATGAAGGCACAAAGTGTCCTGTAAAAACTAGGTATTGAAAAATTGGTTAGACATCACTGTTAGCAAGCCTGCTTCAAAAGCCCTGCCTAGATTCAATTATACCACACGTCAACACTAAGATACCTTTAAGCAGTTGGAAAATGCCTCTGGACTCTCTTGTTTACGCTTTTGATACACAGTGGAGCATGTTTGCAGAGAACAAATCATTCCCTGTAAAGCTGGAAGGGAATGGAAAGCCTTTTTGCCTACATTATTGATGTTTTAGCTTTGAGCCAGAAAGTTAAAGTCTCCAGGAACATTTCTGAACTCACACAACACCAAACCCTATTATTCCACCAGCACAGCCTGGGCTGGAAGGCTAGAACAAATGCCCATCAAATGACACTAATTGGCTTTTCCATTTTGATCTCAACTAAGTGACAAAAGAATATCCCATGACAAGAAGGCAGAGTATCAGCAAAGTGACACTGCTGACATAACTGCCACAAAGACACTCTACCTAGGCATATGATCATCCAAAAGTAAGGTATCAGAATCCTAAATGCAAATAGTACAGATGACTCATTTTTCAAATGAAAGCTCAGATGAGATGGTAAATCTACTGCACCCATAAGAAAAGATAAGTTTTATTAGGAAAGTGAATAATTCAAGATGCTAATATAGCTTTTTATGTGAATCTGGAACACAGGCCAATTCACCTACTGTAAGATTACATAGGAATCTGAGGCAAAAGCCCTAGACAGTATGAGTGTCCATATGCCAAAAGAGAATTTAAAATATGAAGCTGAGACTAATAACTGGAGGGTAATCATGAGTAAATTTGGGGAAAACAAAGGAGCATAAACCCAACCAAACAATATCGGAAATTAGAAAATCTAACCAATTAGTTCTCAGCCTTGAAAATGTAAGGCTGTATTGAGGGCCTCAAGCATCAAAACACCACCATTACACAATAGATGGCCAGTGTCTGAATACACGACTTTTTGTTGTTCGAACCATCTTTAGTCTGTGAGCACTTAACTCACAATGTTGTTGAGAATTACGATACAGAAATGAATTCGATTTTCTAAACAGCTTTAAAAAAAAGACAGTTGGATTTTTACATTTCTGACGTGTTTGATGAATATACAGAAATTCAAACCTTGATTGATGGTTTCTCAAAACCCATTTGATTCTATTATTTGCCTCTGGTGAAATTAATAATATATTCTCCCAACAAACCTAGAGGCACAGGAAGCCATTGTTCATTTTATTCCTGGCTGAAATGGACTCAATGGCTTTTGAAAAAGAGCATCACATATGGAGATAAATGATGTGATCGTTGAGGTGGCTTGATGCTGCAAAGGACAGCCAGTCTAGGACTGCTCAACCTAAGTGAGCACAAAACATAACAAGAAAACCTAATTCTACCATAGGCCTCCTTCCCTGGCCATGCAGAAAAAGAGTTGTGCCTTATTTCAAGTGGTGAGTGCCAGGAAATACTGTAACATTGCTATTCCTTGGAGGGTATTAGAGAGAAACTAACTGTAGTCAGCAGGTCAGAATAAACATTACTGAACTAATACATATCACCCTTGGCTTTGTCTCTGGCAGAACTGAGAGGGCCTCATCTGAGGCCCGACGCTTATATGCCAAATTAACAAAAAGCAAACAGCACAAAACCTACTTAAAATTAACAGGATTCTTCCCTCAGGCCCCCAGTTTTTAAGAATACCAACGCTGGGAAAGATAGCTGTGGAGACTCACTCTGGGAAGCATAAAGTCCCTCCGCAGCTCTGTCTTCATGCCCATCATATTCCCTGCTGGACAGTTGCCTGTTGGCAGTCTCCAGACGATCTGTGCGCAAAGAGGAAACGATTACAAAGAATTGCATTTGGATCTAAGTCATCATCCAACCGAGAAATTGCATGGGTGCCAGGAGCTGGGTAGGAAGAGATGCTCAGGCAGGAGCTCAAAACTGAACAACTCTTGGGGAGGAACAATATGTTCCAAAATATCAAAAGAAAAGTCTTCAGATGCCATGCTGTGCCTTTATGCAATCTAATGCCAAGGTACGCACCAGCAGTAGGCAACGAAGAACAGGTTCTGAGAAAAACCGCTTCGCTGCCTACAAGGCCAGCAAACCTCTGATCTGAAGTCCTCAAGAAGAGGTTGAGTCTCCTTGGCCTCAAACCCAGCCCTAGTCTAACTGTGACCATCAGCCCTATGTTTTAGCCAGTGACTGCTATCTATATTTTGGAAGCAAAAAAGTAAAAATAACAATTAAATAAATACTGGAACAAAAGTCAAAATGACCTAATGGATGAAGAGTCTACACAGTGAGTTCTATGTTTGCTCAAAGCACTTGGTAAATCTTCATTTATTTAATAATTCAGCCTAATACGTATTTATTGACTGTACATGATACCCAAGACAAAGCGTTCGTAGTAACAGAAATGGCTACTGGAACTCACCAGTACATTGAGTATTTTGACATATGAGGCAACTGAGACATGGCTTGGCTGACTGAAAGTGAAATAAAGTTTTACGGGTCAAATCATTCTGCACGTCGGAGGTTGCCAAGATCCCGCAGCAGGTGGCTTCTAGCTTTCAGAAAGTTTATATATATCTACTCTCTTCACAACTGTGGGCTTTTTTTTTCCTCCAAGAGGGACATATGTCTAGCTCTGTCTTCTATATCATACCTAGCAAGTGTTAACTGCTGGCTTTCAAAGAATGCTACCAAATGACTCAAGTTGACGTGGGAACGGATGCACATCCAACATTGGTCTTTTCAAACATTCCCATTCACATAGTCACTAGTCACTGTTAAGTACTTTTATTTCATTTTCTTTTAATTTTGAAATTATGTTTTAATTTTAATTTTTAAATTTTTATTTATTAATTTTTTATTGAATAAATTTGACGTACTGTTAAGCACTTTAAAGCAGAGAAGTGGTGGCACACATAATCCCTCACTGTCACGGACTCATGTGCAGAGGTGTCACTTCTCAGCTCAACGCTGCAACCTACAACCTACAAGGCAGAAAAGAACAATTCTGCTCTTGGAGTGCCCCTTCCCCAGGTGGTTGGAATTTATAAGATTATCTAACACAATTTAGACCTGAAGTCAGGCTCTTAGCTACATGGGTAGTTTAGGGTAGAGAGAACGTGAAGAGAACTTGACATGCCTCGGAGGTCTCTGTTGAAATCATGAAGTCTCCGAATCTCGCCTTCTAGTTTGTTTCTCATGGCCTTGTCCAGTGACTCTCTCTTGGTGGTAGACTTGACCAGACTCTCATAGGCTTCCGAAATTCTCTGAAGTTCTTTTTCAAACTAAAAGAAAGAAGTGGCAGAAAAGTAGGACTTCTGACATTCTCATTGGTGCCTTAGTTATACTGATTCTTTGACATTCCAAGCATGAAGGCTGTATCTTCAATGCAGCCTTTCCGCATTTCAAGTTTCATGTCTACCAAATTGTGTCATTGATTTCACTCCCCACCTGGGCTACATGAGGATCTTGTGAATAGCAGGCTCACAACTCTGGCTGGACTGTCTGATGTCACCTTGTAAAAGTGTCTCTGTACAATCATCAGAAAGGGGTAAATTTAAACATAACTTAAATCTCTTATATTTTGTATGGTAGTTTGTAACTATTATTATTATTCCCAGTCAATATAAGGGAAAACATTAAAGTACAGAAAAATTAAAGAACTACAACTAGAACCCAAATTTCCAGATTCTAAGTACAGTGTTCTTCCAGAGACCCTCCTACCCATCCTCAAAGGAAAATAAAATCCACTCGAGGAGAGGCTTCGTTACTTAGCATTTTTACCCCTTTGTCTATGAAATTATCTACATAAAGGTCTTGTATCTAATAGTATACAAATGTACAACAGAAAAGCTCTTTCTATGAAGGAATCGAAAGATATGGCATTAAAACCAGCTTTTCCGTATTTCACTAAATGAAAAGCTATAACTGGGAGAGCTTTTACTCTATGGCATATATAAACCTACAACAAGGATCTGTAACTGTTATAACAGGAGTCTAACATAATAGTATGTTTTTGAAGTAGATATCAATAAATCTCAATTTATTGTTGTGTAACAAATGCAGGAGAAGGGTAAAGAGTGCCTGCAAAATGGAACTTGAACTGCTGCCACAAGTTGGAATCAGAGGCAAAGCAGGGCAGGTTGAGAGCACCAACGCCCCTCACTGGGCACTAAGAGACCTGCACCATGTTCTCGGTCCCTCCACAGGAGAGCTATGTCACCATGAGCCAGGCACCCCAACTGCCTGAACCCCAACTTCCCAAATCAGAAAGTCCCTGCTGAGACCCCTATAAATAACACATATCCACACAGATATCTATTGTACACTTACCATGTGTCTGGGTGCTAAGGAGACAGAACTAAGTAAGACAATTTCTGGTCTTCAGGAGCTCACACCCCAGAGCTGGCCTGTACCCAGACACATACAGTTCTGCAATGCAATGTGAGATGGGCTGTGGTGGTGTGATGCTATGACAGCCTAGAGATAAAGTCATTAATTTTGCAGGGGTGAGAAGGGAGTTCTTTAAAAAAGATTTCAGAGGAAATGTCATTTAAAATGAGTACTGAAGGATGAACAGGAATTTGCCAAGCAGAAGAGAAAAGGTCAAAGGGGGCCGGCCCAGTGGCACAAGCGGTTAAGTTCGCGCGCTCCGCTGTGGCGGCCCAGGTTTGCAGGTTCGGATCCCGGGTACACACTGACACACCGCTTGGAAGCCATGCTGTGGCGGCATCCCATATAAAGTAGAGGAGGATGGGCATGGATGTTAGCTCAGGGCCACTCTTCTCCAAGAAAAAAAAGGGGAGGATTGGCATCGGATGTTAGCTCAGGGCTAGTCCTCCTCACACACACAAAAAAACAGAACTAAAAAAAAATAAAAAGAAAAAAAGAAAAGGTCAGAGGACTCTGGCATTCTAGGCAGAAGATGGGGGTCGAGCCAAGACACCAAGCCATGAAGGAAAGTGCACGTCTCTGACATGACACGTAGTCCAGGGATGAGAGCAAGGTGCAGGTGACAGGAGCTAGGGCCAAAAGGAAGGACTTCACATTATGGGCAAGGGAGAATTATGGGGATGGGAGGGCCAAGGGAGGAGAGGGTTATAATTAGAAGGGCAGCATGATCTTATCTGTGGATGTGGGTGGAGGTAGAGAGAAGAGGCAGAAGAAAAGAAGTCCAGGTAAGAAGCTAATATAAATAGTTCAGTGGTAGATGACAACGGCATGAACTAGGATAACTAAAAGGACAAATTCCAAAGATACTAAAGAGTAGAGTCAATAGGTTGTAGGGACTGGTTGGGACAGTAAGGGAGAAAAAAATCAAAGACAACATAGACCTCCATGGCTTAGAAGACAGAGTAGTAAGACTCAACCAAGATAGATGATTATGAGAGAAGCAGGTTGACCAAAGAAAGAAAACCATTCCGGTTTTGGAGATACCAAGTTTGAGATATCTGCAGAACATCCTGGTGAGGATTTCTAGCTAGCAGGTAGAGATACAGGGCTGAGAGTTGGAAGAGCAGTTGTGTCCTTGCGTACAGATGACAGATGAAGTCATAAAGTGGAGACCACTTAGGGAGATCAACAGAAGATTAAAGGGCCAAGGATGGGGAGCATTCACACTGCAGGAATAGGCGGGGCAGAAAAACCAGTGAGAGATTCTGAAGCCAGTGGTCCCATAGAAGCCAGGAAGCCAAAAACTCAAATAAGGAGAGAGAATGTGGTCAATGCCCCAGAGGTTACAGGGGAGCCAAGACATGTCTGAGAAGAGGTCAAAGCAGAGGCTGGAGAGCATCGGGGCTTCTGCTTAGCAGCAGCCAACCAGGGCAGAACCGAGAATACCAAGGCCCCTTTTGGCACCATGTTATTTTCCCAAAGGCTTCCTAATACCAGAGTTGGTTCTTCCATGGTCCCCTCATTTCAACAAGGCCTTTCTGTCTCCTCCAAAGATATCACGAATTGTTGGTAATGTGGCAGCAGAGAGAACAGCATGTCCTGAATCCTGTTCATAGTTCTACCGCAAATTATGTTCCTTCCTTTTAATTTTGTTTTCAAAAGAGATGGCTCCAAAACATACTACCATTTCTATGCTAATTTCCTCTATAAAAGGTGGCCTTTGTTTTTGGACAGAAGGGCATGCCGCAGGGACAGTCCTCATCAAGACCGAAGGGCATCTCCTAGTTAGTCGTTAAGGAAGCTGAGAGCACCATAAACCCTGAGGTGTCCTCCCACGAGACAGTGCTCATGCTTCAAGCTCATGCTTCAAGCTCACGACAACTAGGAAGCCTTCCCCAACTACACCACCATAGGAACTTTTCTCGATCTGATTTCATAGCACTTTCATCTGTTGTATTAACCTGACCAGAATTCTGATGCATTTGTGTCTCTGGTTTGACTGTCAACTCCTTGAGGGCAGAAATAGCCCATAATTACAGCCCTGTAATTAGAACTGTGTCCTGCCCATGACAAAAATACTGACTGATTAATCAATCTTTAAATTTATAACTCCTAAAGACGGACATGGGCACTGATAAACTATACCCGATCGTGGATTCTTTGCTTTCACTAAAAGAACTTCCCTCTGCACACTATAAAAGGAAACCACAGGATCCCGATGACAGTGTACTTATGATCTCAGCTACTAAACCAGTCAAGAATTGGGATATGGTTATGTGCTTGTAACTACTAAGAGAGAAAGGGCAAGGGTCTTAGTTCAGGACTAGGTATTTCCTGTGACAAATGACAGCTGTCATGATGGAGACAGATTATAAAAGACAGAATGACGACTAAACGTAGAAAGTTAAAGAGATGCAGAATTTGATTCAACATAAGGAGGAATTTCCTAACTACATTTTCCAGAAGGCTACCCAGTAGTGAGCTTCTCTTCTCTGGAAGCATTCAAGCAAAAAATGAATGACCTTGAGGCTGGCCCAGTGGTGTACTGGTTAAGTTCGTGTGCTCTGCTGTGGCGGCCCAGGGTTTGCAGGTTCGGATCCTGGGCGAGGACCTACACCCCGCTCATCAAGCCATGCTGTGGCTGTGTCCCACATACAAAATAGAGGAAGATTGGCACAAACGTTAGCTTAGGGCCAACCTTCCTCACCAAAAAAAAAAAAAAAGAATGACCTCCTTTCAGGGACATGAAGCAAGGATTCCTAGGGGGTGGAAAACTGGACTAGAATCATTTTAAGAATTTTAAGTTGAAAGCTCTACGACTTGTGATTGCATGCTCCTTCAGAAGGAGAACCACACTCTATTCTTCATATCCCCCATGTCCAGAACATCTTAAATCCTCCTTGATGTTTGTTAAAGATGAAGGGAAGGTTGGGACAGACTGGCTTTGATATAAAAACCCTCTGGGCCAGTTCAGAGTCTGAGTATGACCATATGAAGAAAATAAAGAAAATATGGGGTCTGCCTGCAGAGCTCCCCTCCTCCTTTCCAGCCCAGATGTCAGGAAGCTCTCAGGCCAGGCCGTTAGAGCCTCTGAAATCAGAGAAGCACTCCCTGTCCCAGACACAGAACCACAAGTAGAGTGGGAGGCCCTGAGAAAACTTCAGCCATTCCAAGCTCTAGATACTGCCTTCTTCCCTGAGCACCTTTGCAGGCACAGCTCAGCGACCCAAAGGACCGAAGACAGGCCTGCTGTTCAAGCCACAGACTGCCCAATCAAAGCCACCAGTGTTTCTCTGACAAAAGAAGAGGGTCTTCACCAAAGCAATCCCGGGGGAGCCATAAATGCTTCGCCCTGTCCCCTTAAATGGCCATCTCTGCCCCGATGGTTTCTGAGGCCAACCCACTCAACAGCCCACAGCCTGGTCCTGCTGGAAACTCCGTTCATTAATTATATTTCGGGGAAACTGGGAGGAAAGACAAGCAAAATGAGTGACCAAAAGGAAATACTGAAAAACAACTGCTCTTTCTGGGGGTCCTCGACCATCATTCCAACACTAACAGTGATAATCACCACCTTGCGCCTCTCTGGAAACAGTCTTCATATCTAGGCTGCGCTTTGGCAGTCTCTGAGTTTAGTTGTTCTTTCCTGCTGTGTTCCTGGCACAGCAGGCATAGGCTAAGCCCTGCAATTAGAAATTCATCTATTTTTGGTTCTGCCCTTACAATGAATCTTTACAAGTGCTCCCACTGCTGTGAGGATCCCAGCTTGGATGTTATTGCTGGCACAGGGCGGCCACACCCTACAACGCAGTACAGTGGCTCCACCCAACGTGGGGGTTGTTGTCACTGAGAAGTAAAGTTGTCACCTCCTCTGACAGTCCTCTCCCCAGATCTAAGGCTTTTAGGCAGCTGCTGAAAGACAACTGGGCAGTGAGGTTGATGCAGAGGGAAGACCTGGGATGAGGATGAACTCGGGAATACAAGCCATGAAATGCTAAGCCACAGATTTCATGCAGCTCTTGTCTCTTGGTCCTAGATATTGAGAACAGCTACTGAACCAGTGATGAATATGCCAAGTATCTATCAAAATATGAGTTTTTAAATTGACAATTCCAGCCGGACATGTGACAGATTAAGGAAATGTAATATTTTTGGAACCATTTATAACAGTCAAGGGACTGAAGGAGTTTTGGGTTCCAGAAGGGAAACAGCTTTTGATTTTTCTCCTTTTTCAGAAGTCATCAAAATCCTTTTGGCCACAAAGTTTAAGAATCATCCCCTGTGTAGGGAAACTGAGTCACTGGGAGATTGATTTTTTTGTTTTTCAATATAGACATATACATCAAAATCAAGAAAGAAACTTAGATAATTAATATATATTAAACAATACTGTGTTTTACGTGTAAAAAAAGAAAATCAAGAAAGAGATGCGTTACACATCAATAAAAAGTAAATGTCAATTAAACAGTCAATGAAGAATAACAAGATCTCCCAATTTCTGCACTTGCCATGTAGTTGTTCAAAAATATCCATGTGAAAAGGTCCAGAACCAGACTCTGCCCTCAGGCGGGTGTGCACAACTCCTGGACATGTCTGTCACAGGGCTTCATTAGGGAAAAGAAAGAACTACTCATTTCCCAGGAAGTGCTGAGTTGGTCCTTCCCAATTTTCAGTCTGGACCTGGAAAGAAACTGCCCCAGGGGGTGTCAGAGGCAAGCTTAGGCCTGAGCAGGGACTTACAGCCAAGGCTGGGAGACAGCATGCTTGTTTCCCAACTTCTAAGGGTGCGACTGGGGTAGGAGTGAGGCCACAATCTTCAGGCAGCCCGTTTGTTTCTAGCTCTCATTTTTTTCTCTCCAATAAAGGCAGCCAGAGCTCTCCGAGCCAAGTCTGGTCTTGACTCCAGGGAGCTCCAGACCCTTTCAGTGGAAGCTCCGCACAAACGTGCCGGGGCAGATTCTGTCCGGGAACGTTTGCACCAGCAAACCCCCTGCTCCCAGCTATTTACTGCCAGCCCTCAGGAAATCAGGAGCCAACTGCTCTGAAACCCCGACCAGCAAAAAGACCAGGCTTTACCTGTGAAATCATATATACCTGTGAAATCGAGTATAGGGAACACTGGATGGGCCAGCTAGGAGCATTAAGTGTCATATGGAACCCAATGACCATGCTCCTATAGTCAGGCAGGGTTTATATTCCTACCGTTTCTATTTACAAAAGCCCCTGATTGCCCAGGACAGATCTAGGCACTTAGACTCTTAGAAAATCCCCTACCACACAGGCCTCCTTGCCTCCAGAAAGGAACCTCGAGTGCCCTGTGGCTCTCCTGCTCTAAAACATCCTACCACCTGTGGCCCCTCGCCTCTTCATTCTACCTGTAGCATTGGAGGTGATGACGTGTAGGTTGTCATGAAATCACTGCCCACAACAGTTCACGCTGCTGGAGGTTTTCCTGTTGACTTTGGCTCTCAGCATAAAGCCCTAGGAATGAAGGCTGCCACACATTCTAATATTCCATGATAACTACCCGGGGTGGAATTACACAGCATCTCCCCACCTGATAAATCACGAGCATGAGGAGAGCACGCAGTAACTCGTACTCGACCCTCACTGCTTCTTGCAGAGACTAGCTAATGAAACAATTGGGGAAATCACAAGCTTCCTGTCTGAGATTCCCAGATTTAAAGGAAAAATCTGTCTCTCTCAACTCATTCCTCTGTGTTACTCTCAGTGTTCCCTCTTCCACACTGTCTACCTGGGAAATGCTACTTAGCCTCTGAGTCTCAGATCCAGGGCCACCTCCCTTGGACCTACTGTGGCTCCTAGACTTTCTACTGCAGGTATTAGCTTAAGCAACTCTCTCCCTTTTGGACTCTAAGTTCCTCCAAGGCAGGCACTATGTCATATTTATTTTTGTCTCCCTAAAGCTTTGCACAGTGCCTGAAATACAAAAGGATCTAGTTAAATGTTGGTGAGTGAGTCACTGAATCAACCCCTGTACACTGTGATTTATAAGAAATATATATTCTGGTCATTCAGATAACCAAAATACATTTCTCAGATATATTTGGTCTTCCTCCATGGTTCTTGGCTCACATCTCCCAAAATCCTTGGGATTTCCTGATTGATAAGAGCATTGGCAGCATCTTGGGTTATAGTACTTGGTCTCTTGCGCTTAGTTCCCGAAAATGTTTCAGAGTCGCAAAGGTGAAATGGGTGTCTTATTATTCCCAAGAAGCCCTTTCCACCACAACTGGTTTTATGTTAATGAAGGTGACCTTTGCAAAGCACCTAAGGATGCGGGCTGGTTGCCAGGTGAACCAACCACGAGCAGAGGATCAGAACTTTCAGTCCCCCCCTTGATTTCCGGGGAGGAGTGAGGGGCTGGAGGTTGACTCAATCACCAATGGCCAATGATTTAATGAACCGCGCCTGTGTAATGAAGCTTCCGTAAAAAACAAAAAAGGACAGGGTTTGGACAGCTTCCAGGTTGGGGAACCAGAACGCTTCCACGTGCCACTGTGCTGGGCCCCAAATCCACAAGGACCGAAGCTCCTCTGTCTGGGCCTTGCCCCACGTATCTCTTCGTCTGGCTATTGATTCGTATCCTTTAATATCCCTTGTAATAAATTGGTAACCTAGTGAGTCAACAGGTTTCCTGTGAGCCGTTCTCGCAAATTAAACGAACCCAAGGAAGGGGTCGTGGGGACCTCTGATTTATAGCCAGTGGGTCAGAAGTACAGGTAACAACCTGGACTTGCGATTGGCATCCTGAACTGGAGGGGGTCGTTGGAACCTCTGATTTTGTAGCTGGTCGGTCGGAAGCACAGGTAACAACATGGGCTTGCAACTGGCCTCTGAACCGGAGGCTGGTCATATGGGACTGAACCTTTTACCTCTGGGATCGGGATCGATGCAATCTCTAGGTAGATAGTGTCAGAATTGAGTTGAATTCTTGGACACCCTGCTGGTGTCTGAGGTGCTTGTTGGTGTGGGGAAGCCTACACACACACACACACACACACACACACACACACTCGACTTGGGTCCAGGAACCTTTTCAACCCGCCATGAGCAGGTAAAGCATTCTGTCCCTTCCAGAGAACCTTCTCCCTCCCCTTCCCTGGGGAAGTCACATACCTTGTGGAGCTTGTCAGCATTGTCATAGTAACCCTGAAGTTCCTGGTGAAGCACCCGGTTCTCCTCTGTTAGTATCTCCACCATCTGCTGGGCTCGCTCCACGATCGCAAACGCATCTGGACCAAGCTGCTGGCTAGGGGAGGCGGCAGGCGGGGGCTGTGGAGCTGCCAGGGTCATGGGAAGCGGAAGTGGCAAGGAGACGGAGTGCAGAGGCCCGCTGACGGAGGAGTTCTGGGAGGACATCGGGCTGTGCTGCTGCACTGTTGACGGGAAAGGAAGTTGGCATGGGCGGCTGCAAGGGAACGGAAGACCAGTAATCAGACCCCAGGGAAACGGGGGGAGGAGGAAGGAAGTCCCAACAATCTACGTGCTATCGATGGCTTCCACTACCAGAGGTCGTCAACGCACTTTCCAATGCTAGGGTGAGCCCAGCAGGTTCATCCTTCATTCCACAGATATTTAATGTGTTCTCCATCTGAATCAGCACTGTTCTGTCACTGGGGATACAGTGACCAAGACAGACATGGTCCCCGCTCTTGTGAAGCTTACATTCTTGGGGAGAGAGACAAGAACGCCATCAAACAGTAAACAAACTAAGCCAGGTATTCAAAGGAAAGAGTACTCTCCAAAGAATAAAGCAGAGTGACATGACAGTGAACGACTGAGTGGCTGGTTCACATTGAGAGGTCAAGGAAGGAGTTGCTGAGAAGCAGATGTTTGAGTTGAAGTCTGAATGACAGACAAGAAGGAACCAGTGGTTGGGGGGAGGGAGAGATAAAGAAGTGGGAAAAGGAGTATTCCAGGTAAAGGAATGGTGCACGGGCTTAAGGCAGGACTTAGCACAGCACGATCAGGTAGGAGAAAGCAAACTGACAGAAAGTACAGCCAGCAGAAGCAGTACGAGGTAAGACTAGAGGGATGGGCAAGGGCCTTTGTAAGCCAAGGCCAGCCCTTCCCTTAGGATGTAAGGGGAGGCCAGTGGAGCAGCTGCCTTTACCGAGTGGTGTGCAGATAGAACGTACAGTGTCAAGAATGGATGTAGCAAGAATGGATGAAGGGTGCCCAGAGAGGAGGCCTGGGTGTGGTCTGGGTGAGAACAGATGAAGGCCCACGGGGTAGCAGCAGAAGAGAAGTAATAGATCAATTTAGGGTATGCTTTACATATATCATGGATGGGGAGAGAGAAAGTGAGGAAAAGTCAAAAATTACTCCTAGATTGTAGGCTCTACACAAATGAACAGGGGTACCATTTAATGAAATGGGCAATTCTTGGGGAAGAAACTAATTTTTTGGCTTTGATTTTCTGGGGTGGGGAGGTCAGGGGGTCAAAAGTCTGATTTTAGCCATAGTAAAAAGAACACATAGAGGTGTCCCTTGATGGTTCAACTTCCTGGTACTAGCTCCTATATTTGAAACCATGAATTTCCACCTCCTGTCTCCACTCCCTAACAACGTCCTCCTCACCATTCTGTTAACCTGTTTCCTAAGACTCATGGTATTTTCTTCCAGCCTAAGACAAGGGCTCTTAACAACAACTTTTACAGGTATAAAAAGCAAATAGTCTTGATATCTAGTTTTCCAACCACAGCTGTCTCTCTTCTCCAGCGACTTGGGAAAACTAGTTTTCTTGTCAACCCCCTCCACCTTTAGGTCTCAATCTGGGAAGTAGGGTGCTAAGAATTATCAGCAACCCCAAAATCAACAACATTCTGTATCAAAGGGCCGAGTCCTCTGCAGATCCAGCTCCTCCTAATCTGTAACAGTTAACACGTGTCACCTCTGGTTACTTGTGGCCACCAGAGCCAAAGCTCTCCGAGCTACCCTCATTTCTCCTGGGAGGTTGCCTGGCCTTGTATTTTCCCTTTCAGTATACTTGCTGGAATGTTTCTGGACCTTGTCAGCCTCCATGTCTCTTATTTTGTAAGTGTTTCTTGTAGCCAGGATTCCTCTGAATGCCGACTCCCGGCAGCTAAATGTCAAACTCTAGAAGAAAATTTGACAAGGGTCCCTTAGAAACATCTCAGAATAAACCCAGCAGATCCTAACTGAGTAACCAACCATAGACCCTGCTTTAATGACGAACATCAGAGCGCCCCACCTGGGCTTAGGAGATATTTCCCAACTAGACTTCCTTATGCCTTTGATCTAGAAGCCCCTTCCATTTCATATTAAACTAGCTGGGATCTAAATTCCCCAAGGCAAGGTGGAGAACCATGGAGTTCCATGCGATTCTTTATTCCTTAAGTGAGCTTCACCTTCCAGCCTCCCTCAGATTTCAGAAAGGAATGTTGTCTGTGGGGAGATGTAAACCATCCCTCCTCCCTCCCTCTCCACACCTATTACATAACTATCTGGCCATCTTTAGAAATAAAACATTTCTTCATTTGGATGAATTTGTGCCCCTTCCACACTGAAGTATGTGTGAATATGTGTCGCCCTGTGCATATAAGGAGGTCTGGGTATATAAGGTCCAACTCCATCTCCAGCGCCATTCATAATGCCCAGCTTTCACCCCAGATTACAGGAACTCCTATCAGGCAAGGACCCAAAAAGCCACAGATCTGTTACTGTGCATAGGAATAAGTGCATTCCTGCAGGCTAGCTAAATAGTACAGTGCATTTTTCATGGAAAGAGGTTACCTTGGCAAGAGGCAAACTACCACAAATGACACTGCCTCATTTCAAAGGCAGACATCCATTCCCACTCCTAAGGACTCCCTTCACACTTTATCCAATGCAAGGGATACACATGGTATGCCCCCTTGGAGCTGGGGTGGCACAGATGAGCCTGCAGCCCTGCCCTCCGAAGCATCAGGGCTGCCCTTTGATCTAGGCAGCTTCGGGCTGCAGCTTCTGTCTTTTAACATTTATTGAACTCTGGAATTTGGAACTCACTTACAGTCAATGATGGGCTTATCTTCTCAGTCATCTTTTCCTGTTATATAACAAAAAGGAAGTGTTTTCTTAATGCCAGCCTAAGTCATCCATGATGGTGACTAGTTACCTGAGTGGCAATGCAGGAAAAGGGTGTTTGCCAAGCTTAAGGGACAGGAAAGAATGGGCTTTCTCAAAATGGGAATTCTCCTATTAAACAGAGAACACTGGCTTCACAAATAACTCGGTTATACATTCAATAAACATCGCATTACAACGGATGATGTGCAGGCAGGAGAGCAAACCTCTACTCCTTGGCTCCACTACTCAGCCAGCTGGGGTCGGTGGGCTCAAAGATCTATACAGGCGATTTGGGCTTAGTGTAAATGAGGGGGAAAGAGTGTCGGGAGAGAACAGGAAAATTTCACACAAGATCATACCAGTGCTATGGAATAACCTATCCTCAGTTTCCAAAGATAATACTATTGATCAGCCATCATTAGGATAAACACCTCCTAGTAACAGAGACACGGGGAAAAGAGAAAAAGAGGTGACGGAAGCCAACATTTATTAAGAAACTACCTGCGAACAGAGTTCTATGCTATAAATGTCTCTTTGTGAGCCTAGTTCCCATTTTAGATTGTGAAGTCAGAGAGCTAGCTTATTCGACATCGTGTGTCTCGGTTTCCTGGGACTATACGCCACTTAGCCCATTGTTAAAGGACTTAAGGAGTTAGTCTGTACAAAGCCTGGCACAAGATAAGCTCTGGACAAATGTCAGCTATCATCACCATTACTGTAATTATCATCATCTGCATCCCACAGCCCCTAATACAGAGCCTAGCACTGAGTGAGGCATTCATGAGAAGCCCAATAAATTTTTTCCGTTGTGGCTGACATTTATTGAGTACTTTTTACATTCCAGCCACTGTGGTATGCATCATCTCATTATGACCTTTATACTTGCCTTATAAAATAGGTATCATTGTCAGTTTCTCTATTTATATGAGAAAAACAAGGCACAAGATGGTAAGTAACTTGCAAAATATAACAGAGATAATAAGAACATAAGGAGATCCAAGAACAGGCTTTTGATTCCAGAGTCCATGCAGTTCACTATTTCCCTGTACTGGTGAAAGCAGGGAGGAGAGGCAGCCACCTTTAGTCCTCTGCTCCTGGGGTCCTGTGGCCCAATCTAAGCCACCACCATGTCCATGATCACACCCTAACACAAAAGCATCAGAACTTTTTGTAGGCTTGAGCAGCCTCAGGGGAAGCATGGAGGCTAGAAACCCGCCTCTGAGTTGTTCTCTTGGACTGTTACTTACATTCAACGTTACCATCTTTCACAGGTTAATGTCTTGTCTGCAGAGAGCATTCAACTAACATTGATTGAGGGTCTATGCTACCTGCCAGGCACCACATCTCATCACCTTGCTTAATCCTCATAAAAACTTAGGCAGGAACCACCAACAGGTCCTGCTCCTTTCTCAGAAAACCAAAAGAGCCGTGGAACACTGCAGAAAGTGATCTTTTCCATCTGCCACCAAACTGACCAGTTACTTAAATACATCTGAGTAGGGCTCAAAAAGCCTATTCTTCCCAAGTCCACAGTGATGTATTAAAAACAGGAATCATAGCTTTTAAAAAGCCACATCTAAGAGATAAAATAGGGGTCATATAGGCTAGTTCTCCATCGTCAATGATTTGGACAATGCTACACATCGCCTGACCCCAGAATTTGCACCCATTTCTTTCCTCCAAAACTACAACCTTGCCTGATCACTCTCCCGGCAACCTACCACCACTGGCTTTACGTCATGTTTTCTGTTCTTTTGAATTTTTATTTAAATGTAATATTATTTAATTTTTCATACATGTGTGTCTTTTCTCCCTAATTATTAGCATGTATATTTTTTGAGAGTAGAAAATTAAGACTTAACTAAGACGGTACTCAATACATTTTTGTCAATTGATTTCAGCCCTAAACCCAAGAGCAAGTTAGGAGCCGATATATGCTTGATGTACTTTCAAAAAATGGCTAAACCTTCAACATTGTATTATTAAGGAAGAGACCTCTCGTGTTCGGATTTGTTCCGGATAATATAGGTAGAATCTCAAATCATGACGTTACCAATATAATAACATAGTTCCATGTCACTGCCCTTCTTCTTATGTATTTGGGGTCACAAAATGCAGCTCAAAACTGCAGTGACAATGTTATTTGGATTCGGGAAACAAGGTCATTAGTGACATCTAATCAACAGTCTGTTTGCTCCTCTCTGCATACAACAAGCCATCACAAACAAGCTTATTTAACCTCATGTATTTACATCATACCTGTACGTAAATGTGGCATGAATAGCAATTTACCTCCACTGTGCCCTGTAATTCTCACAAGCTTGGGCATTCACTGCTCTTAGGCCATTTATTATCCCATTTTTTAAGTATGCAAACTTAGGCTCAAAGGATTCACAAACCAAAGATCTCACAATCTTCACGGAGCAAAAAATGGGCTTTGAACTGGGGGTCTTGAATGCACCACACTTCCACCACACCAGGGCTGCCTCCTCATGTTGGTACAAGACAGCACTGTTCGTTAATATGGGGTCTCTTTTTCTAGTTCTGCTTCTTCCTAGCCCTGTAACCATGGGCAACTTTTTAACAACCTCTTCACCTTTAAATGGTGATAATAACAGTATCTACCTCACAGAGTTGTGAGAATTAAATGAGATAATGCATGTAAAGCATTACACACAGTGTCTATCTTTAGGAAAGTACTTAATAACTGTTAGCTTCTGTTATTATCACACACTGTTAACTTGTGTTACGAGAAAGGCAAGAAGGACCACCCTTGGGTGTTCCTTCCTCTTCAAACCCTTGTGGTGAGAATCACAATCCCTAATCCTAAAGCTTCAATGAGGAATGAAAGCATACTCCAGCACCACAAAATCTTCCACTTGTAAAGAGTTTTCTTGCAACGCAATGCAGAACAAGAGCGTAGTTTCAAAGTGATGTCTATACGGGACACTCTCTCTCGGACCCAGATTCTCACTTCCTTCTAGACCTGTGCTGTCCAAAACAGCAGCCACAAGCCACATGTGGCTACCAAACACCTGAAATGTGGCAAGTCTGAACTGAGATGTGCAGGAAGTGTAAAATGCACATCAAAATTTGAAGACTTAGTACAAAAAATGTAAAATATCTCATTAATAGTTTTTTATGTTGATTACCTGTTGAAAAGATAATATTTTGGATATAATGCATTAAGTAAAACATGTTTTTAAAAATATGTTTTTAAATGGGTTAACTAAAATACGTTTTCAAATTAATTCCATCTGTTTCTTTTAACTTTTTAAAAATGTGGCTGCTAGAAAATTTTAATTAGACATGTGGCTCACATTGTATTTCTATTGAACAGCACTCCTCTAGACCATTCTGCATGTACACCAAAAGGCCTCATTTTGGAGGGACAATTGCAGAATTCAGTGAGCATCACAGCAATTCATGCAAACAGACCAGCAGTCTCCACTCTGTTGTCCCCAGATCCCCAAGCATCAATGCTGATCAGCAAGCTGTATTCAATATACTAAACTATCTGTTTATCAACAATTAGGCCATCATGCTAACATTTAATAAATACGGCTTATGCTAAAATTTTTGAAATAAAATTTTTCAAAACATGACAGGAAAAGAAACATCAATGGATAGACAGACAAAGGATGTGATCAAGTAATTCAAAACAGAAAATGCAGGCAGCTAAATACACTTCCCAAAACAAACTGATTAACAGACAAATAAAATAAAACAACTTTTTTTATTCAATTCATCAACATTAACAATTCAGTTCAATAAGCTTTTACTAAGCTCCTATGCAACGATTTTTTTTTTTAATTCTCAAGATATGATACATATTAGGATTTCACCTGTGTAAAAAACAATGCGTAGAACAATGACTAGAAGGAACTATGACAAAAGGTCAGAGTGACTATCTCCAGGTGACGGGATTATGGATTTTACTCTTCATATTTTTCTGTTCTTTATATAATTTCTACAATGAACATGTATGACTATTTAAAAAAAATTATATTATCTAAGTAATACATGTACATTACAGAAAAATTAGAAAGTAAAGATAACCAAAAAAAATCAGAATTGCTATTTTAATAATCAGCGAAAGTAAACAAAATGAAATAAAAGAAAAACTTTTTTAACTTTTTTTTTTTATAATTTTTTATTTCTTTATTTTTCCCCCAAAGCCCCAGTAGATAGTTGTTGCATGTCATCGCTGCACATCCCTCTAGTTGCTGTTATGTGGGACGTGGCCAAGGTCAGAGAAGCGGTGCATCGGTGCGCACCTGCGATCCGAACCCAGGCCGCCAGCAGCGCAGCGTGCGCGCTTAACCGCTAAGCCACCGGGCCGGCCCCAATAAAAGAAAAATTGAGATGAAATAATAAAGCACTTCTTGGCAGTGAAGAGGTTCAAATTTTAAGACTTCTCACTCAGTAAAAACACTTCATATTTACATAAAGCTTTCCAACTTACAGTGTTTTCTTATAATTTTCTGACCCTCAGAGCAACATAGTGAACAGAATATTTAACAATGGTTATCTCTGGATAATGAGACCGCAGAGAATTTCTGTTCTTTTTCTTTTTTGGGGGGGAGGGGAGTGGGGTTATCTGTATTGCTAAATTTTCTACAATGAACATGTGTTATTTATGTAAGGAAGAAAATCGGTTAGTTTTAGGAAAAATCAGCTGTAACAAGTTGCAGATAAGGAAACTGAGGCTCAGAGAGAACTTTTGCAATTTGCTACAAAGTGGAAGAGCCAGAACTCAAAACCCCTCAAATCTTCTCTTCCCAAACCTATAGCCTTCCCACCTGGACCCCTTGGTGGTGCAGACACCACAAGACTCGCAAATGTTCAAATTAAGACCCGACTCTTGGGTAAACTAAGATCAAAATTATTGCAACGCAGGATGGATAGAGATAATCCTGTGGTTTGGAGAAGTCACTCATTTAATGCATTACAGCTGGAATTGTGTTACACTTCCCGAGAAAGTAACCTGAACTTGACCCTGGCCTTCTGAAATTCCCATACTGCAGAGCTGTTTCTCAGGGTAAACAGGGCATTTTACTTGGCTCACCCAGCCATAATTCAGCTTAAAAACTGCAGAAACTTCTGAATTTTAATGCTGGTATTCAAAACTCATGTTTAGCTGGTGGAATTTAAATAAGGCTCCATGGCCTCATTTTTGTTAAGGGCAATGCATAGTTTTTAACCCAAGAGCCTTGGGTCTGGCTTACGTTTTGGTCCCACATATCAATTCAGTTTCATAACTGTATAAACTCAAAATCACCATTTTGGAAACACACTTATTCCGAAAATTTTCCTTCCTCCTCCAGCCATTTCCAACTCAAAGTAAGATGGCACCACCAAACACTCTTTCTTGTAATACAGCACCTTCCAACATCAAGCCCACCAAGAGTAAGACCTGCTCTTTAGCACCTATCCTTATGCTCGTTCATGTTTCAAACTGCACTCTGGCTGCACTGCTGGACAGATGTGGGTTTCTTGGGGAGAGGCCTTTTTTCTCTCTTTAATTTGTCACATATGCTTCTGGGCTGTGTCCTCCTGTGTTCCCTCCCTCCTCTCTGCACCGTCATTTGGCATGTTCTCAGAGAATGTCAGCAACTTTGACTCTACGCTAAATAAAACCAAACCAAGAGATCTTTCTGGGGGAAAATGCACAGTGCATTTTTTTTAAGGAAAATATGAGTGATTTGGGGAATTGGTCACACCACAGCTTCCCTCCATTAATGCAGGAAACTGCAAGCCCCCCTGCACTGATGGGAAGGAGGGTGGTGGTGACGACTGGCCTGTGAAGAGATGTGAGCAAGCACGCTCTGCGGCAGAAGACCCACAGCATCTCGGGCTCTGACATCATCTTATAAGATGTTTTTGTCAGCCTAGGACAGAATGGCGGGGTCAAACACCATCATTTCATGGTTTTACAAAGTATCTATCTACATACTAAAAATCAAATCAGTACATTCATAGATGAATAAAATATTAATAATAAACAGTTACTACTCTTCTCTCTGCTTCTGGGAAGCTAGTTAATCAAACCCCCTATGCTGAACGGGCAAGATTCAGCCAAGATAAAGGGCAAAAAGGCAACGGACAGGCGGAAAGAAGAGCGCTCTTCTCACTGAGGAGTCACTTTTAGTCTTCTTCAAAACTGATACTGTCTGGAACATAAAAATTAGTATTAAAATAGTACTTATCATCTTCCATAACTGAAACATTCTGCTCAAAACAGGCAAAGGCAAACAAACCACACTGCCCCAGTCCCCACCTCCAAATGTAAGCAAACCAAAAGACAGACTAAAGCCCACAGCCTGGAGCTGTCGGCAAGGTCAAGTTGGCTCCTAAGTCTTCCAGGATACCTGAGAGAAAGGATATCCAGGGGACTTTTGCTGGAGTCTGGAATACTTCATCAGTATTCTGGTCCTCCTGAAAAAAACAGAGGTGGGCAGAGCAGGGGCTGGACTTCAGGTGTGATATATAAATCTGATTAGAAATTCACCAATAAGTGACACCAAGGAAAAACTTGAATCTTCACCTGCACAGTAACATACAGTGGTCAAGTGTTCGCACTCATGGGAGCTGTCGTGTGAAAGAGATCCAGGTTTGCATCCCGGCTCCTGTACTTCCAGGCTGGTGCCCGTGACTAAGCTCCTTTCACCTCTCTTGCTAAGCCTATGTTTTTATCATGTCATAAATCTCCCTATCCTAAAATGGGGACATTAACAGCACTCGGAACTGCTGTGAAGATGACCCACACAAAGTGTCTGGCGCACAGTAGTCACTCGAAGGGTTAGTCCTACTGCTACCACCACCACCGCTGCTCCACTGTTACCTGCTAGGGGTAGAGATGGAGTTCTAGAAACTGGAAAATCACAGCAAGTGTCAGAGAAAATGGTTTTAGTTTATTCTGAATCTATTAAAATATATAGATCATATGAACAAAAAACACGAAGAGCCAAATTTCAAGATCAAATAAATCTAACTAGTAAAATATACTCACCTAAAAATTACCCTAGCTAATAACTGCAAATTAAAATAAGGAGTTAACATTATTTGTCTATTAAATTAGCAAAGTTTTTGTGATTATAATGACTAATGTTGTTAAAGTGTAGTGAAATAGGCACTGTAATACTTTTACAAAGTTAGCAGGTATCAGAAGTCATTAAATGCTCACTACAATTTACCCAATAATTTCATTTCTAAATAATGATTCCTAAAGAAGTAAACAAAATATGGAAAAGTTGATACGCATGATGATGTTCACTAGATTATTTATAGAGAAAATGGTATAAATTATATACTTTATGAAATATTATGCAGCAACATAAAGGATGGTTATGAAGACAACTAAATATTGTAAAAAAAAAAAAAGCCTGATACAATACTATCTAAAAAAAAGCAAAGATACTAAACTGAATATAATCTATGATTGTAAGATGTGAAAAAATTAATTTGTATAGAAAAAATGTTAACAGTGGTTGTATTAAGAAAGGAGGACATTTTAAGCAATTTTTTAGCCTCTTTAGTTTCCACTTTTGGAAATACGGACAGATTTCTTTTGAAAACAAACACGCATTTGACTAATGTACTCCAAACTGCTTTGATGAAAATCAGATCCTCCACAGGTATTCATTCACGCATTCTCTTCCATTAATAGTACAGACTGCATAAGCCAAGTCACTACTTCTGGAGTGCTCTATTTACACAAAGGGAGTCAGAATTAACGTCCAAATACTTGCTTTGAAAAAAAAAAAAAAAGCAGCACAATTCTCCATAGAACAAACTGTCCAATTCTCACCTTGTCTTCATTTATATCCATTTCCACCTTCAGGCTGAAGGAAAAGGAAGATCAGGGAGGAACAAAACGAGGGCCTTTATCCATGGCTGCTGGCTCATGTTCCCTGGAGGTCCCCACTGGCTACCTCAGTAGGGCATGGTCACCTTAGTCCCTCCATCTCCACCAGCCTCACAAGCTCACCCACACGAGGGCCAAGGTGGCACAAGTCAACTAGGCCTCGACTAGTGGTCTCTCCATGGGGTTTCCCGTGAAAGGAGCCTAAAGTGCTTCACAATAATCCACCACACATCTCCACCTTGAGCGGATCAGAGCAGGTAAGAGAATTTGTAAGCTGTGGTGAGTCAGCAAGGAAGGCAAGAACTCCACGTTCTTACTCCTCGTGTCATAAGCTCTATGCTCTGCCTCACTTGTCTCTTTGGACCTTTCCGTCTCTAGGCAAAAAGTAGCGAAGTCTCAGCAATGTAATGGGTTGGACCAAAACCACTGAATATTCACAACACTGAGCCCATTTTTGCAGCACAAGGCAAGGAGATGGACTCAGTGATCTCACTCAGAGGCTTCTCCTTCTCTTCTAGGAGTCTACGACATATTGACTCAAGAGCCTGCAGCTTCCTACACCATCACTATTAATGACAAACAGATAACCCTTTAAGCACAAATGAATGTGTCAGTGATATTAAATGGAGCCTTGCTCATCTCCTGAGTCAAAGATCACTTGAACATCACACACTGCTGACTTTCAGATCCAACCCTTGGAGTTTAGGCCACTTTGGATGCCTCTGAAGCAGGGCTGGTGTGGATGCAACTTTGTTTACCCCGTCAGCCAAGGGCTGCACCACTGGAGCCATGCTGGCTAGCCATGGTCAGGCTCACAAAGGGGCCTTGTACCTCTGGGGCCAGCTTCAATGGCCTGTCTGTTATGTCTTCTGGGACATTTTGATGTGTCATGTCAACCCAGCTGCCAAGCCTGGCAATTGGCTCAAATCCCTCATACATTTCTTCTTCTTCTTTTTGACGTCATAACTCTGAGACAAATGACACTTTCCACAAATAACTGGGTAGACCTCCAAGAAGTGCTTCCCTCTTCCCCTTACCATGCCTCCCACCTCATATCATGTCTGCTGCCAAAGGACAAAAAGCAAATGAGCCACTTAATGCATTGCCATTGAACAAATAGTAAGGCAAAAGACAAGGAAGGAGCCCTCATTTGGGGATATTTTCCCCTTCTATCAAGCTCTGGAAGCTGAGTTAAACATTCAGGAAAAAATGTGAAATATCATAAACCAAACTCTAATATGATTGGGATAAACATTATGGATTATTTTAAACAACTATGGTAAATCAACGCAGTCAAATACCAGAGATTTGAAGACTTTTTTTTTTTCCTCTTCAAACCTGATAGTTTTTGAGTTTAAATTTCTCCTTTGGCTTAAGAAACTATAAAAGGGTATGAAGAAGAGCCCCCGGGTCCCATCTTGGATGCCCCAGTGGGGTCAGACTACGTCCTCTTGAGGAAGAATGAGTTCTGCTGCTCATCAGGATCTAAAAGCTGGTATACTGCTTCAAAGCTGGCATTCCCAACCTAATGCAGGGAAATGTGTCAGCAGCTGGGAAGTAAGTGGGCAGATGAGCCAGCTCTCTCTCTGCCAAGGCCCAGTCACTCCCTTTTCAGAAGATGTTCAGCCAACGTAGCCCTGCACACAGCTACTGGGGTCGTATGGGGAAACCTCAGCTCCTTGGATTTAGAAACAGATAAATAAAGCCCTTTGTGGGAATGAAGACATATCCAATAATAGGCAGTGGCCACTTGTCTTCTCTTCTCATGCTCTGTGCTCTCCCCGAGTAACCTCAGCAACATCCAAACACTGGTAACTCCCAAATTTGTATCTTCAGACCCGATTTCTCTCCTGAGAGCTTGATTTCCAATTGCCTTATTTCCAACTGCCCTATTATTCCTCAATTTCCATATCTAACCAATCATGAAATCCTGTCAACTCTATGTCCCTATCTCTCTTAGCATATAATGCTCCTCTATACCTTCAGCCTCAAACCCAGGCCACCCTCAGCACTTCTTATCTGGATGATTGAAACTGTCCCCAAAGGTCCTCATGGCCTCCATTCTCCCACTCCTCTAATTCATCCTTCATTGCCATTGAAGTTAGCCCAGTAAACATCAACACAGTCTCTACTCAAAAACTTTGGCTTTCCCAATGCTTACGATAAATTCTAAACTCCATAGTATGACATTCAAAGATTTTCATCAACAGGTCTCAACTTCCCCATCCAAACACATCTTCTGCCGCTTCTTACCATACCCTCTCCCACCAGTGCTCTGCATTACTGCAGCTCATTCCAGACAAAACTTCCTAAACACCTTGTCTGAAGAAACGGCATTCCCCCTGCACAGTACATCCTACTACCTCACCTCTACCCCACAACTCTTATTTATCCTTCAGGACCGAACGCAAATGTCACCTCCTCTGTGAAGCTCTTCCCACTCCCTCCAGTTGTGAGTCACACTATCCTGTCTGGTCCTCTAGCACTCTCTGCATACTTCTATCCTAAAATAGCACACTGCACTGCAGTGATGTGTCCAGATGCTGGTTTCCTCCAAGACAAGCCTATAAGGTCTTTGAGGGTAGGGACCATATCTGTATCTCTGAACCTGGTACAGGGCTGCAGAGGGTACACACTCAGTAAGTTTTGCTGAATCTATCAATCAGTCAGAAGAGGAATTAGGGCAATGAAGGGAAAAGATTTTGATGGTCTGGATACAGCTGCCTCAGAGTTGTGTACTGTGGACATTTATTAATCTCTCTAGGCTTCAGTGGGTCATCTGTTGAATAAGGGGGTGGGACTATATGATTTCTATGGTCCCTTTAACTTCCCTGTTCTAGCATTCAGACTACATCTTCCTTTAAAACCTACAGTGAAGAAAGACTCTATAAAACTCCATGGTAATAATACATTCCAGAAGTTTGGAGACTCTCCACAAAGCCAGCCAGGAAAATTGCTGCCTTGCCTGGCCACTAGGCAGAGCTCCCAAGGATGGCTAACAACTGAGGCTCCTCCCCTAAACTCGTAAATCCCCAAGTGCCTTCTGTTAGGTTTGGAGAAAATCCCTAATTGCCCTCTGTTCTGTTTCACTCTACATATTTTGGTCAAAGAGTGGCTTATTAAATACTATACACAAGAAAAAAAAAAACTGATGACAAAAAAACCCAACAAGCCTTGAAAATAACGATTGCTAAAAACACGATTGCTGAATTTTGAAAAGCCGAGTTAAACCTCTAGGCTTGATAATCACCTCGTTACCCCATACTCTGGGGGCGGCTGGTACCTCAGGACGGCCACTTCTGTTCTCGCAGGCTGAGGAGCAGGGTAGGGCTTGACCATCTCATGGAGCATCCCAGGGTGCTGGTCACTGTAGAAAAGTCCATGCTCCTGGGTCTTGCTGACCGGAGACATCATTTGCTTGGTCTTGAAGGGGTACTCGGGTGGAGGTCCCCGGGGGTCCAGAACTTTACCTGCAGGCTGGGCTGAGGAGGGTCCTCCTCCTGCCTTGAACCCTTTTCCATTCCCTGACCCAGGGAGGTGTTGCTTGGCACCATTCCTCTCCAATGACAGCTGCATGATTCTCTCACTGAGAGAGCGGACGTGGCCCTGCTTAAGTTCTTTCAGCGCCTCATCCTTATGTGCCTGTCCACTGTTGGCACGGTTCACTGTGGGCCTCCCCTCAGTCCGGGACTTCTGACTGGTGCCCCCAGCCATGTAGTAACCATGACCTACAGCCCCCTGCTGTTGCTGTTGCTGCTGCTGCTGCCCCCTAAAGAACTGGGACTGCGCTTTGGCCTCCTCATAAGTGGGCAGTTCCTCATTGTTCTGCTGAGGCTGCGTGGACCGGACCTGTTTCTCCATCACCGTATTGTCCACCTGGTGTTCTTGACCCTGGGGTTCCTGGCGTGCTGACTGGTAGACCATTTGTGGGTCTTCTTGAGCGAGGTTTTCCGTGGAAGAAAAGTTGTTTGTAGGGTGGGCTGGTCCTGCGCTCCCTGTGGCCTGGTGCTGAATGGCCAGCAAGTTCATGTTCTCGGTCGGGGTGCCATACCGCAGTTGTTCCTGGATCAGCCGCTGTAATACTGTTCCAGCTGCCGCATCCTCGGAACCTCTCATTTCCACCTCTGAGATCCTCGGGAAGTTTGGGGAGTGGAAGTTACAAAGAGGATCCTCAACTAAAAGATAAACATAGGAAAAAAGACATCAGGCTGTTCCACAGGAATACAGGTCTGTACGTACGTTGTGAATAATTAACATTCTAACCACAGTAGCGTTTAACGACAAGATTTCAAATACACTACCACCTCCGTTTACTCTGCAGTTTCTCAAGAAGTGTTTCTCCAATTCAAAGTGTCTCCACTACTCTCCATTCCCTCGCCTCCTGCTTCCCCCTAGACCTGGCTCCATCCTTTAATCCCTCCCTTGCCTTCAATTTCCCCACTGGCCCCTTCTCTTCCTCATATAAACATGGCAAGTCTTTCCCATCTTAAAAAAAAAATACAAGCAAAAACTAAAACCAAACAAAAATAAACCAGCCTTTCAGGGCCCTATACAAATCTCTAACTGCCAGCCTGCCTCTCTCCCTCCCTGCTCTTCTAACTGTCCTCAGTAAGCAAGCTATATTCGCTGTCTCCACTTTCCAAATACTCCATCCACTGCCCTCCCTACTGCTCTGATCAGTAACCAAGCCCAGTGAGAATTTTCCAGCTCTCGTATTACACACCTAACCTTTCTGAAACATTTGATCACTCACTTCTTGAAATGCTCTCTAACTCGGCATCATCCAGCTCACCTCTCCTCCTGCCCCTCTGTATACTCCTCATCTGGCTCCCTCTTCTCCGACCACCCCTTAAATCCTGGTGTTTCCCGCAGCTCCGCCCTGAACGATCCTCTACCCTCACTCAACAGAATCTCCTGAGTCATCATATCCACTGCCCATCTTCAACTACTGACTCATGACCCACACATCTATAACCGCCAGCTGATGGCCCCTAAGTCCTTCAAACTCAACATGTCTTCCTCATCCCTCAATCCCCACCCACCCAACCTCCCCTCTCACCACCATATCCCTGCCTTGTCTACTCTTTGCCAACCCAGAAATCTGGGAGTTTTCCAAAATTCCTTCTTCTCCCTGACCCCCAACATGCAGTCAGTGACTGCCTGTCAATTCTACCTCTGAAACATCTCTCCCAACTCTCCTCTTTATTCCCATGCCAAGCTCCAAGTTTATTATTAATAACCATATACAACCACAAGAACCACGTTTAAAGTACATATGATGTGCCAGGTATTGAACTAAATTCTCTCCACGTTATTTCATTTATTTCACATACAATCATATCAGGCAGTTAATTCCCCCATCTCACAGATGAGGAGAGAGATTTAGAGAAGGTAAATCAGAAGTCACAGAGGTAGGAAGAGACAGAGCCAGGATCTGACTTATTCCACAACAAAATCCATGTTCATTCCACAACATTACAAGCCCTCAGCATCTCATACCCAGGCCATTCCAACAGCCTCCTTATCTATTTCTCTGACACCAGTCTCATTCCCACTTCCAAACCTACTCCTCAGACCCCAACCTATCTTCCACACTACCCTGACAGATTATTCAAATAGGAAAACCTAATCACATCACTCTTATGGACAAAATTCCTCAATAATTGATTATAGAAGGAAACTGACATTCTATCATACGATGTAGCAGGTACTGCCTTACCTCTCTAGCAACATTTCATGCCACCACCACCCGGCCCTCACCGGCAACCCCGTGGATTTTAAGCTCCAGCAATACCTAAGAACATATAGCTCCCAGATATGCTAGTTCTCTCTGGCCTCTAGGCCTTTGCTTGCATTCGTCCCTCTGCCTAGAAAGATGCATCTTACCATGTCCTCTTGGGAAATTCCTAGACATGCTTTAAGTGATAGCTCCAAAGCTACATTTGAGTAAAACCTTTCCTGCTGCAGCCTAGCAGGCTCAAGCCCTCCTTCTCCTATGTCCCCAACTCCACTGTGCGTATATATCTCCATTAGAGCAGTTATCACAGTAGACGGCAAGTATTTATTTACACGAGAGTCTAAACTCTAAAAGGCAAGGATCATGCCTTCTCATCTGGGTCTCCCTAGCACACAACCCAGTGACTCTATGTAATGGGGGATCAAACATCTGATCAGTAAAAGAATACCTACTATTAGATCCATGAAATATACAATTTTCCCCATTTCACAATAGTACTAGTAAGCAGTGTACTGAGGACATTATATAGCATTATGATAGTAGAAATTCTACTGCTTACTACTGGCATGACCTTGAGCAAATCATTTCTCTCTTTTAGCTCAATATCCTCACCTGTAAATTGACAGAGCTGAACTAGATCATCTCTAAGCAGCCTTCAGTTCTCAATTCCATGCAATAATGGCTCTGTTTTTATATTTACATAGAACACATTATTTTCCCCAAAACCGTCTTTCTACCCCAAGGTTGCCTTTTTTTTCTATAAATGGCATCCTCATCATATGAGTCATCCAGATAGAAAGTTCAGAATCACTTTTGACCCTCTTGTCTCCTTTGCTCCCTACATTTAATCAACTGCCAAGCTAGTTTTTCTCAGTCCACAGTGAAAAGAGAAAAAACAAAGGTGGTGTGATATACTTACAAGATACATACATATACTCACATATCTACCTGTGTACATACATAGACACATGTCATTAGGTTTTCTGTCTTTTTTTGGCAAGGGCTGTCAAGGACTACATCTCTCTTACTCTTTTTGGTATTAATATATGAGAAAAGGTGACAGCAGATGATACTTTTGGTGTCCTTGCAAAAAGTAAAGATTGCAATCCTAGCTCCCATGCCCTCAACCACACCCCAGGTTCTGGCTCTCCCTACTAGTTGCTTAGATGTCCTGAATGGCCTCCTAATATCCCTTGCCTCTGGCCTCTTCTCCTTTCAATCCACACTGTATTTATTATCTGTCTTCCTCTACTAGATTTCAAGCACCAGAGGGCAGCGAGTTTATCTGTTATATCCACATGCTGTATCCCCAGTGCCTACACACTACCCTGATACACAGAGGCATTCAGGAAATAATTGTCGAGTAAATTAAAGAGCTTTACAGACTGGTTCCTGAAGCTCAACATTGATCATATCGCTTTCCCTGTCTACCTCCAAAATCATACCTCTGCAACCTCCAGCAAATTACTTGGCTTCTCTGAACCTCTCTCCTCTGTAAAATGGGCAGACTTCATATCTGCCTTATAGGGCAGCATGTGGAGTAAATTCAAACTTATTCCTTACCTTCACAGAATATATACTATAACTGAGATATAAACCCAAAGTTCAGGGATAAAAAATTTTAAATAATAAAAGCAGGTCGCTGAGAGTCCACACAAGATTGCCAAATAACTGTAATAAGTGATGAACAATCTAAGGAAAAAGAGATCAGTGTAGGTTGAACTGGACCATCATTCACTCTATAAATACTGCCAACCTGTTATATGCAAGCATCCTGACAGGTGCTAGAGTAGGAGAGTAAAGAGGAGAGTCCTAACCTCAGGATAACTGATCTGAAAGGCTTACTGGAACAAGCAAATTCAAATAAAAATCAACATTTTTTTAATAAAAATTCAAATAAAAATATATTTCCAAAGGAAAATGACTTTTTTTGGATGCATAATAAAAGGAATGGGGTCTCATTGAGCATGAAAAGTACTGAATTCCCTTTTCATAAGCACATCTGGCAAGAACCCTGAGATCCTTCCCTGGTTTTAAAGATTCCCTCATAGTTTTACCAATCTCAAAAGCCCTCAAAAATAGGCAGGAAGTTTTTACAAAGGAGGCAGTTCCCTCCTTTGAATTTCTTCTGAACTTCTGAATTATTTGCAAAAAGAGATAGAAAGCAGAGAAGGAAAAAAGAAATGAAAGATTCCGAGAAAGAGTACAAAAAAGTATTTAGGAATTAGAGAAAAATTAGAGAATAAATGGTATAATTCTGAAGTTCCCACATACTTAAGACCTCTCTGTTGAGAGAGTCACATATTATAGTAAAATAGTCTATTAACACCATAGCACAAAATTAAAAATAAGGCATCTACCAATAAAGAGACAACCAATAATCCAATATGCTGATTGTTAAAACGAGGATAGAGACAAAATTATGCAGAAGAGCTAAAAATGATAACTGTAAGATTATGCTGCTTTTCCAACACAAGCGCCAGTAAAAGAACTTACCAACTTTTTCCCTAATGCTACTGTTCGCCTCCACCGTCAAAGCAGATGCTTCATGCCTCCCAGAATAGAGCTGAAAGTCTGGGAAAAAGTAGTTGGGGTCTTCTAGAATCTGGACAGGACTACTGGGACTGTAACAAACAGGAGCGGGTCCTGGCGGGAAAAAGCAAAATGTGTATTAATGCCAATAACGTCCTCCGCTCCCTCCTTCCTGTGTGACTCACGAGAGCCCATGAGGCATTCTCCCACATTTCAACTTGTAGTGGGAGCTGTGTTTTTGATTTATAAAATTCCAAAGTTACTATTCAGAATTATCACAAGTCTAGCCACCCACCAAAATGACCCAGGAGGTCAAAATAACAATCTTCAAGCTACGCTGAGTGCAGGCACAGACACTTTCACACAACCCTGTTCCAAGGGCAGCAGCAGCACTGCCAACAAAAATCAAATCCTCTGCGGAACTGGACAAGTCACAAAGTTGGGAATGGTCAAGGTGGGGGACAGAAAGGAGGAAGACAGGGAGGCCAGAAAAGGAAAACTAAGATGGGAAGAGCAGCTGACTCTCAGAATATATAAAAGAGACAGAGAAGGGTGGTCATTTTGCCAGACCAAGTGTTAGCAAGAGGACATCCCAGCCCAGGACAGAGCACTCAGCCCCACTCAAAGGCTTCTAGAGCCTCATGTGGCAACGTGAAGCCGGAGTCATGTGTTCTGGGCCTTTGCCAACCACTGGCCTTTCAGCTCCAGTTTATCTGCTTCACACACAAACCAGAGTGTGCTTCCTGTTCCAATTAAACGTGACACTGTATTCAATCTTACAGTCACTGAACACGAGATACCACGACAACAACACTGATACCGCACACACGACATCGTGGGAACACTCAGCAGGACGGGTCCCGGCTGTCTTCCCTCTCTGCACTGATTTCTCTGCGTGGACACCAAGTTTAAGGTTCTTTTTGGCAAAAGTAACCTAGTTTTCTCTGGGGAAAAAGTCATACTTTTTTTTTTTTAATTAAAATCCTTGCCTAAAAGATAATTGCATTAGAAGAAAAATAATGTTTTTCAGCAATCACTTCAAACTGGTAATTTGAAATTTCTTACTAGGTTTGTTATCCACCCATGTCCAGTAGATTCCAATCCTGGACAAGGCCAAAGCCAGGAGGAATTATTCTGAGTCCATAAGATGGGAATGTACTCCTTTCTGAGTTTCTCTACCTCAACACATGAAATAATATTTGTATGTGTGCTCACATGTATCATAGGCCTGTTTGGACTAGAGAGAAAAAAGATTTTGACAAGAATATTTATCTTATAAAGTTAAAATAAATAAGTAGTTGTGACTTTCACCTTAAAAATAAATATAAACCGAGTATGAATGACATATTATATGAAGATCAGTCTAAAATTACAGTTCCAATGTCTATGACAAGTATCTGTCAGTGTTCTCTTTCTGGTCAACCTGCAAGGACTACCCTGGAAAAAAACTCAACCCCTTTCTGGGCCCCATCCTCTACATCTATAAATCTAAAAGTCTAGGACTAAAATTAAGAATCATAGATAGCCCAGATCCAAAGGCAAATTCTGACCAGGCTTCCACTTCAGGCAGGTGGAAAATGTTGGTGGACAACTGGGAGAGGTGCAAGGTGCAATGTTGGCCGTACGTTAGAATCACCTGGGGAACTTTTAAAAGCCCAATACCCAGCCTCACGCAGACCTATTCAAGCAGAATCTCCCGGGATAGGGCCCAGGCATCTGTATTTCATAAAGCCCCTCAGATGATTCCAATGTGCAGCCCAAGGGGGAAGCCTTAAGCTAGAGGGATAACAGTGCACATAGGCAAAAAAACAAAGAACACACAGAACACCTTTCTGCACCCTCAGTCCCACTCCCCACCAAATCGGAGCAAGAGAGGAGCTAAAGACCCACACGCTTCAACAAAAGAAAGAGTGGTGTTTTCTTCCAGTAGATCTGGGTCAGGAATGGCATGTGCCAGAATATTACAACTTTGGGTGATACTAGCCAGTACATGACTAAGAATTTTAAGTGATAATAGAGAGTAAACTGCTAATAAAATTGAGGCCTAACTAAGGATATATGTATATACGTATATGCACACGCATATAAAGGAATGTGTAGGGTGTTGTGTGTGTGTGTGTGTTTGTGTGTGTATAGATATATGCTTTCAATATGGAGCCTAATTAACCCCTGCACTAAGCCATTCCTAGTCACCATAACACTGGTAGAAATTGCTTTTCCACCCCTTATCCAGTGGCCTGCCAAGTGAGAGTAGTAGGTTCAAGGGCTCCAGGCCACAGAACACTATACAAAGAGCAGTCCTTGAAGGGGGCCCAGGCACAGAGGGCACCAAAGATATGTGACATTTCACCATTTTTTCTACAGGCCTCAATATTATGAAAGAACTAATGCACTTCACACACACACACACAAACCCAGGCATTTGCACACCCGGAAAGGATGCCCAACTGCACAACAGTCATTTTAGATATCTTTTTTTTGCACACACTTGGTGGCCCACACATTCACCGAATTACATTCCCACCACAGCCCCCACTCCTCGGAGCTGAAGAAAGAGCCCAGGGGATGATCAGAATGGACCTTGCAGACAGACAGGCCCGGGCATCACCCATTCCACTAAACCAAGAGACAACCAACTGAGCTATACTAGCACCGACACACCCTAAAGGAAGTATTTTTACTTCTAGCTTCCTTACTTGTAAAACAAGGTAGAATGACAATAACGTATATCACAGGGTCTGCATCAGATTCCTGGGCCACATGGCAAAAATGTAAAAGAGGGCTCATCCCTAATCCCACATGTCCATAACCCTTCCCTTCCTATTCTGGTCCAGAATCTTCACTAGGAACTCCTATAGCACAAATTGAGCCTATTTTCTTATGCAAAATGCAGGGTACATGATCTAACCCACAGGGTCAAGGCTATCTGAAACGAGAAACTGGGAGTACACATGTGACACGAGGGGGAATGCTGTTTTCTTTGTTAGCAGTGCCCCATTTCCAGAAGCAAGAGCTGTGAGAAACCACGGGAGATTCCTGGGTACCACTCCCACCCAGTAAGCCCCTGCAAGGCCTGGCCCAGGGGCTAAGTAACAGGGCAGGTCCACCGCCAATCAAGGATTCTGCTGGCTCAACAGTGTAATATGTACATGCAGTTGCCTCTAGGGACTTCATAAAGACTATTTCCATATAAGGTCCTCTTGACTTAGTTACTTGCAGTCACCTGCTTCTTTCAAACCAGTACCTTGTCTAAGGATTATCACTCACACAGCTTTAGTCTGTGTGGGGAAAGTGGCAAACCAATGGAAAACAAGCTAAGGTCAGCGTAAAGCAGTCAGCCCTCTGTGGGGTCTCCCTCTGGGGAGGGACAGGCGCAGCTCATATGGCTCCTGCCCTGAAGGAAGGCTAGAGACCTGTCTGTGAAGCTCATCTTCTAGCTTCACATTCCTCTCTCCAAGTCCTTTAAAGTTCACCCCAGAAAGTTGACCTCCTCTAGAGTACCTCTCCCCGACAGTGGCCTTCCTTCCCTCACTGCCACAGCAATTATGATCTGACGCACACAACTCAGCCCTTACACATCAACTGCCTGGCACTTTCCAGCAGTCATTCAATATAAGCTAGTGCACTGCCCTGGTGAAGCCTGAAGACAGGCACCAGGCATGTACTGGCTACATTCTGCAAGCAGTATATGAGGTACGCACTCTCCTACTACTTGCTGACTGATGGAGAGCAGGGCATTATTCTCTAGGATGGTCTCACTACCAAGGAAGTTTAAAGAAAAGGTCAAAGATCCTCCAAAGCCAGTCTCTGTGAGTTCCCACTGATTCCTTGACCCTTTCAGTTCCCCCACCTGCAGCTGACAGTGGTGCTTGGAGGTCTGCAGGCCAGAGGCCCATTCCTCAAAGCCTCTACCAACTGCAAAACAACTCCCAGGTGTTATTTTGCCAAAGTGCAAAATTTTCTGCCAGCTAAATGTAATTCAAAACCTCCCAATGCATTTAAAAACAATTCTACTGTCTAGATTAGAATAACCTCTTATAACTTTATAACAGAGATTTTAACCACAGCAACAAACAATTCTGCGGCTTCTACCTTCCCTTTCAAATAGCTCAGGAATTCGCTGAGTGTGCCAGACGCCTCAAAGTTAAATGTAAGCAACCAAGCCTTCTGACTCTGGCAGAACCAGAGGTTTTTCCGGGGAGTGGTATACTCTGCCCAGGGAGACAGATGCCCTAGAAACAATGTTTAGAATGGGCCGGGAGAACCCATGGCTAGTCCCTGAAAAATAAGGGTTAGTCTGTTCACAAGCTCTTGTGAAACCAAGCTAGCTCATGTGGGTTGGCCAATTCACACTCAAGGCACCTGAGACCTGAGTGAAGTACAGACAGGTCATGGCACCCTCCTCTATGAACACCTGCATGCAACACACATTTTTAGAAAGAAAACAGGAATCTCCACCACTAAACCGAAAGCACCACTGGAATATGCTTTCTCACTCTCTTTCTCCAAGGAACCATTATTTGAAACCCAAGATGGGGCTGGGGAAGGGGAAGGGCTGGGGGCGGGGGGGGGGGTAGTTTCCAAGATTCCCAACCCCTACATGGTATGGTCTTCCTGGGCACCAAACTTGAATTCTAATCCCTGGACCAATCCCTCTATTATAGAAAACAAGTGAAATAAATACACCAATACCTATTTAATTTAGACTCTCTCAAAGTGCAATTTATGATGAATAACCTTAAAGTTGTGTGACGTTTTAACTTTGTAATGCTTATTTAGAATATCTGAGATATTATCAGTGTGAACCAAAATGCAGAATGTATGCTTAACCTTTAAAGTAACAACTGAGTTCAAGAGGGCACTGTGCTAGGAGCTATAAATACAAAGAAATGAGTAAGACTGTCCTCAGCCTTCGGATGTTATAATTTGGTTCTGGAGACCAACGTGCAACCAACTACCCAAATTTCATTGCAAAGTGCTCTATTAAAGAGACACAAAGCTTCGAGGCTCAGGAGTAATTCATTACTACCTGTTGATGGAGGGAGGTGATACAGAGTGGAAATGAAGGGAGAAAGAGATACGCGAGCTGACCTGGAGAAAAATGAGGGGGATGTAAATACGCTGCGGGGTGAGGAGAAGATGCTAATGAGGAAAGATCAGGCCAACACGGTAAAGGAGGGGCAAAGGAACCGAGTCAGGAAAGTGTTTCGTCTCTTTAAGGAATGAAGAGTTCAGTGTAGCTTGGGTATGGGTAAGGAGAAGGATGAAGCTATCTGCAGACCCAGAATCCAGTATTTAAGGGAGCTTTTTAAAAGCATTAGTACACTATCTTCATAACACTCCAGAACTGGAAAATTTAGAAATTAGGTGGTTCAACTTCCAACTATCACTCACCATATTCCTGATAGTCAATCACCTCTAATTAATTAAATACTGTTAGTGTTAGAGAACCCTGAACACACTCTGTAAGCCTTGGGGGCAGGTTCTACCTCCCACTACAGAAGCCAAAAGGTCCCCTCCCTGTTCAAGCAGTTAGGACAATCTTGGCTCAGTCAACCGAATGTTCCAACCAAAGACTTTGAATCTTGAGGAAATGACACAAAGACAAAGGGTGTTGATAAATTATCTGTGGCAATACTATCACCAGGAGTCCCGGAACAGCAGTGGTGTCTACGGTGGCCCCATCCTCACAACACAAGTAACATACCCTTGGCTGGGTTCCTGGTGTGTCTTCACCTAGGCTCCTGCCCATTTTCTGAGCCTTCCTATTAATGTGTGAGCTTCCCAATATACTTCCAATAAATTGCTCTTTTGCTTAAGTTAGTCAGTTACTTTGTGCTGCTTACAATCAAGAACTTCTGATAGATACAGAGATGTATACTTTAAAAAAAATTAATTGTTCTGACCTCCATTCTAAGAACATAGCGTTGTTTGTATCTTACATACTATATGACTTAGCACAATCTGCCTTGAATTATATAGTATCTCATGTCTATTGCCCCAAATATCCTTTGCACAAACCCTAGAGAAATATTTGCAGTTCCCCTAAAGGTTCTTCCTTCTGGAGGGACTTTCTCCCCTTATGAGACTAGGAAACTCTTACTTTGGCACATACTAAATGCTACAATATATATGCTGACTATCCAAATGTCTTTTGAAGATCTTCTCTAGTGCCACTTCCTCCAGGAAGTCATCTACCCCTCCTCCCCCAATTTTTTGTACGCCACTCATCTGTGCCCCCAACGCATCCCATGCATATTTATGCTACCGTATACTAAGTTGCCTACGTCTTTAGTTGTTTTTCCTCCCCCCATTAACTCATAAGTTGATTAACAGCAGGGACCATGCCTTATTCACTTTTGTATCTCCAGTTTCTAGCAGAAGTAAGATCATAGTAAGTTTCAATAATTATTTATTGAATCAATGAATCATCTGCATATGTTCACAGTACTTAGCAGTTTCTAGCACATAATGAGCACTCAAGAAAAATATATTAATGGAATTAAGATACATTTTTAAATAACCAATTATAAATATGTTCTTAATTCTACAGAGCTTAGCTCAAAGGTGAGTCTGTCTCTTTCAAACTAATCAGGAGACCAAGGTTTGGTAACAGCTACTGGAAAAAAATAAGAGAGAGAGAGAGAAAGCCATCTAGTGCTAAAATAGGTTAATTACAAGTATATTGTGATCCAATTCCTGTAGGGCCTTTGTACATGATGTTAGAAATAACAACATCACAAGAATTTTGTAGTTTGAACACAAAGTCACATTTAGAAAAAGGTGATCTTTCATCCCTCTCAACTCCTATAGGCAGGCCCTGAGCCCTGGGACTGTGCCCGAAATGCAGCCCTTGTCTCATGCTTTCTTCACAGGTCTGGGAGCAGGAGAAGAGTCAGGAGACCTCTGAGGGTATTCATCACCCACCATAAAAAAAAAGAAATCATCCCAGTCCTTCCTATCACACAGAGGCATGGCGAGTATAAAATGAGAGCATCCATAACAAAAGGACTTCATCTACACAGAGTGAATCATGTTTTAAATTTGGATCTTAACATAAAATCCAAAGGCTACTTAAATATCTTGACGCAATACATCAATATGATATATCATAATTCATATTTCATGTTGATATATTTGGTATTTAATTTATCTAACACTAGAAGTACCCGGACTCCAGAGATTTTTTTCCTTAGATAAGTTTGTTTTTTTAAAAAAAATACTTTATTAAGGTATGATTGACATGTAAAAACATGTACATATTTAATATATACAACTCTACGAGTTTGGGGAGATGTATACACTCATGAAACCATCACCATCATCAAGGCCATAGACACAACCACCCATCACCTCTCAAGGTTTCCTCCCAACCTTTTATTAACTTTTTTTGTGTGTGGTAAGAACATTTAACATAAGATCTACCCTCTCGGCAAATTTCAAGTATACAATACAGTATTATTAGCAATAGGCACTATGCAGTACAGTAGATCTCTAGACCTTATTTACTGAGATAAGTTTTAATATACAAGCCCTATATCTAATTAAATAACTGAAATTTAAGTAATCTTTAATCAATCTCAGGACCACAAAGGTCTTCTTTTGGGTGACCCTGGCACACACTATGTTCCCACTGAGAAAGAAAAATCATTACTAGTGTGTAAGTTCCATTGCTTAAACATGTTTTTTTTTGATAAACATGTTTATCAAACATGATAAAACATATTTTATCACCCTATGCAGACAGTAAGTAATTAATATTTCTTAAACAAAGAAAAACAAACACAATGAAAAGCCTTAAAATAAACCCCAAGACATAAAATGACAACACAAATGCATAATTATGTTCCTCAAAGCTGCCCCTCTCACCCACACAAAGAGAGAGGAGCAGTTCAGACACTTCTCGCCTGCCACCTGATTGCTCCAGCTTTCCAAATCCTGGGTAACACTGGGATGCCTGTCAGGCAGCAGCATCTCAAAGGGACTGGGACCCTCAAGAGGCAAGTACATTTCTTCTTATCACACTCACTCACCTCATAAGTCAATATCAGCTCATAAATGAACTTCATAATTTAAAGCAACAAATATTCCCCAAGAAACGAAACATCCTTTTAGTAATAAGAGTATAATCAATAATAGCAGGAACTACCATTTATTGAGGGCCTACTAAGTGCAAGGATGATATAAAAATGATCGTATTTAATTATCACCCCCCATTCCCATTTTGTAGATAGGAATAACTATGCTCACAGTGGTTAAGTAATGCCCAGAGTCATAAAACTAGCCAGCAGCACAGCCCCTCCAACAGCAAAGCTCTTTTTACTATGCCATTCTGTCTTCCAAAGAGGCTTCAATAATGCACACTTAATTCTATGTCCTCTTTTCCTGCCTAATTTCTTGCATTAATATTAGGGGAGTTTTAATGAAATGGTCTTGCTTGTGGATAATGAGCAAAAGTACTAGGAAAGCTTCCTTCTATGCATACATGAAGCAGAGAAGGATCCAGAACTATTTTATTTGTGTTATTTCTTATAAAAGCTGAGAGTAATAGCACACTCCCTGCCAATCACCAGAACACTAGGGCAAATGATAAAGCTACCCTTCCTCGTGTCTTCCATTTGGTCTCATATTATTTTCATGACGGTGTCTCCACTTTAATAATGAATCCCAAACCTGTGGTGTGTCAAAGTCACTCGTGGAACATGTTTAAATGTCACTTCCAAGCCCCTATGTCAGACCTGTAACATCAGGATCTCCACAGTGTGGACCAGAGATGAAATTTTTTTGGTTGCACATCATAGTTGATGTGAACGCAGAGTCAGGTTTGGAAAGCTTGTACTTCTCTGCCATATAAACTCTTATACAACACATGCACTCCTGAAAAGTTGTGGTAAACTGAAATTTTGTATACCAGTCACATTTTAAGCCAAAATGTGTTGAATTTGATAAATCCACATACTGATGAATAAGTAAAGGAGACAATTTTTTCCAAAAAAAATAAATCAACCAACCTGTATTGACTCCTTTAGTAAAGTGAAGAAACCTTTGTATAAATCTGTTACTTTTTAATAAATTCAGATTTGAAGTCAATAGTTTTAGTGCTCTATATTTCATAATTGCTAACCTGAATGACTGGTAAAGGAATATGGCTATTTCAGTTACATCTAAAATATTGCTACAAAGATTACAATAACATAGCGATTATACCAAAAAATACTAATTCAACATGATGAGAAAAAGCCTGGGAAACTGCCTACCACGTTATGTGATAAATGCTTGCGAAATGTAAAGCCCAAAAATCACACAGCCAACTATGCCACAGTCATATAAGATAAACAGCTATCTAATTATAGGGAAGGAAGGCATAGAAAGGAAAATTATTGAGCATGACATGATACCAACATTATCTCAGATAATCCTCACATCTCTGAGAAGTAGGTTTCATTATTTCCTTTTTACGTAAACAAAAACAGGGGAATGACATGCTCTGGGTCACACAGCTCATAGCTCTAAGGTTGAAATGCAAACTCAATTTTGACTATTCCAAAGCGTTCCACAATGGTTCCACAATTTAAACAATATTTTAAAACATCTTGATATTTGTGATAGTATTTGGGTTCGTTATAACTCCTATGAGTTACAAAGGGTCATGGGTCTGTGAATTTGATCAGCAGCAAAATGCAGAATTACTCATAATTCACTCATCCATTCATTCATTCATTCATTCCACAAAGATACATGACATTGAGCATCTGCCACAGGTGAAACAATGCCTGGTATGGGGACCCAAATCTGACAGGCTAGTGAGGGAGACAGACGTATAAAGCAGACAATTGCCCCACAGTGAGAAATGTAGTGACACCGAGAGGCTCAAGGTAGTGTGGAGTGGCGAGCAGGGATGCTAGTACCCACGTCCACCTCAGAGCCCACACGCTGGATCTAGAACTGTGCCTAGCGGCTACACTCACCTCTTTCCCCTCTTTGGCCTGCTTGCTTTGGATCATGGATATCCTTTAAAAGAATCTGTCAAAAGCTTCTCCTTAAGTCTCAAAGAATGCACATACACACATTAATTTCATGTACAATTTCACAGAGTTCACTACAAGCCCCAGTGTAAGAATCCCTAATTTATAATCAGCCACCATGCCCAGAGGGAGAATAGAGGAAAACACGATGCAAAATAAAAATTTTTGGAGGAAAATCAACTATGTGCCTTGGAAAGGGGTAAATGGAAGTAACCAAACAATGCTGAGAATTTTCTATGTGATGGGCATAGAATAATGTGATGAGTAATTCACATTAACTCATTTACCCTCATAACAAGTCTATGAGGATTACTCGTATTTCTCAGATGAGGAAACTAAGGCATGAGAATAACTTGCCTAAAGTCACAGAATTAGTGAACGGCAAAACCAAGATTCAAGACTAGGCTCCAGAGACTGTGGTCCCACTATACCAAGAGGGCTCGCACTTTTTGGTTTCAGGACTCTTTACACTCTTAAAAATTATTGAGGACCCAATGAGCTGTTTTTTATGTGGGTCATATCTATCAATATTTACTGTATTAGAAATTAAAACTGAGGAACACTAAAATATATTAATTCATTTAAAACTAAGAAAATAAACCCATTATAAATTACATACAATATTTTTATGAAAAATAACTCATTTCTAAAACAAAAGGCAGTGAGAAAAGTACTGTTTTATAATTTTGCAAATTTCTTTATGTCAGGCTTCATAGAAGACAGCTGGAGTCTCATGTCTACTTCTGCTGGCAATCGACTGCTATCTGATTTTTAGTTGAAGTAGACAAAGAAAATCTGGCTTCATTCAAATATGTAGTTGGAAAAAGGAGTACTTTAATAGCCATTTCAGATCATTCTGACTATTCTTCTTTGAAACTACACCAAAATTCAACAAGCGGCAATTTCTTGAGGGTAGCTACAAAGTGAAATATAAAACCATATCTGGGATCTTTTCATGGATACTCATCTGTATTCTATTACCTTAAAATCTATTGGTCCATCTTTCACTTTGAAGGGAGCTTTCTTTACCAATGCAGGATTTTGTAACATCATACATTAGTCATTTTGGAAAAAATTGTTCTCTGAATTATGCAGATCTTCCATTCACGGAAACATTTCAAGTATGTAACATAAATAAAATCACATTTGTTAACATACATGATGGCAATCGTCAGAAAAGTCCTTCATGTATTGGGAAGCTGTCAAGCTCACAGTGGCAAATATGTTTTCAAAAATTCTAATTTTCACTTGAAAGCCTGAATTTTATCATTGGCAACAAATACTGACCATTGTTTTTCTTGAAGTGACCAGCTCTCTTTATTCATTTTTGAGAAAACATCCACCAAATGCCCAACTCAGAATAACCATAGATCATTAGTTGTTCTTTTAAGTGAAAATGGCGTTGCATGAAGAAAGCCGCTAGTTAAGCTCACGATTCAGTCACACAGGTGCTCTTCCTTGGTTTACAGCAGAAGCTCTTTATGTGTACTTCCCATTTCATCACACAAGACACTGAAAAGACGTACTTCAGGTTTGAGATTTAATAAAATTAATCATTTGTACCGCTTTAACAAGAACATTCTTGGGGCAGGCCCCGTGGCGTAGTGGTTAAGTGCGCACGCTCCGCTGCTGGCGGCCCAGGTTCCGATCCCGGGTGCGCACCGATGCACCGCTTGTCAGGCCATGCTGTGGCGGCGTCCCACATAAAGTGGAGGAAGATGGGCATGGATGTTAGCCCAGGGCCAGTCTTCCTCAGCAAAAAAAAAAAAAAAAGAGGAGGAGTGTCATGGATGTTAGCTCAGGGCTGATCTTCCTCACGCACAGAAAAAGAACATTCTTAAGTGCAACGGGCTTTTTATAGTGTGGCTGGTGGGTATGGACTGACTATTAGTACAGCTGCGTGCCACTGCCTTGACTCACGCTAAGGCACCAGCAGTTTTACCCAGCACTGCTTTTGTACCATCAGTACAAATGTCAATACAGTGAAAAAGGTGCATATGTCTTAGTACTATTATGAAGATAGCTTTTAGGCCTCAGAAACCCCCGGGGTTCCAGACCACACTTCGAGAAACACTACTCTCCATTATACAGCCTCTTCCATGGGGAAGGTACCAAAAGATGGGAAACTTAAAGAGAACTTTAAGATGAAAATGGCTGTAAATCAGTTATAACTGAGAATGGGTGACCTCCCTGCCAGAGCACAGGAAGATGCCCAGAGCCCCAGGATGTTAGTGAAACTTGAAGACGACATACAGAGGCACTTTGATGTAAAGCACTGCTTGAACTCTTATTTGTCAGATGAATGGACCCAGCTGATTAAAGAAAATGCATCTGAAGAGAGATAGCAGCCCCTCCAGAAAACACCTGCACATGAATGCATCTTCTTGCCCTTGAGGAATTTTTATAAATGGGAATACCAATCACCAGTGATATTTCACTAGCACAAAGGCTCCCTGAGATTACTTTTAGAAGGTGGGGAGAAAAGAAACTGTAATAACTTGCCCAGCAGGAAGTCACGCAATCCTTGGACAAAGGGAAGGATGTTAAGACATGATGACTGACGAGAAAAGAAAATGAGGCTGTCAAGCCAAAAAATCAGAGTATTAGAAAGATTTAAAGAATAAAAAAGATGGAGGAGAAAATATCTGCTAAATGGAAAGAAAGGATGAGCCAAGCTTTTTGTTTTGTTTTAGCATATTTGCTCCTTAAATAGTGTAAGAATCCAGGCTGTACCATTTATTAGCTATGTGAACTTGAGCACATGAGTGAATTTCTTGGTGCCTGTTACCTTATCAGTAAATAGGGATAATAACAGGACCTACTACACAGGGCTATTATGAAGATTCAATGAGACAGCGGAAAGGGCTATAAACAGTGTCTAGCACATAATATGTGCTCAGTAAATTCCAGCTTCTCTCTATGAGAATGGGGAAATGGGACAGGAACCATCGCTGCAACATTCACTTTCAAGAGAGGGTCAACCAGTGAGCTTTTTCAAAACAGCAGCAAGATGCTCAAGCCAACCAGAGATGAAGGCTTTTAGAGGCTTTTAAGTCAGACTATTTGGCTGTCTGACAACTAGACTAAAATTACATTTTCAATTTTCCAAGAACTTGGAATTAGGAAAGTCTTAAAACACACAGTTTCTCTGAAAATAAGCTTAATGCTGTGGCCCTACTCAAAAACCAAAATAAAAGAATACATAGTGTTATCCTAAGGCTCTTCAAAACTCCTAACTTGTCTGGCCACCTTGGCAAGCAAGTCAAGGGCCAGGTAGACCTGGAGAAGGTATCAGGACTAACCTGAATCCCCTCAGCTGCCTAGGAGGCTCCATCTTCAGACAGAAGGACAATAGGGTAGTTTTTGGGAGGAGGGGGGCAGATTTGCCCTCTGTACGAAGCATTACAAATAAGAAAAAAAAATTTCCTCTCTTTGGCACCTTTGTTCCCTAACTTTTCTTTCATTCCATCCGTAGTATAAGAAGATGGAGGTCAAGGTGTGAACTGGAAATCTCTTCTCTGCATCTACTGCAGTGAATCTATCCCTTTAACTGACAGCAGAGGAAAAACTGACTCTTTACTACCAAAGTGGGAAAAAGCCTTGTCCTTCAGGATCATAACATATGTGGCAATTTAAAGCCTATTTTCACGCCCAGAACAGTGAGTCTTATAATGGCCTGGTCAGTCAGATGAAAAATAGAAGAATAAAAACAGCTCACCTCAGTTCGAGGTATACAGCATATCATTGACTAAAAGACCCATTAGAACATTTTCTCTAATATCCAGTGCAACGGATAATTGAATAATTCCTCCAAATCTAAGATTTCAAAACTGACTTATAATAATTCTCTGAAAAAAATGTCGGAATCAATGTGACCAGAACATAATGTAACATTTCTGGAGATTCTGAATCCCAGGTCTGAATCAGCACAAAGACCATCAATGTGAGCATCAATTTCACTGCTGTATTGATGAGCCTTAAGTTTTGTTTAATGGAGATTTATAGTTCATAAACAAAATTAAGACCCTGAGGGTTGTTTTTTTAAACTTTTTAAACTAAAAGAGCAAACAACAGATCATGGATTCCTAAATCCTTTTTTCTACATGATTAAATAAGGCAGACTTCGAAAACAATGATGCATAATTAGCACTAATTTTCCACTATTCTTCCCAGATTGTACAACTCACTCATATCAAAGAGAAAAGTAAAAGGTGAATGTAGACACAATCCACACTGCACCATAGAACGCATCTCATACCACCCCACCTGGTGGGTTTCCAGGGGCTCCCCTCCCTCACCTGCTGAGGGAGAAGCTACTGACTGTGACCTGGTCCTTGCCATGCACACAATTCCAGCCACCTGAGCTTCCTGCCGTTCCTCAAGAGCATCATGTTCCTTTGCAACAAATGGAATTCTTTAGGTCTAAGATCTGTACCATTCTCATCCACTTTCAGTTCTCAGACTGATTGTCACTTCCTCCAGAGAGACCAAAAATGACAGTGTATCACAAACCAAGGATTATGATTTTTAAATTATTATTTAAAATACGATTATGATTTTTTTTAAAGGGGGGAAGGCAGGAAAAAAGAAAGAAGAGAAATAAAGAAAAAGTAAAAGAAGAGCTTTGGAGTGGACAATGTTTACAATCAGTACAATACTGAGTCACTCGACCCACCAGACTCAGAAAACTCAGCTGTTAGATTTATGTGCCAGTTCTGAGCTCTCCTTGGTTGATTTCTCTAAGAGCAAGTCTTAGTGAAAAATAGTTGATGTAAAAGGCTGCTGCTGTTTTTTAAAGAGCAAAACAATCGACTGAACTGTAAATGTAAATACTTTCCATGGAAGTCTTTAAAGTTACAAATTAAGTTGTGGGCATTACAAGGCTAGATGCAGCCAATGAAAAAAAGTCTGCCAATTTGAACACGTTTAAAAAATTTGACTTCTTCAGAACTCAATCTAGAGAATATTCTATCACCTGACCTGCTTTACAGTGCTGATGACTCTGGTCTATCCTGCGGGTGCTGATCAACTTCTACCTGCCAAGTGCCCAGGGTTCTCATAGTCCCAACTCTTTAAAAAATGGAAAATGTCATCAACAAAGGGCTTTCAAGTGTATCACCCAAACCACTTGCTCATAGAGCATATAAATGAAATTTTATACTAATTCTACCATTTTGTACCTTCAGTTATTGTCTTTTAGAATCATAATCTTACCAATGGATAGAAAAGCATCCTCTTAGGAAAAAAACTGTGGTGCTTATACAAAAAAGTGAGTCACTGACAGGAAATATTTGTATTATCTATATGCCTTTCTCTCCCCACCTCCAATTCAAACACACATCATGTTAATTGATGTTTATAATGATGATCCCGAAACATCAAGAAAAAGTTACATAAGGCAAGAGGTGAAGGAGTGGGGGGAAGAGGCAAAGGGGATCAATCTGGCAGAAAAACTGCCATCAAAAATATTTACCTTTAACTCACATCTCCAGAACAATGCACTCTCTAGGTGGTCCAAATGCTGAGGATTTACTGTGTGTGCTAAATTTTTAATATTTTACCTTAATAATGATGATAACATGATGATGATGACTACAGCAGTTTAATACATGTCTGCAAATTCTTGGACACTCCTACAGAAAGGTGGGTGCACCCCTCCCCCACTTGAATTTAGGCAGGCTTTTAAGTCCATTGATCAATAAAGAATGACAGAAGTAACTCTATGCGACTTTCAGGATGAGATCATAAAAGGCGATGCAGTTTCTATCTTGTTTGCTGGAATACTTACATCTAGAGCTCTGAGCCACACGTCAGAATTCTGACTAGCCTGAGGCTGTGAGGAAGCCAAGCCACGTGGAAAGGCCACTTGTAGGTCTGCAGACTTAGCCTTCAAGTCATCCCAGCCCTGGAGCCAGACATGTGAATGAAGAAGCCAATCCCAAATCATCCAGTCAATCCCCCCCAGCCTCCCTCCCACCTGAAGTCTCAGGCCCAGTGGAGCAGAAACAAGCCATCTCTACTGTGCCCTGCCTGAACTCCAGACCCACAGAATCTGTAAGCATAATTAAATGGTTGCTTGAAGCCACTAGGATTTGAGGCAACTTGTTACACAGTAACAGTAACCGGAACAATGAGGATAGCTCACACTGACTCTTTCAATGTGTCAGATACTGTTCTTAGCACTTTGCATGTTTTAACTCACATAACACATGTAATCCTTATAATGATCTTTTGAGGTAGGTGTTCCTATTATCCCTATTTAACATATAAGGAAACACCTAATAGAGAGGTTACATAATTTGCCCAAAATTATAAAGCCAGAGAGTGGCACAGGTGGGATGTGGATCCAGGTGCCCAGCTCTGGAGTCTTAACCATTAAGCTCCATAGATCAACATGTGACAACTAGCCCATTAGGCCCACCTCCCACAGTCAGACAGGACCACTATAAGTCACACTTACTCAATTTAAAGAGATTTATAGAATGAGACAGCCCCACACTTCCAGTAATTCCTTGGTTGCATCTATGACCTCTATATCCTCCCAAGCTCCCTGGCAGGGAACTCACCCATACTTCTAGAAGTCATGATAACTGTAATTTAAACCAATTTCCTCTAAATCAGTTCACAGTGAAGACAGAATACTTGAAAGGCAGTTGTAAATCATTTCTTGGCCTTCTCTTCTCAGAGTGGACTCAACCAGTTCCTTTGCCTTCTGTTTTCTTTTTTTTGTGTGTGTGAGGAAGATCAGCCCTGAGCTAACATCCATGCTAATCCTCCTCTTTTTCTTTTTTTTTGCTGAGGAAGACCAGCTCTGAGCTAACATCTATTGCCAATCCTCCTCCTTTTTTTTCCCCCAAAGCCCCAGTAGATAGTTGTATGTCATAGTTGCACATCCTTCTAGTTACTGTATGTGGGACGCAGCCTCAGCATGGCCGGAGAAGCGGTACATCGGTGCGCGCCCGGGATCCGAACCAGGGCCGCCAGTAGCAGAGCACATGCACTTAACCGCTAAGCCACGGGGCCGGCCCACCTTCTGTTTTCTAACATCTTATTTCATCACATCTCTTTCAGAATATAATTCCATGGGAGCAAAGGACATATACTCCCCATTTAGTCTAGTTCCAGGCACATGACAGACCCTCAAATGCCAGAGGGAGCAACTGTATCCTTTTATTGCATCCTCGCCAAATCTCCACCGCAGTATTGACTTGTCCAGTACAGAGTTTACTCATTCAACAGATATTAATTGAGCAGTGATTACTTCTGCACTCAAATTTTTGCCTAATTTATATTCTGTCCAAAAATATGAAATGTCATGCTCCCTAATGTTCAACATGTACCTTCCTTAAGAGACACTGAAAATGTATCAAATAAATTCAATTAGAACATTTGTGATAGCTGCCTAAGTAAACTACTAAATTTAATACTACAAAATCTGTTCACTTTATGAGCAAGCTTAATTACACATAACCCATTTTATGTTCCTAAACTAATAAAGTGATCTTAGTCACTTAATGAATGCCATTAAAATATAAATATTTGTATTTATTTCAGGTTTTTTCCCTCCAAATTCCTGAAATTTATTTTGGAGAAAGCTGAAGGAAGAAACTTCACAATTTTAGAAAATTTTATCTCTAAACTCAGGACTAAGATAATCCATATTTCAAAGTAGACTTTTTTAGACCTCATCTTCTTAATTTGACAAATATTTTACAGAATCAAAGTTAGCTAATGTACATTTATTCACCACTTTTCATGCCACCATCACTCATTTTTGATCCAGACCAGTCACTACCACAGGAAGGTAAGTCTGACAGGATCATGTCTTTTAACAAACCCCCTGCTTATTATCTGACACCCCCAGTATCTTCCAGGTTTGTGTAAATGGTTTTGTGATGCTGTTTACATTACTTTCCCAGGTGTCTTAATTTAAGCTTATTGTGATTTCAGAAGACATTTTCTTTTACTCTTCTACATAAAGGAACATTAGACCATTTCTCTTTTCAGAAACTAGGTTGGTGTTACCACGTGTTCTGCAGTGAATTTAATGCTGTCCCCTACACACTGCGTCCACTAGTTTCCATAATTCTGAAAAAGCACATTTCCGAGTCTCTTTTTCTATTTTTCCTCCTCTTTTTTCTCCCATTCCTCAAAAAAGATCCCAGACAGGCAATCTTGTCTGCCCTTATATCTTTCAGCCTTTTCCCACATCACCAGGCTGAGCAATCAACCTAATTGCTGTGATATTTAGGGACCAGTCCCTCAGGAAACGGGGACTTACCAGAGAATTTTATGTTCTCTCCTTTCTCAAAATCTCCCAGATAAAGGGGGCTCACTCACAAGACACTTGGTTCTCAGAGCCCTTTAGAGTGTAGTTCACGTCGGGAGGGGAAAGGCCTGCCTCACACCTGCTTTCAGGGGCCACATTCCTGGGTCACACCATCCAGAGCGGCCCTTACAGCTGAGAAGCAGCAGCTGAACATGAGATGCCTCCTTCCTCCCTGGCACAGGGCCACAGGGCGTGTGCAGAGCCCCACCTCACACAGAAGCGGCAAAGTGAGCCTGGAAGACAAGATCTATCATCCCTGTCTTGCTCTGCCTATTCTGAGAAGGGTGGAGAAAGGAGGGAAAGAAGGAAGGACAGGGTAGATCAGATGAGTTGCAAGAGCACAGAAGTGGGAAGACCTGTTATGTGGCTATCACAATAGTCCAGGAGACAGGTAATGAGTGCTTGAAGTAGTTGTGTTGTAGAGACACGCCAAGGAAGGGAAAGCATGCAAGGAGTACTTTGGAGGTCAACTGCAAGGACCTGGTGACTGACTGGATGTGGGGTGAGTAAAGAAAAGAACTTTTACAGTTTACAGAACACTTTCAAAGGAGGCAACAGTTCAGATGATGCAGTGTGGAATGGTATCTGAGCAAGCCCAAACTGGCGAGATGAATGAGAGCCAGCCCCCTGCCTCTCATTGACAAGGGCTGGTTCAATAGTGGAACAGATCCAAGGTGGAGGAGTCCAGGCTGGCCTTAAAGCCTCTCTAGAAAGACCTCTTAGTGCTAAATCCACCCTAGCATTTCTGTTTGCTTCTCTCAAGGACCAGATCCCTGGGAGAATCCCATGAACTGAACCAAAGCCTCACACATTCCTAGAAACAGTAGATATCTCTTGATAACCCGGTAAGCTCCACTCTCAGCATAACTCAGATGCCTTGTTGGCCCACCTTCCAAATGAAATGAGTCTCCAAATACAGAAGTGGCAAAATTACGCTCAAGCTGAGAGAGCAGTCACCCTTTGGTATTTTCTCCCAATCAGGTCCATACCAGACTTCCAAGGGAGAAGTGGTACATTTCACTCAAAAATGGATCCGTGTCAACAGAGAGAGCAGTTTGGTGCTCACCAGGGGGAAGGGAGTTGGTGGGTGGGCACAAGGGGTGAAGGAGCACATTTATATGGTGACTGACAAATAATAATGTACAACTGGAATCGCACAATGTTATAAACTATTATGACATCAATTAAAACACACACACACACACACAAAAAAGGGTCTGTGTCCCATCATATGAAACACAGTGATGTTGCCATCAGACAAACAGGGCTAGTATCTCCCTAGAACAGCACTGGCCAGCAGAACTGGCTGTGAAGATGGAAAGGGCTATTAAGTACTAGAATTGTGGCTAGTTTGACAGAGGACCTGAATTTTTAGTTTTATTTAATTTTAATTAATTTAAATAGCCATGTGGCTAGTAGCAACTGTGGGCAAAGTAGGCCTAGAACTTAAAAAAATACATGGGGGCCAGATCACATCTGTCCTAAGCTGCCAGAAAAAAAAATTTCATGGAATTATATTTCTCTACTACAAGGAAGCTGAGTCTCTTAACAGTCCAGCATCTGCTCAAGCTATTTTCCAGCTCTGAGCTCTTCTTTGGGCATTACTACAACTACACATCAATGTGCCTCCAAAACATCTGTTTGGAAGGTACTCCAAGACCTAGCCCAACCACCCATCCACTGCAGGAACCTTCTCCATGACATCCCTGCAGATTTCTATGCAATCGTTACCATGTCTCCCTGGGAGCAGTGAAACTCAGCATCAGGAGAGACAGTCCATCCCCAAGTCCAAGGATACTGTTCCAAAGGGAAATTGAGAACCCATAAAATAATAAAATACTAATTTTGCACCATGCTTTACCTCTTATGTAGCCGTTTCACATGCACTATCTCATTTAAGCCTGACAATGACCTTAGGATATAAGTATTTAGTAAACACATTTATTTTACAGAGGCTAAGTGACTAGTCAAGGCAATATGGCTTGAATATGGTAGCCATATACTCTAACTTAGTATGTCTTCCAAGGAATGAGAGATTAAAAGACAACTGTGAGAAGGAAAAGAAGGAGTTGAGAAGAGGGAAGGCACAGAAGAGTGATTAGAGGAGAGAAATCAATCTATTTCAATCTCAATCACTAAACACAAACAGACTCAGTTCCAAAGGGTTAAGCACTTCAACCTCCATCCAATTTAAAGAGGACTATGCTCTAAAATGGCGGTTCTCAAAGTACGGTCCCTGGACCAGCAACATCAGCATCACTTGGACACTTGTTAGAAATGCAAATTCTCAGGCCCCATCTAAGACCTCCTGAAACAGAAACTCTGGCGGTAGGGCCCATAGTCTGTGTCTAAATGAGCCCTCTCGATGGTTCTGATGCTCACCCACATTTGAGAACCACTACTCAAGAATTGTACATCTACGGCCCAATCTGTTCCTGTGGGAAACAAACAGCTTAGTCATCAAGGGAAAGGAAAGGATGCTGCCAGTTGTGAAGTTTGGGGCATGTCCTTGACATCAGCCCCAGCTTGGTGCACCTTGGGTACTAAGCAGCACAGGCTCTGAACTAGCTCACAACAGCAGACACACCTCCTACCACCTCCTGTGACTGGGGCAGAGACAAACTGCTCTTCCCTCAGAAAATCTTGATTTATAAGTGGGAAAAAGGTATATTTTATAGGCAGCACTAGATTGTGAACAGAGTATCCTAGCTTCTAATCTCATTCAATAAATAATATTTGGTACATGATACAGTATTCCCAATGGTGAAAATTAAGCTTCTATGAGTAAGACTGGGATTCCAGTTTCTCAAAGAAAGGAGATATATGAGAATACATAGAACATTATAAAACCATTTTTCTCTCTATGTTAATATTAATATTAATAATAATAATAATAATGGTAGCAGGCATTTACTGAATGCGTTCAATGTGCCCAGCACTGTGTTAAGTGCTATATATGCATTATTTCATTTCACCCTCATGTAACTCCGTGAGGCAAGAACTATTATTATCTCCATTTTATCCAGGAGGCTTCAGCAGGTCAAATTCCTTGAGGTTACACAGCAAGGAGAAGGCAGGACCAGGAAGTAAACCAGGTCTATCTGTTCCTAAACCATCCAAAGTACTATCTCCTCTTATATTTTAGCACATATTCTAACTTTAATCTATTCAACCCTATTCATGCTCTTTATGTTACTGAGTTTTAAGTACTGTACTTTCATTTTTTTAATGCTATTATGCCACATGCTGTTCAAAAAAAGTCCTCAACCATTCAGTTTACCCCAAGTCCTTCAGCATGTGCTCAAAAACCAGAGTAATCCACATTGAAGAATTCATGGCAATAAAGATATCCAAAAACTGGATCAAAGGCAAGAACCAATTTTATTCCCACCACGTTCAGGCAACATGCCCAGGGAAGCCCCCCCGACCACATGGATCAAAGCGAGCCCTCTCTGCTCAGTGCCCCCATAGCACTCGTCTCCATTATGGTGCTTAATACATGAGAATGTCCACACACAATCCACTAATTGGTGAGCTCCTGAGAGTAGGAACTATGCCTGATTCCTCTGTGTGCTTCCAGAGCACTAAATACATAATAAACACCTAACAGATGGTTTACAAAATAGATAGCAAGACATACACATTCTTAAGAAGGTAAACATGAACTATAATTTGAATATAAAATGTAAAACTATGAAACTTTTAAAAGAAAACAGGAGAAAATCTTTGAGATATAGGCCTAGGCAAAATGTTCTTAGATGTTACACCAAAAGCACAATCCATAAAATGAAAAAAATAATCAATAAATTGGACTTAATCAAAATTAAAAACTTTTGTCCTGTAAAAGATGCTATTAAAAGGATGAAAAAACAAACTGTATACCTAAAAAAATATGTGGAAGCCTCATATCTGACGAAGCACTCCTATCTAAAACATATAAAGAACTCTCAATGCTCAACAGTAAAAAAAAAAAAATAACAATCCAGTTAGAACATGAGAAAAAGACATAAGCAGACCATCAGAGAGGATATACAGATGGCAAATAAGCACATGAAAAAGACATTCAACATCATTAGCCATTAGGGAATGCCAATTAAAACCACGATGAGACTAGAACACTTATTGAGACAGCTAAAATAATAAACAAATGCTGGTGAGGAGGCAGAGGAACTGGATCTCTCATACACTGCTGGTGGGAATGTAAAATAGTCCAGGCACTCTGGAAGTTTGGCAGTTTCTTAAAAAAGTAAACATGCACTTACCATACAAAATCCAGCAATCATACTCCTGGGCATTTATCCCAGAGAAATGAAAACTTATGTCCACACAAAAACCTGTACCCAAAAACCTGTACCTGTTCATAGCAACTTTAACTGTAAGAGTCAAAAACTGGAAATAACCCAAATGTCCTTCAAAAGGTGAATGGTTAAACACACTGTGGTACATCCATACCATGGAATACTACTCAGCAACAAAAAGGAATGAACTATTGATAATGCAACATCTTGGGTAGATCTCATGGGTACTATGCTGAGTGAATAAGCCAATCTCATAAGGTCATACACCACATGATTTTACTTATGTAACAGTCCCAAAATTATACAGATGGAAAACAGATTAGTGGTTACCAGGGTTTAGAGATGGGGCAGGAGGAGGGGAGGGTCGATGTGGCTATAAAGGAGTGGTACAAGGGAGATCCCCAAGGTGATAAACTAGTTCTGCATCTTGATTGTCATGGTGGCTACAAGAATCTACACACGTGAGAAAACTGCACAGAAGTACATACACACAAACACAAATGTGTGCATATAAAACTGGTGAAATCTGAATGTACTCTGTGGATTGTACCAATGTCAATCTCCTGGTTCTGCTATTGTACTGTGGTTATATAAGATGTTAACAATGGGGGAAACTGGGTGAAGAGTACACAGGACCTCTCTACTATTTTGCAACTTCCTATAAAGCTATAATCGTTTCAAGATAAAAAGTTAAAAAAAAAAAAGCGAACTACTGGCATTTTACTTAAAAACAAAACAAACAAACAAAAGAGAGGTGTATATACCCGCTCCTGGCCAGTGAGGTCTCAAATACAGATTTACACACACACAGTAGGACCACGTGACTTTATTTTTTTAAAAGTTAAATCCAGTTCTCCAGAGTCTTAACAGGGAAATATTTCCTAACGCCTTAGAACTACTCTCCCATCCCCCTCATAAAAGGAAAACAAAGAGCCTGATGTGTCAGCCCCTTTGGGATTCCAGGAGCCTGTCCGAAGTGCCTGGAATGGATGTACCCTAAGGTTTCACAAGGACAGAGGCCAAGGGCCTTACAAGTTAGAGGAGAAGTCGGCGTGGTGCCAACACACAAGCCCAGGCGTGGCTTCCTTCCAGCAAAAGTAGTGTACTGACCTACCCACAATGGCCAAGATTTAAATTTTGCCTTTCCTCCAAGACAAAACAAAGTCAAGCCAACAAAATAAAATTCTTTTAAAAAATCGCTAAGCAAACAAACAAAACCCTCAACAACCTCAGACTCTTTCCAACCAACCTTATAATCAAATATGTCCTCTTACTTGACCTCCAAGTTACCCGTTGCTTTTCAAGTATTCTATTGCCTAGTGAATTCTGGGACATAAGAACCTACCAAAATTAATGAAAAACTAGGAGGAGAAAAATTATTCAAAACACTAGAGAATTTCCCAACCTGAACTTCCATATGCATTTAAAACGCAGACAGCCACACTGGGGGGGAGGGTCGAAAGCTACTTTGGGAGAGTTTTGCATATATATCAGAACTACTAACAGGTCTTACAAAGTTACTTCCTTTTAATTTATTGGTCTGGAAAATCTTTCAGACTTTTACAGTTTTCACTAGCAATTCCCATGTTTCATAAGTCATTAATTTTTTTTAAAGCCTTACAGTATACAGTACTTTATCATTTTCAAAGCCCTTTCACAAATTACTATGAACAAACACAGCCCTGGTACCTAAGGGCTGTACTTTTCAACAGAACTCTCACCAGCCAGAGGGCCATCTAATTTCAATTAGTTCGGCCATGATTGCCCCAGGCCCTGGGTCCACACTTCTCCACAGGAGTAGACATCAAAAAGGGCTGAGCTCTATCCACAGAAGCCTACAGACTAACTGGCCAAGGGCAGACACTCTCAAGTCTAATCAGCAGAGTGCCTTCCCATAAAATCACTCTCATTTCTGCATTCATGTGCTTTTCTTAATGACAGCACTTTAAAATTTCATTTAAACTGAAAGCCTCCCATTAGCTTCCATGAAAAGATGTATTTTTAAATGCTTTGATCTCCACATGCCCTTCGGTACATTAGTATTCTTCACCCTCCACCAGACACACAGAACCTAAAAGACCAAGACTTCTGTGCATTTTAAAAAGAAGGGGGAGAGACGGGAGTAATAATAAGCACAGCACCTTCTCCTCCTCCTAACCACTTGCAGAGTTTGCAAGTTTCCTTATTAATCTTAAAAAACGTATCTCACAAAAACAAAGGTATACTCATCCAAAAACTAAACATCCTCCTCCACCATACCCCTCCTCTCACACACCCCATCAGGAAGAGTAAGGGTCTCTAAAGCCTTCTCCCCTCCTACTCCTTTTCATTCTGGTCAAACCAGTGGTTTCCAACCCTCTACTCTCCTGCAAAACAGTTCAAAGTGTATTTAAGTATTGTTTCCACATAACTCCCGTAAAGAGCGTTCATAGTAGGAGCACTATAATGCTCACAGCAATATGATGGGAAATAAATTTCACATTGCTCTAGATTCTTCAAGAACGTGCCATCTACAGACACCTCTCTAGAGATTAGGGAATCGTTAACCTGGGTCTGACGTCCACAGGGAGCCACCAGGGTCCAGGAGTATTGGGCAGCCAGGAGTGGTGGGCAGCCAGGGGAAATCTTAGTCACTTTGGCAGGGACCCACAAACCAGTTTTGGAAGCAAAGAGCCATGAGTGTTCAACATTTCAAGTCCTGACTTTTCACTTCCCGAAAAGGAAGGAAATTTTTTGGAATAGTAGCTATTAATATCCCTCTATTCTGGTTTTACTTGCTTATGGCAAGTAACGTTATCGTTTAGGGGTAGTCAAATGCATTTCTGAGCATCATAAATGGCTCTCGTGATCCCCTACCTCCACCACCAAGGACTTCATTAGCAAGCAGTACAAAAACTCCATTCTCATAATATGCCTCGGAAGAAGATAATGGGCAACCATGTCCGCACTGTATCAGGACGGAGCAAGAGAGCTGAGGGTCCACGGGCGCAAAATGTTGGGTCCAAACTGCAAAGCCTCCGGAGGCCGTAAGATCAGAGCTCCCGTCTACTGAAGCCCCAGTCCAGGAGATCCACATGCTAGCCGAGCATTTTCCAAAGCATCTGCCACTTGGAGACGGTAAACCAACACTGAAGCCAAAAAAGCAAAAACCTTCCAACAAAAATGGAAAGGGAAAGTCTTCCCTGCCACCAATCAAGATACTAGAGAGCAGGGCGTGGCGAGGCGCGGGAGCTGCGGGCAGGGAGCCGAGATTCTCGGCATGGGCTCCTACTGGGGGAAACTTGGAAACGGCGCTGCGAGCTCAGTCCAGGCGGCGGAGGCCCTCGAGGTGGGTGCGCGCCGGGGCTCCTCCGTTCCGCCGCCGGGTCCTCCAGCCCGGCGCCTACCGGGCACGTTCGGCCCCTACCCCAGCGCAGGGCCCCGGCTCCGCTCGGCTGTCAACGGCCGACGTGCCAATCTCCCTCCTGCCACAAATGTCACATTCCAAGGAAAACCAGTTCCACTTGGAAAGTTTAATTTTCGCCCCCCTGCAGCCAGATTCTTTTACAGGCAGTACTAGCAGCAAGGGAGAGCTAGATCTAACTCCTTAGATTCTGTAAAAGAAACTTGTCTGGGGAGAACAAAGGAGCAGCAGCTAACGCGATCCGAGCCTGGGGGTCCCGGGCGCGACCCCTTCGCCGCCCCCACCCGCCAGAGCCGAAACTCCCCCGCGGACAGGAAGCGTCCGTCCCGGAGCGCCGCAGCCCGTCGGGCGGGCCGGTGTGCGCGCCTTTGTCTCGCGCGGAGGGAAGCGGCCACCCGCCACCCCCTTCCGCTCCCTCCCTCCGCAGCCGGAGACCCGCGCGCGGGCGCGTCTTGGAGAGCGCAGCCATATGGCAGCGCCCCCCCGGAAAGGCCAGCCCCCGCATCGGGAACGCACCCGCACCCCGGGGCCCCGGGCCCGGAGGGCCGACACAACTTCCCAGCCTTAGATGGGGCAAGGGGCAGCGCGGCGCTGTGAGCCGGCCCGCCGACACCGGGGGCCTGCAGGGTGGCGCGAGAACGGAGTTCTGCTTTTTTTTTTTTTTAACAATCTGGGTAAGAGAGAGCAAGATTCCAGTGGCGGGCACTCCTGGTCCCCGGCGCCGAACTGGCTGCCCAAGTCGCTCCGGAGCCGGGCCGATCTCAGCCCCCGGCCCCCTGCCCCGCGCAGCAGGAGGCAGGGGAGCACCGGACGGCTGGGTCCTTCTCGTGGGAGACTCGCAGGCGCCCTCCCTGCACCCCGAGCAGGGACTGGTTACCTTTCACCGCAGGCTCACAAGTTCCGCGGCGCAACTTTGCCCTCCACATGAGGCGATCATGGCTAGTTCAGTGCCGCAGCTGGGGGAGGCGGCCGCCGGGCAGCGCGCTGGGCATGGCGTGGGGCAGCGCGGGGAAGCGGCGCCCGACAATCAGCCCCATTCACACAGGAAGGAGAGAAATGCCAGGGCTTCACCTCCAGCCCCAAAGCCGACAACGCCGCTGGGTCCTAGAGCGTCCCGCGCGCTCCCGCCGCCGCCCGCGCTCCCCGCTCCCGCGCGCCGGTCGGGGAGGGTCGTCCGGGCTCGTCACTGTAACCCTACACTCCACCCCCGCCCGGCGCCCGGCCGCTGGGCCCTAGAGCCCGTCTCCAGCCGCCCGCCACCCCTCCCCGGGCACGCGAGATTGCCTGCTGAAATTGCCCCGAGCTCAAGCTGACGTGTCTCCCCGCGAGTTAGGAGGGCGACAGCCTCCCTTGTTTTGTCCCCTGCCGCAGTTTAATTAATGTCAGACTCACCAGTTCTCCTTCCTTCGACTTTCTCTTCCTTCCCACCAGGCCAGCTCTGGCAGAAGTCAGTTTCCCCATCTGCCCTCCAAGTCCAGCTTAGGTTCTGCTGAGGATTTATTCTTCTTAAGTGAAATTTCCAGACGACAAGTGGCCACACTTTTCTCTTTGCATTCCCCAGGCCCCAGTGCGTCTATCACACACACACTGGGGTTGGGCGACAAGCTGCTACCATGTGCTCCGTTGACAAGCAGAAGAGCCCAAACAGATCTTAACGCCTTAGATAGTAAATGTGTTGGCAGAACTGTCCATCCTGTGGCCACAAACCCCCAGGCCGTTATCTGCCCGAGTGGAGGCAAAGAAAATGACTCTGGAAAAATGTTGCAGATTCTCCCCTACCTCTTAAATCAGCTGTACTAAGTAACACTAGTCACTCACTCTATTATACTAGGCAGACCTCTGGAGCCTTGATCTGGGGACCTGCAACCCACCCCCACCATAACATTTCTCCCTAGCTTTCAGGGGCCGGCTCTGTTGCTCAGAGGATGAGAGGCCAGGTCATAGTGCAGTTGCTGCGGAAGATGTTAACAGGAGAGTCAGTGCATACCAGCCTCTTATCTTGTGCTCCTCTCCTCTTTGCCTTCTCACTAGGCCAGGATTCCTTCAGCGATTCCTGCCTGGATTGTGGCAATGGCCTAACTAGTCTGTCAGCAGTCTTACTCCTCCAGTCAATCCTGGTGGGTTGTGTGCCCTTCTGATTCCAGTCTACTCTGATTCCCATGATGGCTAGCTCAGGAACCTCTCCTCTCAAAATAATGCCCAAATGCAGTAATTTAGCACTTATTTACCAAATACCTACACTATTTAAAGTCAGCTATCCTAGTACTTGAGGGCACACAAAAGAAATAAACAGCAGCTAACCAGCCCTTCAAGGATTTATTATCTATTTAAGAAGATAAGATATGCAAACAGAAAACAAGACAGCAACAAGGCAGGAGATCAAGCCGATGTCTGAAAAAGAGGGAGAGAAGGTCTGACTACAGGCAGGAGGGAGAGCTTGAAGGGTGGTGGAGCTCAGAGGCAGCCAGCATTTGTATGAATGTAGTATAGACTGGAGAAGAGGTAATGGATAGAAAAAGGAGGGAAAGAAGGAAGGAAACTAACACTTATTTATTGCCCCCATTAGATACCATACTATATCCTAGGAAGCAGCAGAATTTACCAGTTATAAGCATCCACTGAAACAAAACAGGCATGGGTTGAGTCACAGTGCAGCCACTTACCATCTGTGTGACCTTGGGCAGGTCACCTAACTTCTCTAAGCCTCAGTTTCCTCATTTGCAAGATAATGAAAATAGCACCAAGCTTCACAAGATGGTTGTAAGGATTGAATAAAGTAACAAATGTAAAATACTAAACACAATGTCTATAAGTGCTCAAACATACATTTGCTAATATTATTTCAACCAACCCTCCAATAGCCCTGTGAGATAGGGAGAATCTGGGAAATAGTTGCAGGAAGCAATGACATGTGAGGTTGGGGCATCGGAGATGGAAAGGAAGAGAGAGATACCATGTAGGTACCAAATCTTTGAAGATACCAAATCTTTGAAGATACCAAATACAATGAAGAAAGATACCAAATCTTTGAAGCAAGATTTTACTCTCTTCATTGACTAAATTGCTATCCTGGGAGAAAGAACAAAATAATCAAGTTAACCCAGATTTTGAGCCTGGGTCATAGGAAGAATGGAACATTCTTAGAAGAATGGGTCATTGGACCAATAATGGAAGAAGCAGAGTTGGGGGAGCAGGGGGGAACTGGTCTCAGAAAGATGTTGAGAGACTTACTGTCCTCTGGGCAAAAGGAAATAAGGAACAAGAGCCTGCATGAGAATCGAGAACAGAAGTGTACACAAAAAAAGCGGTGGAGGGGCTGGCCCCGTGGCTTAGCGGTTAAGTGTGCGCTCCGCTGCTGGCAGCCCGGGTTCGGATCCCGGGTGCGCACCGACGCACCGCTTCTCCGGCCATGCTGAGGCCGCGTCCCACATACAGCAACTAGAAGGATGTGCAACTATGACATACAACTATCTACTGGGGCTTTGGGGGGAAATAAAATAAATAAATAAAATCTTTAAAAAAAAAAAAAAGTGGTGGAGCTGTGAAGACCAGTTTACCTGGAGAATGTCCACAATGAAAAATTAGGGAAAGGAGGAGGAAGAAGAGGAAGAAGCTGGGGAAGGCATGGAAGCCAGAGGAAGTTTTAAGAAGATGGTCCCTGTATCAAATGCCACAGATTCCTAGACTTCTGATGAAATGATAGGCACAGCTTGTGGGCTCAAGAATATTCCGGTTCAATTAGGTGGACCTAGCCCAGACTCTTCACACTGATACCAAGAGATAATTTAAGAGTCAAACGCATGGCAGCACAGGCAGAAAGTACTCCTGGAGACCAATTTTTCCCCTCCATGCACCTTAATTTCCTCAACTGTTAATAATCACTACACCAAATATAGAAAATGAATAATCTTCTACATCAAATATATCTGCATCTATTGTTCAGGAACTAAGGCCTGAGGAAAAGACTTGGGATTAGTAAGAGGTCATCAATAACATGTGACGGTATATTCAGTCGGAGATTCCAAGGTATGGTTGGGATCAAATAGAAACAAGGTATGTTGACAATAAAAACTGAATGCAGCTTTACTAGCAGACAGGTGGTGAAGCAGTCAGCCTCTGTTTTCTCTTTGGATCCATATACTCATTCTAAAGGTCAGCATCCTTTCTAAAGTCACCCAAGTTGTCTTTTACTCACCCCTAGGAGAGTTAAGGTGATGGAACAATGTCAGTGCTCTTAGGGACAGCTCAGAGGACAGCCTTTAACTCCAAACAGGGCAGGTTCAGGACGTTCCAGACAAGCACAGAGGCCGGGAGAAGAGGGAGGTAACAGAGGCATCCAAGTAGAGGAGAAGGAGGATGGCCTTTAGAGTAAGTCCTGGGTTCTGGTCCTGGTTCCACCTATTTCCAGCTATGAGGAGTAACACAAGCCTCAGCTTCCTCCTCTGTAAAATGAGAATGATTAGACTTACTCCATAGGCTTATTGTAAGGATTAAATTAGATAATACATGCCAAGTGCTGGGCACATCATAGGAATTCAGTAAAAGAAACCCTTCCCTTCTCCTCCAGTGATCTGAAATACCAAGGAATTTAAATTCTCTATTAAATTACAGATCTCCTTCCCACTCACTCTTCTTCTTAGCACACACCTAAATACACCCTTAGAGTCGTTATCAGCTGCTACTTTGACTGGGATGGGCCCTAAGAATGGGTCTGAGCTTGCTAGGAGGGAAACGACAAATGGCAAAAGAAGAGTGGACAGGCATGATGACGAAAGGGACAGCTACTGCACAGCATCTCCCAGGACAGGCCACACCACAATTAGTAGTTCTCAGTTAATGACTGTGGAATGAACAAACCAATGACTGAATGCAGCCAGGCTGTATGAATCAAAATGCTTGTTTTGCTTCTAGAACATGTAAGGATATTTTTTAAGCCCAAGTTCTATAGTGCTTTCCAAAGTGTGATTTATAAACCAAAGAGTGTAAAAATTTAAATTCCTGCTCTCCCCATCTCCAAATCGTAGAGATTCAGAATCTGTAAGGGTAGAGTCCCAGAATGCACTAGAAGTGACTCGTGGCAGACTGAAGTGTGAGGGCCACCAGACTACGGTCTCCGACTAGCTCACTGGAGTTATCGTGTTCTTGCGATCCTGCTTCAGAAGTATTTACTACATCAGATCTTAATATGATAAAGACCTATTAGAGGTTAAAAACAAGGCATGTGGGAGCACAGAGGAGTGACTGACTTTGCACAGGGGAAAAAGCAATCCGAGTGCTGAGAGGAGGGGGACATTACTAGCAGGAGCATGGACCCAGGAAAGGAAGGCACACATTGCCTGCTTCTCAACACTTTTCTTTTGAACCTCCTCTTCTTTTCATAAATATAAAATGGTGACACCAACCCCAGATTTGATAAACCCTTATATTTTCACCAGGCTAGAAGATGTTTTCCAAGCTTTTCTTTCAGTCCTCTGTTTTACAACGACAACAGTTGTATCTTTTTTCCTGCTTGTTTTCAAATATGAAATAATGTTCTCGAATAAGCTTTTTCACACGGCACATGCCTCCTCTGGAGATTCTGACACGAGCCCTGCCCCCTTCTTGCAAACTGTTGACAGGAGCAAAATTCAGGGACTATGGGAGTGCCTAAAGTGGAGGGTGTGGGGAAAATATTGCTGTGAGGAGAGGGAGGGGCAAGGGATGAGCCTGGGCCAAGCCAGACTGACTAAGAATGGAAGAGTGAAAAACAAAGAGGAAGATGTGAAGGGCAAGTGGAAGATACATCAGATGAGACACCTCTGCAGTTCTGGAAATATCAGGTAACTTAGTGATGAGGAAACCACTCCTAGGAGGAATTAAACGTTCTATAGCAGAATAGGTCATTTGGAAACACTGCTCCATTTGAAGCTTACCCAAGGACTCTGTTGATTATGAAAAAAATTTCCCAACCAATATTAAGTACGTACCTACTAAGGGCCGGGCTCTGAGCTACCATCCTACACAGGTGTTTGGCTCAATTAGTAAGTTATGGATCTGAGGCCTGTTTGCCTGGATGTTTTTAGCTTCACACCCAGAGTGACACACCAGTCTCTTCTTGTCTCATGGCTTTCTCCTGTGAGCATATTACCTAATACGTGCTAAACACATAATTTGATCTATATAAAACACAAGAAACAGAGGGTAGATATGATCTTAGACCAAACAGCTAAGGAGGAAGAGTAGAGACACTGGCCCCAAACAAGCCTGGCGTCGGATACTGACTGAGACACTGAGTAGCTGTGAATATAGAGAGTCTGCATGTCACAGGTATTTAATAAATGATAATCATTTAAATTATTATTTGCTACTATTACTACAGAAACCTTGGGAGTATTGAAAGCTCATACTTTTTGGTCAATTGGTTATTTCAGGGTTCCTCAACCTTGGCACTATTGACATTTGGGGCTGAGAGCTCTCTGTTGTGAGGGACTGCCCTGTGCATTGTAGGATGTTTAACAGCATCCCTGGCCTCTACCCACTACATGCCAGTAGCAACACCCCCAACCCCACCCCAAGTTGCAGCAACTAATTTTGCCTCCAGACATTACCATGGGGCAAAATTGCCCCCAGTTGAAAGTCACTGAGTTAGTTGAGTAATTGATGTTGCTCAGTTTACAGGCTCCCAAGCTTCTATGTTGATCATTCCACTGAGTTGTTGGGTGAATCCAGCTGCATACTAATAGGAGGAAACCTTGGTTTTGTTCATCCTATGGTATATTATACTGTGGTAATTTCTTCCTTCTCTTTTCATGAACAAAAAACTAATCATGTTTTACTCTCTTATTTCCAACGATGATACAGATATATGGGTTTTTTCCTAAAACTGGAATCATACTGAGTTTCTAAAACAACAGCAACATAAAATCACTATTAAAAACAAGAATGGTCACAATTACTGGAGATAACTTATATCAGAATGTTCATACTTAAGATCCCTTGTAGTCACCATTCTGAAAAAGATGCTCAGGTGTTCTATTCTTAAAACATGTCCTTTTGTTCATAGTTAGAAAGAACAGTGAGAAAAATGGCCCATCCATAACCTATACAGCAGTTCTAGTTCTTCTCTTTCTAGAACACGCATTAAAGACCAGCATGTCTTGTACTTTAAATGCCAAACAGAGAGAAGTGAGGAAGTTCTCACCATTCCTAATGGCTCTAGCTGCTCTGGATGGTTCAATTCACACACACAAAAAAGTTGTTTTACAGCATAAACTCAGAGTGTGGAGAGGAGGTAAAATTCACATCTTAAAAGTTCTGTAAGTTATCCATCCAGAAATCAGAAAATATTTTTTTGTGTGTCAGCGATAGATCCAGCATAACAATAATAGAACAGAGATTTCAGAAAAGTTCAAGGTAAAGAGGGGAATAATTAGAAAAAAATTACATCCTAAACAGAAGGATTAACTGAAAGCACAATAGAGTTTGAGAGAAGGCAGAGCTATGTGAGACCTGCAATGGTTCATTCATTCATTCATTGTATCATTCATTCAAAAAATATTATCAATTACACCAAATAATAAGCCACACATTCCAATAGGTGCAGGAACACCCTGGTATGGGCTCTGTCTTACTAAAATGTATATAAATAAATGTATAATTACAAATTGGTCCACGTGTGATGAAGAAAAGGAGCAGAGTGCAATAACAGAGACTAACAAGGGAGAAGGGTGGCTACTTAGAGAGGGTGGAAAGGAAAGGCTTCTCCAAGATGGTGATATTTAAATAGAGTCACTTGAAGAAGAGGGGGCTAGAAGAGCATTCCAGCTGAGCAAACACACATGCAAAGATCATGAAGCAGGAAAGGGCTCAATGAGGTGAGGAACTTAGAGGAGGCAAAGGGAGAGAGGACCTTCAGGTATCCTGTACTGAGGATCCAGGGATGGCCCAGGAAGGGTTCCTTAGGAATGTTACTAGGCTCCTTTACCCAGTGTCTGGGAACAGGCCCTTCCTAGTCAGCCTTTATGATGGGAGGTATATACAACATGACTTTCAAATTAAGTGGAAGAGAGAAAAGGAAAATCATAAAATAACCAATTCAGGATAAATAATAAAAGGATTAAATGGAAACAACCTGAAAGTAAACTCCACAGTCTTTGTATGTGGTCAATATCTATCCTAAAGATGCAGTATCTCTAGAGGCTTCACTCGAATCCTATTGAAAACAGGGAAGGACCCAGCATCCTCAGGGCCATTAGGGCAGTGTTCTTAAACTTTAGCTGCCCCAGAGTCACCTGAAGAGCTTGTTAGACTGCTGGGTGCCACTCCAGAGTTTCTGACTCAGTAGTCAGGGTAGGGCCCAAGAATTGTATTTCTAACAAGTTCCCAGATGATGCTAATGCTGCTGGTCCACAGACCACACTTTGAGAACCACTGGTTTAGGACATTTGGGGACCTACATTTCTACGCACTCAGAATCCCAACCTAAATGAGGAAACAGGCAAGAGATATTGTAAGAGAAGGATGATCAAAACCCAGTTTTCTGTCTTGAACTAGCATGTGCGGAGTAGTGTCTCCTCTGTGCCAGGCGATTTCATACATTATCTCATTTCATCAGCACACACTACCGTGCAAGGTAGGTATTATTACCCATGTTTTACACATGATGAAAAGAAGCTAGGTGAGGCGATGTGAATTTCCCGAGATCACATGACTAATGAGTGACAGAGCCAGGATTCAAGCCTGTTTGTCAGAGCAGAGCTCTTGCTCTTAACCACTACGCTGTGTGGCCCTCAAGCACGCAGTTCCTCCTCCCAGCTCGGTGGGACAGGAGAGATGCAACCCTGACTCCAGACCTTACTGCTCCACTGGACAGCACTCTGATGCCTGGCCCTAGCGCAGTTAGAAATGGATCAGACAGTTTCCACAGACTCCTGGGGGCTGTAAGGGACCTGAACTTGATACAAAGTTCTTGCCTTTCCTTACAGGAGGGAGTAAGATCTATTCAGCCTCCACAAAAGCACTCTGCTAGGCATGTTACATACATTCTCTCTAAACCACCAGAGATGGGTTTCAGTCTGTGGTGGGCAGCTAAGTATTTTACAACACAGGCTTAGGAGTCAGATGGGCCTGGGATCAACTACCCCTCTGCCACTTATTATTTACATGACTTGGCTAAATTACTTAACTTTACGAAAGCTCAGTTTTTCCTCTTTTCATAAGTATTAGTAACAATAGTGTCCACCTCAAAGGGGTGTGAGAAATGCATAAGTCAATTACATATAAAGCTCTCAGTATAGTGCTTAGCACACAGCACAGGCTCCATAAATATTAGCTATTATTACTAACCTGCTATCCATTTTCTTTCAAAAGATGGTCATTTTAGAGGAGTTTTAATTATTGCTGTGCTAGAATGTGCTAGACAGTTTCTTTTTGTTTACATTTGCGGAGCTTTGGAATATTTACGTGGTAGATCCAGGAAATATGAATGATGGGCATCTTGATTTGAGCCTCCCTCACCCTAATTAAGAAAAACATCTCAAGATACCCTTATAGACAAAACAGGAAAAAATGGGCTAGATTAGGTATTTTAGGCAAATTAATAAATAATTAAACAACCATACCCCATAGGTATTGATTAATGGAGTGATATTAACCTGGGTGGGGAGGGTTGCAATCAAGGGGTCTGACCATCCCACTATACCAAGAATTGGTCAAGCTGTATGTGAGGTCATGTGCTCAGTTCGCAGAGCCAGGTTTTAAGGGAAACTTTCCTCAACTAGAAACTACTCAGCTGATGCAGAAACCGGAGCATATTAAGAAAGATACCTAGCATGGAGAAGAGAAGATTAAGATACAATTTGATAGCCATCTGCAAATATTTCAGGAGCTTTTAGAAAGGAGGAACAAACCTATTCCATATAACACTCTAAAACATTGTTTTTCAAATGGTAGTTGGCAACCCATTAGTGAAAATCAACTGACTAGGTTAACCAGCATTTTAAATAAATAAAATAGGGGCTGGCCCGGTGCCGCAAGCGGTTAAGTGCGCATGCTCCGCTGCAGCGGCCCGGGGTTTGCCGGTTCGGATCTCAGGCGCACCGACGCACTGCTTGTCAAGCCATGCTGTGGCGGCGTCCCATATAAAGTGGAGGAAGACGGGCATGGATGTTAGCCCAGGGCCAGTCTTCCTCAGCGAAAAAAAACAAGAAGAGATTGGCAGATGTTAGCACAGGGCCGATCTTCCTCACAAATAAATAAATAAATAAATAAAATAGGGCATAATAGAAAATATCAGATGCAGCCAACCCACTAAGAGTAATTGCTATTCCATGAAACTTCTGTTTTAGTTATATTTAAATTAAAATTTGTATGTGTGAGTATAGATGTAAAATGTTTCCTTCTGTTGGGTCACAGTAAAAAAAATGTTTGAAAGCTCTAGAGGGCAAAACAAGGACAAGTGGCTGCAATAAACAGGAAGTCAGGTTTCAGCTCCCTACGAAGAAACTGTTATAATAATGATCACTGTATAACAATAAACCAGGTTTTCTCAGGAGGCACGACCCCCTGCCCCATACATACAACACCCCCTCTGAGGATAATCTGGCACAGGCTGAGTGACCGTGCCCCGGGAGGGCACTGGCTATTCACTCCCATGAGGACACTAAGATGCTCTGACTCTCCAAAACAGCGTAGGTCAGACCTGAGCTTTTGTTAAAAAGAGAATGGAGAAAATCAGAACCTCAATAGCCAGACTCTAGAAGCCATGTAGCCTATCCAGGAGAAAGATTGTCCTGTTTATATAGTAAACAAAATGAAGCATGCACCAAATCCCTGAAGTTGTTTAGGATTTCTGCTGTAGGAAGGGTTAATTTCCAACATCCATTTTCTGACTGAGGTGATAAAATTACACACCCATCAGCAATCAGGTCTCATTGATGTAAGCACCTAAATGGAGTCTGCTGGGAACTGAATAGCTGGTGACAGGAACTGAGCCAGGTTTTAGCACACCCCCTACCAGAGCAAGCTAAAATCCAATGCAAAGAGCAGAGCATCCCCAGACGCCGCTTCCACACTCAGGGCTGCCAGGTAAAACACATGACACCAGCTCGATTAGAATTTCAGATGAGCAACAAAATTTTTTTAGTCTAGTATGCTCCAGGATTCCAGGGGATATATGTATACTAAAAAAGAAAAAAATCCTTTGCTGTTTATCTGAAATTCAAATTTAATTGGGTATTCTTTATTTTTGTTTGCTAATTCTGACAAACACCCGCCTACACTGGGTTACGTCCCTGTACCTGCGTTAGAGGATTCCTCAGTCTCTCATTTGGTAAACAGTATGGAACGTCAGCTCCAGGGAGCTGATAGTAGTAAAGAGCAATAACGATGATGATCATGGAAAAAGGAGTGAAATCCAAGTGAGCAAGGTGTCACAGCTGTGTCCCACTGAACCCCACCGAGCCAAATTTAAGGGCCTTTTAAAAGAGGGACAAACAGACTCTATGAGGCATCAAGACAGGCACAGCATTTGAGGAAGGAGTTAATAGGTACAGCCCCACTTTTTAGTTTCCACGCTAAATTGCGCTTGTACGAGGGAGAAGATCCAGCTTCACTTAGCTGCACTGCATTATTCAGCACCCGTTACACGGACCTCAGAGAAGGAGCTCACTGGGGCTGCCGCCAGCTGCTCTCAGACAGACATGCTACTGTTCATGCCCTGAACCTTTGCTCCTGCAGGTCATGCTGTGAAGCATGCATCTCCTCCAGGAAGCCTGCCTGGCCTCCCCTTGACCTCCATGACTGACTCAGGATCCTCTTCTCTGGGGTCCCATGCCCCTCCTTGCATACCTCCCTTAGAACACTCACCATCATCATAATAATTGCACCCACTCATGGAGTGCCAACTATATGCTAAGCACTTTGCATAAATTATCTCATTCAATCCCTCCCAATAACCCTATACAGTCGGTATTTGCATTCCCATATCACAGATGAGGAAACTGAAGCCCAGTCAAAAGTACCCATTGGCCTGGAGGAGCCAGAGCTCCACGTCGCAAATTCTTTTGTTAATCGGTCTTTCTCCCCGAGTTAGGCTATCAGTTCTTTGAGGGAAGGACTGTGTCTCACTCACCTTCATGTCCCCAAGCCTAGCTTGCAGTATGTGGCAAACTGTAGGCATGTAAACGGGTCAGCCCCTAGTTTGCAGTCAAATGGACCTGGTTGCAAATTATGGTTCTGCCAAAAATCTGTCACTGAGAATCAGGAGTTTGGCTTCTAGAAACTTGCTCTGGAATTGAGGATGGTGGCTGAAAATCCCAGCGGTAGAGAAGAACAGAGCTGGATTCAAGCGCCAGCTCTACCACTTACCAGGTGTGACCCGGCAAGTTACTTAACTCATCTAAGCTTCAGTTCCCCATCTGTAAAAGGAGGGGCATGATAGTACTTGCCTCACAGGATTATTTTGAGATGACTGACATAAAGTTATTACCAAGATACCTAAGACAGTCATGCGCCGCATGATGACGCTTCAGTCAATGACGGACCACATGTATGACAATGGTCCCATGAGATTAGTACCATGTAGCTTAGGTGTGTAGTAGGCTATGCCATCTAGGTTTGTGTAAGTGCACTCTATGATGTTCATACAATGACAAAATCGCCTAACGATGCATTTCTCAGAAAGTATCCCTGTCGTTAAGCAACACGCGACAGTACATGGAAAGCACTCAACAAATATTAGCTCCTTTTATTACAATGCATTTAATAATGCCATTTGAACTGGAGTAAATAAATTTTGGCTAACTACTGGCATAAGCATCATAAGTTTTAGATACAGTTTTTATTCAAGAGATCAGAGATAGTAAAAATAAATCCCATCATGTAAATAATTGGGGGGAAATTTATTTCAAAAGAGTTATTCAAAGGAGAATTTAATCTTTTTAGTATTTACACAGCACTGAAAGAGTTCCCAAAAAAAGGGAAGAAATACCTATGAGAAGACTGGGAGTGAAGAATCAAGGCTACCATATTCAGTTGTATAGCTGTTCACTGCACAAGGGTGCTGAGCTAAAGGAGTGAGGCAGGCAGGGGTGGAGGGCTGAAATCTAGCTTCCACTCTACTCCCTAAGCCGGGAACAGTGTTTCTGCTCTTCATCCACTTGGAGGGGATGCTTTTTTCTCATCTGCCCTAAGGCACTATTTGGGCAGTGGTGGCTGGCTTTGCTCTTTTGTAGTTGATTCCTTTTTCCCTTTTCCTTCAGTATCACTAGATGAACAGAATAGGGTAGGAGAAATAGCATGGGGTTCAGGGAGGGAAGACAACCTTGAAAGTGATGAGAGAAGAGGCAGAAGGCGGGAAAAAAGGAAAGCAGTAAAATCAGGATAACATTTATTAGATGCCGGTCAGGTGTCAGGCTCTGTTCTAAGTGCTTTAGATGCGCTAACCCATTTAATCCCAGTTACACTCCCACACGACAAGGGGACCCACTGGAGGCAGAGGCAGCAGTGGTCACACGAGGTTAACCCACACAAGAGGCTGATAGGGACATAAAACTGCCTGCCACGCTCCTTCCATAGCAAATGTTCAGAATTTGGAGTCCTTCTTTTGAGTTTGGGGGGAAAAATAGCTTTTAGAGCCAAAACGGAAATATCTTTATAAAAGGAAGAGATAGTCAAAGTTCTCTAGCTGGCCAACCGCAAGAGCCACAATAATGGACACTTGTTTTTGGTCAACAGCCAATAAAGAGCAAACCCTTGGGAGACAGAAACAGAGGAACCCTGGCAGGTTACTCATCCCAGCAGTAGACATTTGTCATTCAGCCCCGCTTCATTCCCCAACTTTCCATAGGGTTCATCTCCGAACAGGTTCTGCACCCACAGGTCCCTTCTCTATTGTATTAAGAACCTGAAGTCTCCATAAAATATTTACTGTTGCACAGTGACCTGAAAGCAGCTCCAGTGTCCACTCTTCCAGTAGTCTTAAAAAAACCCTTTGAGAAGAGGTTGAAAATAAATCTTGTTACCAGGTGGTCAGTAATCTCGCCAACTCTGGATTTGGGGATACAAAAGTCACAGGGAGAGGAGAATTACACAGAGATAAATATATATACATATTTGACATTAAAATACATAACCACACGTGTGCCATGATGATGAATGTCCATTTCTAGCAATCCTGTAAGGAGTGTGTTTCAGCAGGCACAGACAGCTAGAGACAGCAAAACCATCCCTAAACATCTGTTTCCCCCATTTTACCAAGGAGCATCCTTTTTTTTAATTTGACCTGTTCCATTTTTTGGCAGGGGGCCCTGTAAAGGCAAGCATTGCCTTATCTGTCCATTTTCCAACTTAAACAGGAAAAGGAAGGAAGGAGCAAAAGGAGGAAGCGGGGGGTGAGGAGACTGACGTAGGGAAACTGAGGCAGAGATGGGGGGCAGAGACAGGAAGTGAGAACAGGGGAGAAAAGAGGAAAGAGGAAGGGATAAGAGAGAGCAACAAGACATACTAAATACATTTAACGTGTCCACCCAAGGCAAGACTGATTTGAGAGAAACAAAAACAAACAAGCATATTCCAGAATGATTACCCAGTAAGAACGTGACCCAGAAACCATAATCATAGTATTCTTGAAGAGATCAAGCTGGTTATTTAACAGTCTGTAGACCCTGGTAGTCCCTAACAATTGATGAAATATCATCGCTCCTAGGTCGTTGTGCTTGTGTTTAATATTCAGGAATGACTGAATACAGTCTTAAACATTTCTAGTAAAAACACCTCTTTGGCAAGGAAAATACCCTCTCCATTTTTCTGTGTGCATGTATTTTATCCTTATTCCATATCTCCTTCCTTGATCTTTTCTCTTTTTTTAGCCAAGGTAGATAACCATTTATCTGGAATTTACTGTCAGTTTCCCCTTCCTACTCTATTCTCTCTTCCAACCACAACACGCTGAGATAAAATTTCATCCCCTGGGCAATGCACAGTATCACTTCACAATCAATCTTCAGGGGAGTGGTGATTAATTTCACACCCCAGCCTGAGTCCCCTGCCCTCAGCTACTCTTTCAGATTCTTCTCCAGGCTTCGACTGCCCTGCCCCAAATTCTGCTGCTGCAAAGGTTTAGTTGTCTTTAGAAACAGCATCAGCACCATCAGGAAACCATAAGAGGTTTCCTGTCCTAGGGCCTCTGTGCTGCAATACAGAACAGGAAGAATAGGAAGGGAATGAAGGAAGCTAGGAGGAGTTTTTCTGGTTGTTGCTTCAGATCCCATTATGGAAAATTCCTTTGGACCATATTGATCATTATTTGGTGGTCTAAAGAAAAAATATATGTATATATAGCTTTGAGCACCTACTATCCGTTCATTTATTCAATGAATATGTACTGAACAGCCATATACTGTACTGTCAGGCCTAGTGCTAGATAATTGTTACATAATTTATTTTATTCAACCCACAACCAAATCTCCCCAGGAGGGCAACTTGTATATTTTCCTCCCCAGGAAACTGAGATTGGCTCTGGAGCCAGAGATTATATTTTGAATCTCAGCTTTGCCTCTAACTAGCTGTGCGACATTGGACAGATTATTTAACCTCTCTGAGCCTCTCTTTCCTCCAACATAAAGTGAAAATAATTCTTTCTGCCTCACTGAGTTGTTCTGAGGATGAAATGAGCTGATATACCCAACAAGATCAATATGGAAGAGATGAGCTGAGCAGATTTAGGGAACTATAACAATGGTGAACTATTCTGTGATTGTTTTGTTGGAGCCAGGAGGCCAGACCACACCCCGGCGGTAGGGTGAGGTTTCCTGCGAAGGGAATTGAATTTTCCACTGTCAGTCATCCTGAGAAAAAGTTAAACTGGAGTGAAAACTCCCTCCCTCGCAGAAGCTCTGTTCAGGGTTGGTGGCGGAGGAAGACAGGACAGATAGGCTTCCAAGGGTGGAGAGATCTGGGTGGATCCAGGGTTGGGGTGAATGGCCCTGGCCGTTTGGAGGCCAGCTCATAGGTGGGTAGGTAGTCAACCTGGTCCCAGACCCTTGGTGGGTCTGGGCTTGTGTAGTAACAAGAAGGACCTGGGCCCGCTCTGCGGCTGAAAGTGTACACAGGAAAGTGGTGTCCTCGTCCCTGTGGCCAGCACAAGGGAGGACACTGGGAACTCAGGCAGCCTCCCAGCAAGCAACGGCCAAGCCTCCAGGTGCTGGTGTGCAGCAGCAGCGATAGCCAGCGTCCTGTGGCCACTGGTTTCTGGAGAAAAGAGGATGTGGAGTGGTTATCTTGGTGTCCCCCGGCATCAGTAAGGTGTATCTGAATTCCAGCTCCCCTGGCAAAAGGCCAGAGCAGCTATAACTGACTCTGCATGCAAACAAGACTCCTGAGAATTCTTGGACGTAAAATTGGAGAGTAGCCTTAAAGGAAGACTTGATTTCTTAGTAACGTGGACAGCGAAATCCTCAGATATCATTAGATTTGGGGGTGCCAATGTGAGGGACATGATTTAAACCCAAGCCGGGAAGCCGGGTCGACTGTCGACGCACGTGAAGTGCCCGGCACAGAGGAGGTCAACTACAAGCCTAGTGCCTTTCTCCTTATTCATCCCTGTATAATGGGAGGGGGAAGAAACTTTGGATGCAGGATATATTTGCCTCGGAACAGAGTTGTTCACAACTCTTGAGTCTTGATGAATCCTCCTAACAGAAGGCAGGGAAGAGGAGATGAGTGGCAATATTATTTAATTTATATGTCAAAAATTAAAATTTTCAGAAGGTTTTGACCACAGCTGAAGGTATCCGGCATGAAAACACAGTAAACATTTATTGGTGGTTACTCTATTTGAGCATTCCTCCTAAAACGCATTTACTCCTCACCACCATGGTCTGAGGCTGGTACTATTATCATCCCCATCATATCAGTCAGGGCCCTATCAGGAAAGCGAAGGCATGCTCGAAAGGAGGGACTGAAGAGAGTCTGATGAAGGGACTGCTGACGAAAGTCTGATGGACAGGGTTAAGGGAAAACAAAGGATGATGAAGCACCCTGGGGCTAGCCACAGCTGCTACCACCCCTAAGCCAGAAGGGGAGGTTCCAGAATCCAGCAAGACCTGATGCTCTAGGAGAGGGCCACACTAGAGGAGCTGTGGTCTTCAAGAGAATAAGATAGCCATGTTATTCCACAGCCTGACGGGAAGGGAATAAATATCCTGACATCTTTCTTTCCATCCTCCCATATCCTGCCAGTGCCTCTCAGTGGCCAAATCCAACTAGAAGGCGGATGATACATTCCAAAAGGTAACTTTTCCAGGGCACAGAGCAGAGTGGCGAAGGGTGGTAGGTGGCTCTGGAAGAGCATCAGAAATAGCTGGCACATGATTTCACAGATTAGGAAATGGAGATACAGATTAAGTAATTTGCCCAAGGTCACAAAGCAAATATGACTCCAAGTCCATGCTCTTAACCACTAAGACATGCTTCCTCTAACTAGTTAAAAAAGATTACTAATTGTCCAGTACTTCTTTCTCCCTGCATCCTATCCAATGGTTCTTCTGCCAATAGACTCCACCTAACCCCCACCCAAATTTCCCAGCCTTCTTGGAGCTAGGTGTGGCCATATGACTGAGGCTCAGGCCAAAGGAATGTAAATGAAATGATGTGCACAGGTTTCAGGCTGAGCCCTCTCCACTTTCCTTCTCTCTTTCCTATAGAGTGGAATGTGGATGTGAGGGTGGGATCTGAAGCAGCCATCTTAGACTACTGCATGGAAGCTACCTTTGAGGACATCAGAGCATCTGAAACTACCATAGCAACACCGGACTGCTTATGCTCTAAGCGAAAGAGAAACTAACTTGTTTCTTGTTTAAGTTACCGTCATTTTAGCCTCTGTTATAGGAGCCAAACTAGTATCCTAAATATTACAGAGACCAAGCACCTACATGGCCAGGATGTGGCTCAGTCATTGTGGTTTGAGCAATAAGGGAAATACGACTGATAAGACTGGAAGTGATCACCAATGGACGTGTTCTCCTCTTCTTGCTGGCATCCTACTAGACTACATTTCCCAGCCTCCTTCCATCGGGGCGAGGCTATGGGACTAGTTCTCACCTTTGGAATATGAAGGGTCGTGAGTATGTCACCTCCATGCTGAGAAAATCAAGAGTAAGCATACCTTTTTCTTGCTCACTTTATTCACTTATCTGCCAAATGGATGCAGAGGGTCCAGTGAAGGAAGCTGATGGTCTAGAAGCTGGTGGAGCCAGGGCATGGAGGAAGCCTGGGGCTCTCAATGACCACATGGAGGACAGCCCTCTGACAACCCAACACCAGAATACAACAAAGCAAGAAACACTGGCTTCCTAGTGTTAAGCCACTGACATTTGGGTTTGTTTGTTACAGCAGTCAGCCTATGCTGATTAAGTCTATACTTACAAGCTGCTGCACTCTGACAGATGTAAAGACTATTATCCAGCACTGAAATCGTGTTTCATATTTTAGGATGGCTGGCAAACGTTTAGTTACTATTTTAAAGAAGTAACACAAATGTTATTTATTCTAATAAAGCCCATACATCCTGCTTGAATGAGGAAGGCAAGAATAGCACAAGATAACCCTTTCTCATGGTACACAGGCCCTCGGGGGAGTTAGCCCTGGTGGCTCCCAAGAATGCTATTCTCATGAGCACTCCTTTCTGACCCCCAGAGGGAAGTTCACAGGGTCTGAGCACAAAGAACAGCCATTGAGCTCACTGAGGCATGCCAGAGGGTCCAGCAACCCCAAAGGCAAGCAATGAGGAAAAGTTAAGGAAACAAGGGACCAGTCTGCTTTCGGATGGTGAGAGTGGACTCCCCCCACCCTCATTCTTTCTAATGTTCAAATTTTCTAAAATAAGCATGTATTACTATTATACTAAAAAAATGGTTTTAAAACTTCAATTTTTAAGAAAGATAGAAAATAAAGTAGATAAGCCTAAGGAATGAAAAAAAGAGAGAAATATAGGTCACAGGTCAAAGGATTGAGTCCCTAAAGCACTGTTACTACCAGCAGAGGGGCCAATCTTAGAGATACACAACTACGAAAAGACAAAGCATCTGAGGGGTGACTCCCTCACTCACCTGTGCAACAAGCATTAACTGAAGATTTACGTGTGCCAGGCACTGTGCTGGCTGCTAGACTGACACAGAAGAATGAGGTGGCCACAATCTAGTGCAGTAGCTCACAACCTTGGCTACACATTGAAATCACTTGAGATATGAGTTAAAAAAACACACACACTGATGCTTGGGTCCACACTCCAGGCATTCTGATATAATTGGTCAGGGTTAGGACCTGGTCTCAGGACTTTTAACAGCTCCCCTGATTCCAATGTGCAGGGTTGAGAACCACTAGAAGGACATGACACATGGGCTTAGTGTTAAAGGATGGGTAGGAGACAGCCAGGGGAGGAAGGGAGATGGGGGAGGAAGGGCATGCAGGCAAAGGGAACAGAGCTGAATCTAGAGGATTCCTCCCTAGTTCAATATAACTAGAACGTTATGGGGGTAGGGGTGACGCAGATCATGGTGGTCCTCCTATGCCAAACCAAATATCTATCCTCCTCCAGGTAGGGGGGCGTCTACAAAGGTTATTCGAGACTGGCAGACATGTCCACATCTGGGTTCACCCCAGCTCTCTAAGCATTCTTTCTCACTCCCTCAGATGGCCATCATTCTACCCATGGATGAGACTACAGAAAGGCTATGGAGAGGTGTGGGCTTTGCCTCCTTAGAAAATGGTACCACCAGAGGAGAGAGGACATATTTCTGTACTGTCCATCTTGGCAGCCTTCAATACAGCATCATCTAGAGATACACTCCTTTTCCTACTGCCTTTTCATAAATCCCTCTTCTGGTAACTTAATTTCATTATATGATCTTGCTGCAGCACTGAGAATAAGTCCCCCAAGGAGCTAGTTTTAGTTCATTTGGAGACAGATAAGAGCATTTGGAGGTGAAATAGACTACCAATCATGCCACAACAAAGTAGTGGGATTGTCACCAAAGACCTGAGATGGAAAACCATTCCACATGCTGCTCCATGGACAAATCACTACATAATTAAATAGATCTGATCACCATCCCTGAGCATCTGTTTCTGGAGACTAGGTAAGTTGCAGAGAAATTTCTAGAAATAAAAATGGTTTGGGGTACTAGGTGGGACAACTGATAAGAGCTATTCCGTCCTTCATGCATGGGAGATTAGTGTCTTTCAAATGAAGAAGAATAATAAAACCACAGCAACAAACACTTCCTGAATACCCACACATGCGACACATGGTGCTAGGACTTTACATACACCATTTACCACATCCGTGCAAGGTCTCCAACTGAGTTGGTTGACCCGATGACTGAGGCTCAGAGCAGTTTAGTCTCCTGCCCAAGGTCACAAACTGGTGAAGTGATACAATTCAAACTAAGTTTTTATGACTTTCCTCTTCCTCTCACTCTTCTCCAGGTCCCTTATATTCTGGCCAGGGGGTGAATCTCTCATCTGTGCTCCACAAAGAATGGGTGCTTGACAAGCTCATTACCTGCTGAAAAAGGCATTTTTCCCTCTTGTGTGTCTAAGAAAAGCACCTAAAACTATCATGACACTTTCCAAAGGAGAAATACCATTTTCCTCTTTAACCTGACCTGAATAGCATGGAAACAACGCAGTCACATCCAGTGAGCTGCCGTGTCAGGAAGAGAATAACCCTTTGGAGACACCATGCCCCCAGACACCATGGCACATGAATGTAAATGATAAGTACCCACTAGCTATGGGCTTCCTTTGGCTTATGGCCCCTCACAGTATCTCAGGAGGCTAGAACTGGATGACACTTCAGAGGTCACCTGGCACAACCCCAGCTTTTCAAAGATGGGAAAACAGGCTAGTTAACATATTTACTAAGGACGCTAAAGCAGTGAGAACTCTGGTCTCAGACTCTCAGACTTGTGTTTTATATTCTCAATCATCCTGCAATCCCAGAGCCCAGGAGGGAACCCCATGGTTCCTATTACTCTCGTCTCCTCATGAGAAACTGGGCTTTTACCACAGGGGAGCTGAAGAGAAAGAAGGTTGTTTTCTTATTCTCTACCACTAATTTAAGGGCTCCCCCCATTTATCAGTGCCTCAGCTGGGCAGTCCAGTCTGTTAGTCCCAGAGGTAGAGACGGAAACGAAAGAGGGTCAAACACCTGGGCCTTTCTGGCACATAAATCATTCTGTGAATGCAAACAATTTAGTAGTTATACAGGTGGTTTCTCAGAGCAAGGAATGCTCATCCTGCCGCTGCTTATGCTTATCTATAATTTAAGAGGACCAAACAGCTTCTGTCACACTGTGGGCTTCCAAGGCTGGTGTCATTAATACACAATTATACACATGTGGAGCAGATCACCAAGGATCAGGCCTCTTAATAAACCACTTCACCCAAAGCTATGGTTTAGATGTCATTTTCATTTCCTAAAAGGATTCACCATAGTGTGCCTTTAAAAGCTAGTTTTGCTCATGCATTTAATTTATGATTCCATTTACAGAGATATGAATGCCTCACAACTTGTCAGAAACACATCTTCTGAATAAAACAAGGTACTTTTCCCTGCCTCAGAACGCCGTCCTTGATCTAGACCTATTCTGAGTGCCTAGCAATGGATGAAAGTCGTTGCTGAGGGGATATGTTACTTCAGGTGGGGTGGGACTTGATGAGGACATACATCCCAGGACAGAGAGGCTGACCAGAAACAAGGCACCCAAGGCTGAGAATGTTACTATGGATAAACATTTTTAAACAGCTGTCATTTCATGGTAGGAAGGCAAGATTGTCAAGCTGGTGATAGGAGAACAGCAAGGACAGACTTGACAGCCCAGATTGTTAGCAGCTAAACTAAACCGGAGAATGAGAAAAAAGAAGAAGAAGAAAAAAAGAAACCAACCACTAAGACACCAAGCGGAACTGGGTGGCAGAAATACTTGGAGGGATCCTGACAAGGCAAATTTCTTTCTCTTCACACAAGGAAGTCCGTCTCTGACAAGAGTGCGGAGGTTCATCCACCACAAATCTCCACTTAAAACGACAGGCACAGGAGGATGAAATGCCCTATTGCCAGACACCTACAGGCTGAATGAGGAATAGAAACCAGGGAGGGACAGAGCTCCCAGATCCTGGAATTTAATTGCTAGACCGCCGTTTTTGCTCCTCGACTTCATTAAATTCAGGTTAAGGACTACCCACACGATGTCCTTCTCGTGTAAGGTACATGGCAAAGCAGAACCAGCCACCGCCGCGTCCTTCCAGGCAGGATGTGAGTGTGAATGCTTACAGAGGCCCCAGGTCGGGAAGTTTGCTGTGCTGCGCTCCTCGGAGCAGCACCACTGACCTGGCCACACACATACCGTCCCCCCACACACACATCTGACACTTTCCTCGCCACCTCAAAGCGCACGCGCTGAGAAAAGGCCAGTTCTCGCCGCGAAGAGAAGGTGCAGCCTGGGAAGTGTCCCCTGGCCCTTTCCTTCGGTCTCTCCGGCTGATTTCGTCTCGGCGCCTCTCAAACTCGCGGTTCTCAGGAGGAATTCCGAGAAGAAAAGGCAAAAGGGCAGACTTACCTAACTCCTCTGAGCTGTAGGGCGCGGGAGAGGCTTCCACAAACTCACTGTCTGGAAGAAGAAGAAAAGCAGAAAACAAAAATAGAGTCGCAACCATTCAGGACGAATCGATTAAGCATCCGTTACCGCGCAGATCCCTTACAAAAGCGCGGGTTTCTCTCTCCCAGCGATCAGAATCCGGGAACCCGGGGCCACGCAGGGTTCGGGACGCCCGATGCCCCGGGGTTAAGAAATTGCCAAAGACAGTTGGGGAGCAATTCGGCCCAGAGACCGAACATCTTCCAGGCGCGAGCAGGTGCGCGCCAACTTTCCGCGGGTGCGACCCCACGGCTCCCAGTGCCTGGCGCGCCTGGCCGCGACCTCATCCTCTGTCCTCAGCCCTCGGGGAGCATCGCTGCCTCCGCCGGGCCTGGCGCCGACCCTCCAGCACCGAGAAGCCCCAAAGTTTCCAGGCAGGTCCTGGAAGCCCAAAAGCGCGTGGCAGCAGCGGCGGCGGCGAGCACCCGCGCCCATCCAGCGAGGCGCCGGGCGCGCATCCCCGCCTCCCGTTGCTAGGCGACCGCGACCGTCACGCTCTGCAGCAGCGCGCGCGCTGCCTCCCAACTCTCCGTTGGAGGGTGTCCTCCCTTCCCCCACTCCACCTCCTTTGACCACTTATTAAAAATTAGAGCATAACCAATTCTAAAACGATTCCTGCTTTTTTGTATTACGTCTGCCCTACTCCGATGCTTGGGAAATCGTTTGTTCTGTGTTTCTCATGGGGAGATGCAGGATTTTCAAAGCTTGAATATGTCTTGCAGCGAGGGAGGAGGAGCTTCAAATGCCCCTCAACCCACTCTTTCTTTTTGAACCTGAATTCTAACTCCAGTCCAAACAATATTTCCTCCCCTTAAGAGACCACCTGGTTCAAGGAGGAAAGGTGATATGTCTCCATTTCACAGGTAGGGAAACTGAGCCTCAGAAGTTAAGTAACTTATGGATGACTGCATAGCACTGTGATGGTGTGTGCGTGTGTGTGTGTGTGTGTGTGTGTGTGTCTGTCTGTCTGTCTGTCTGTCTGACTGAGGAGAGCAGAGCAGAGTTGAGCAGTTTCAAATACAGAATGTAGAAACAGAAGTTATGGTCCGAGAGGCCGAGCTGTAGGTCCTAAAGTAATTCATGTCAGCTTGTGGGAATCTCTCTGGGTCAGTGGCCTGAATAACTTGAGCAGATGCATTATTATGTATTTTCCCCCAGGACTGACTGCTCTGCCTGGGAGAGCCCTGGGCTTTTGGAATGTGTTCCAGAGAGAGAGCCCGCACCGATGCCAATGCCGGGAGGATTTCAGAGGAAGGAAGGAGCAAACACGGGAAATGGTTTTCCCTTCTCCCTCCTTGTCCCCGGAGACTGGATTCAACAGCCTGGGCAACCTCCTGGGAACTTTCTGTAGTCTCCAAGTGATCAGTTCACCAGCTGCAGGAGCCTGAGGGCCCCGGAGCTGTGCCAGTGTGCTGTAATTCTGTAAACACTCAGCCGTCTCTGGGTTTTCCACTGTCAGCTTTTGGTTTACAAATTACCTTGGAGGACAGAAAGAAGCCACTTTAGCCATCACTGCTCAGGGAGGAATGCCAGGGAAGCAGGGTGGGGCTGTCCTTCCCCACGGAAGCAGCCATTCTTGAGCTGCCTAGCCTATCCTCTCTATCTTCTTCCCCACCCTCCCATCCTCCCCCCAACTCCTGACCGTCTGAGCTCCCAAATCCAAGTAAATGTGCTTGGGTGAATGTTTGCATGCATCACACCATCCCCTCCCACCTCTAGAATCCTCCCATTTGCCCTCCGGAATTCATGGTTCAACACCAACAAAATCCCCAATATCCTCAGCCTCTTCTCTGAATGTTGCTTTCAATTTCTTACTCTGATCAAAACCTGGCCCTCCTTAAAAATAACATACCATATCACCCACCACTCCTACTTATTGCAGCCATCTACAGACCCTTGGGTTATTCCACCTCGTTCCTTGAAGATATTGGCATCTGGCTAACTGTCACTTTCCTCAATACCATTCCTGTGATAATTCTTATTTCCGAATATAAATAGTGGATTCTTCTCATACTCTGGTCTCCCAACTCTTCAACATCCTCTCCCTTCCTTGACCTCCTCCAACTATTCCAGCTTCCTGCTCTCAGAGTAACACCATTCATAATCTCAATGTCAGGCATTCTACTCTCCAACTATCACTCCTACCTTTCCAGCTTATTCTCTCTGTTATCCTAATGCAATGTCTCCTTGACCCTAACAGCACCTGTAATTTACTTATCCCATGACCTTTTCTCAGTCCCTTACTCCCCTCATGACCTCCCTACCTCATTTATCTACCTTATTTTCCAGGTTTATTATTATCATTTCTCTTTTACATACACCTTCAAATTCATCTCTCTTTCTCTCTGTACTACTTACCTAAAAAAACCACAACCCTGATAAAATCAATTCTCCACCTTCTCTCTGCCAGCACCCGGATAAAAAATGGTTGGAGAAGCATACCATCATGCTGCCTCGTCTTATTTTCAATTCGTGACCGCAACCTCAAGTGGACCTTAGTGCAGCCCCACAATCTATATTTGCCTCGATTACTCACTCTCCTGCTTCTGTTACTAGGGAGGAACCTCCTGTACTCCATCTAATGCCAAGTCCTCCATGTGGAACAGATCGTGTGCCCTCTCACCTGGCTTTTCCCCTTGCCTACCTAAATTAATGTTTTCCTCTGTCCTAGATCATTACCATCAGTATGCAGACATGCCACTATGTTCCTATCTTGAAAAAAAAAATCCTTCCTTAACCACCACTCTCAATTCTCAGTTGCCCTTTACAACAAAACTCATTAAAAGAATTGTCTACACTCATTGTGTCCACTTCTTCCTTTTGCTCTTAAAGGCAAACAGGCTTCCAAAGTAGCTCTTGTCAAGGTCAAGACTAGCCTTGCCATTGCCAGCTCTGATGGTCAGTTCTTGGTCCTAATAGGACCAACTTTTGACCCACTCATCCTATGAGTGGAGGGGCTCAGATGGACTGTCTGCAGGATCCGTCTCCTCCATTTCCCCCTCATATCAAGAGAGAGCTAGCCTTTGTGTTCCAAGAAAGACAGTCTATAGAGGGCTCTGGGGTCAGCTAGACCTTGGTTCTAATACCAGCTCTACTATTAACTAGTAATTTCTGCCAGCCTCAGTTTTCTGCAAAAATGGAGATAATAATCAGACCTAACTCATGAGGTTGTGGTGAGAGTACAATAAACTAATACACTTAGAGCCCCCACAAGGGAGACTGTCACATTGTGAAAATCAAGTAAATATGATTTATTATTGGATGGCATGCTCCTTTATAGCTGAGAAAAATGGGCTCTTTTCTTTCCTTTAACAACTTTGAGTTACTGAAAGGAGTCGCTAACCACAGAGTATGCTTCAAATTACAATATTTGAAGGGCAATATTACATTGTCTCCAACTTTTAGTTTGTGCTCTAAGAGTTGGCTTGAAAGTTGGTTACCTGGAGCTGGGAGCGGGTTTTCCCCTTAGGAAGAGTGTTGTAAATGTTCCCCCGCCTCCAGGTTCTGGAGACTGCCAAGCTGTTCTAACATACAACGGACTCTACTTCAATTTGTTCCTATAAATGGATGACTCGTAAGCCAAGAACTTTCCTTACAGCACCTTAGTTATTTGAATTTCCTAATCAACCAAAGGTTAATGGGAAAATATTTTTCTTGTTTCAATGTTTGCTGTTGAAAATTTTTCTAAAATACATGCTTCCAATTTTCCATCTTAGGAAGCAGAGCAGATCGAACAATAATATTTCCTGTTAATCAAACAAACATTTATGGGGAATTTACCATGCTTCCAGGACTGTGCTAGGAACTGCAGATACAAATGTGATCAGAACAGGTTCCTGCCCTCACGTCTCTCACCTTCTAACAAGGGGTTCCATGACAGAGGACCTTACTGAACCTCGGGCAGTGTCCAAAGTGCCTATCTGTACTCGACTTTTATAGGCTTCTTATAAAGAAGTGGTTCTGCTGGAGGATCACTGAGTTATAAAGGACAGTGCATGAGTTTATAGGTTGGAGTCTCAGTGCTGTCAATAATTAGGGGGCAATCTCAGGGATGTTTCTAAACCTCTCAGAGCCTCAGTTTTCTGACAATAATACTAACTCATTGGATTGTCGAGAGAAGCAAAACTTGTGAAGAGTGAGACAGACCAAGCACGGTGCCTGGCACCCAGTGAGTGCTTAGTAAATGTTGCTTTCTCCCCCACATAGAGGGCTTGAGCCTGCCGGAGTCCCCTCTTTTGAATGTCCTGGGAGGAGACTGAGCCTCCTGCTGCCATAGCCCCTGCAGACAGGAAGAGGGAGTCTTTCCTTCTATTTCTAGGGCAGCAATTATTAGAGAGTGGGACATGGGCAGAAAGCGGCAAGAAGGAAATATTTCTAGGGCTCAGGGTGAAATATTTCTGGGACTCAGGTTTCCCATAGAAATAGATTACACAGGGGGCTAATGTCTCACGTCCACTCATACTATTGCCCTGCTACATCATGAGTTGAGCAGGTTTTTGGGACCTAGCCTGGGAACCCAACCCCTAGCTTTAATGTTCATATACATATATACACACATATACATATATATGTATATATATAATTATATAGTGTAAGACAGTACACAATATATAATTCTAAATTAGTTTTACTATATAAGCAAATAGTATAAGTTCAAAGTAAAGGAAAAAACAATATATAAAAATGTATAATTCTAAATTAATTTTTGTTAAATAAGCAAACAATATATTTCAAGGTAAAGGAAAAAACACTTAGTACAGATGAGTATAAAATGAAAAATGAAAGTCCTCTTTCCCATCCTATCCCAGTCTCCATCCCCAGACTGAAACACCATCCACAGCTTCTTGCGAGTCCCAGTGGAGATTTTTTTTTTTAGGCATATTCAAATGTGTATATGAATTGTTTAAACAAGTTAGATATCATATTATAAATTCTAAATTAAAGGCAATAAGTTTCTAAATGTAATTTTGGTCAGCTCCAATCATAAGCTAGGGTGTGACTATTTTCTGTTTAGTAGGGCAAGAAAGTGTACAAAAAGCCACAGAAAAAAGTCTCATCAGCTATTAGAAAACAATAAAACTTTGAACAACATGTAGGCATTTGAAGGGTATATACTTCAGTTATCTGGAAAACTCCATCAGAACCCTTGTTCCTTGGTAAATGAAGTTTGGTTATATAGCAACATTGGATGTAACTCTAGGATCAAACGAATCCTTGGCTCTATTTCAGGAGCTAAGAGCTCTTAGCTCTTGGGGGGGCAGCTGGAAGAGAAGTTCTTAGCACAGTGCCCATCACAATATTCTGCTTACGGTGCAGAGACTGCAGGCCAGGGCCGGGCCCATGCCCGCAGCAGTCTGCCACCATCCCCTGGCCAGCTGCTGCTGCAGAGGTGGCAGGGCCTGCCTTGACTGCAGTCTCTGCTTGGAGGAAAGGCCACAGAGAGGGCCCCTGTTTCTGTCCCCAGCCGGCTTTTATGGGCTGCTTTGACTCCGGGGTCCTCAGGGGCTACACAGCTCCTTGGTCAGTGGAGAACGGGAGGAGATGGGGTTTCACACAGATGTGGCTTCTTCCTCCAAGAGATGGGTGAGGAGCTAAATGAAACATGGGGAGAAGCTTTTTTCAGCCAAGGTATGTCATCAATTCCCTTTGCAAGAAAGAGTTACACAAATGTCATAGTAACAAGTCAGAATGGTAGCCAGAGGATCTGTGCTAGGATCTGTGTCCAACTTTCCCAACCCCAACCCCTGGGATGTCACCTATTTCAAGCATGAGAGACAGAAAGATGTGGGCTGAGCCCTCCTGTCTTCCTCTCCTGCCCAGCACTGCCTTTTGCTCTTCTTCCCTGCAGGTAGCCTTCTGTCTCCTGGAGGCCTTCTGCTAGTTAACAGCAGAGCAGAGTGGAGAAGCAATGCCTGCCCCTCCTCCTCTCCTCTCCCTGGGGAGCGTGCGCAGGCCTGATTTAGGAGGGAAGAGCGGGCCGTGGCTGCCTGAGCTGTATCCTCTTAGGATAAGCCAACAGAGGACACCAAGGACAAATGTATGACCACCCATAAGGTTTCATCAAAAAGATATTTGCTCTTAATTGGTCACAGCATTAGCTCCAGGCCCGAATTGACCCAAAGGACATTTCTCCTCTTAGGCTTTAATATTCTTTTCTTTTGGTATAATCCCACTTCTTTATAATCCTTGATGAAAGTGAGAAAGAAAACATAGTTGCTTTATTTCCCTTAAATGAAAATTAAGCCTCAGATAATGGCTTTAAGTGTTTCGTAACTTCCAGAAGAAAGAAATGGGCTCTATAGGAAAAATAACTATATCTCACCTGAAAAAAAACTCATTATCCTTAGCAGAGACAATACAAGCCAAGCAATGATATGAAATTAAGTCTGACAGGAAGCCAAGGATTTATTTTGGTAAAAATGCTAAATATATTCTCCAAAAATTCAAATACCAATGCAGTAGATGTTATTAACAAAAGCAAGGTGTTTTGTGAAATATGTAAACAAATTGGATCCGTCCAGCCCCCCAGGATTCCTATTACCAACTATGGAATGCAGATGAAGATTTAAAAGGCTCCTCACTCAATAGCATATCAAAGGAAATAAACTCTGGCTGAGCCAAGAAGCTACTAGAAGGTGTATGTGGACATGAATCAGAATAAAGAACCGTTCCAAAAATACACACAGAAAAAGGTCCCTGCAGAGGAAAATCATACACTTCCAACTCACACTCAGTTGTATCTATGGAGTGAAATCAGACAAAACACCCTGTGTTAAGATTAAGGGCAAAAACATTTGCTGCAATTGAAATCCATGACTAAACCATTAAAAAAGAAATCCATAGGATGAATGCAAATTTCTGCTGAGATGCAGAGACCACTCTGATCTCATATTTTCCATCCCAGCATCCTGGACAGAGGCCTGAGAGGGAATTGCTTCCTTCAGAGACTGCAAATAAAATCGTCCTGGGCTGCATAGGAGCCTCTCCTCTTTCATGTTAAATTGATTTTTCCAAGAAGCTATAGACTTTGCAGTCTGCGTAGTATAGCATAGGTGCTAGAAGGAGAAGCAGACGCCTAGGTTCTAGCCCTAGTTTCACCACTAATCTTTGATAAGTCTCCAAACCTGCCTGGACTGTGATCTCCTCTGTAAAATGAAAAGACCTTTATGAAACTTGTTTCAAAAGATGCCAATAGGAGATCATGGATAAGAGATTCCATTGTATTAGTCTTTTTACCATACTGTATGCAAGAGAAGTAGATAAAAAGGATCAAGCTTCACAGAAAGGTGGAGATGCCGAATGGTGTTGCCCTTTGAAACTGACAGAGCACAGCTCTGGAGTACAAAGACCTGGGTTTGAATGGAAGCTCTGCTGGCATTGGCTGTATGAGCTTGGCTTATTTATCTTGCCTTTCCAAGACTCAGTTTCCTCATCTGCAAAATGGAGATAACAATAACTACTTGATGAGATTTCAGTGAGGATTTGAATGAAATGAAATAATGCCCATGGCAGCGCTTGGCACACAGAGTGCTCTCAGAAAAAGTTCCTTTCTTCCTTCCTGAAGTGTTAAAACTCTCCCTGACCTTGAAGGGCACCAGAAGGGAAATCTGCTCCTTCCTGTTTTTATCACCATAATGGGAACAGCACCACTAAATTTCTAGACACAGCTGGCCCCTACTGCCAGGTTGTGTTTCCCACACTTCCTTCCTCTCCCAGAATGAGGAACTTAAGCGGGTTGAGTCCCCTGGGAAGAGTGGATGACAGCAGGATTCCCAAACAGCTGAGTGAACACATCTATAACAGGAAGAATAAGTGTTTTATGGATTCACTGAAAAGGGCTATGGAGGCCTCCCCTCCTGCACCAAATCCCCACACGTATGATGTGGCAGCTGGCAAATTGAAGGAGCAGGCAGCTCAGCTTGCAATGCACAGTGAGAGACAGGGCTCTGGCTCAATACTGGTCCCTTCTGTTTTGTGTGTCAGGCACTGCGTATGATTTCATTTGGAAAATGTGTTCCAGACCTTTAAAATAAGTTTGTAAAATCACTGCCCCAGGTCCTTGAGGGTATTTCTAGGCGTGTAGGAAGCGGGAGTGGCAGAGGGACTTTCCTCCAGAAACTCCGTATCACCCCCGGACATCCTGGGCTCTCCTGAGCCAGTTTCCTGGAGGCTGTACCACCCAAATGGCAGCCCGAGATGCTCTGAGGATAGCACAAAGGCAGATGTTGCGTGGATCTGGCCCTCCCTCAAGGCCTGTGACTCACCAGGATGACTGAGCCTCCCTGGCAAATAATGTAGTTCTCAGAGGACTCCATGAAGCCAAGTACAAAACCCTGAGGCCTGGAGACTTCCAGGACTTGCCCTCGTACTCCACGAGAAATGAAAACCGTTTTAGCCCACATTGGGCCTCAAAGATGGAACGGCTGGTACTAGCCAGTGGTGGGAGAGGTGGGACAGGGGTATGGGGCGTGGAGGAAAGATGTTCGGAAGCAGGTGGGCAAAAGCCATGGCAATGCATTAGCTGAGGCAGCTGTAGGAGGGTCTTGGATGACAATCCACACATTGCAACACCACTGTTTACTTTCTGGCCCTGCTCAGAGCTGGTTCTCTTTTCTACTATGACAATGAAATAACCAGCAATAAAAATCTTAACTGGACCACCAGAGCCTTAAACTGAGAAGGCAGAGGAGAGGATGTTGGAGGGTGAATTAAGGAGCAGTAGCCCACGCTGGCTCTAGATTTGGCAGACCTGGGTTAAAATCCCCACTCTGCCATTTACCATACTTGCACAAGTATCTCAACCTCTTCAGGCTCAGTTCCTTCATTCATAAAATGAGAATAAGGTTGTTGTGACAATGAATTGAGACAGTCTATATCTAGACAAAAAAGGCTTAGCATAATGTCTGGTGTAATGTATCCATCTAAAAAATGATTACCAATATTTTTTTGTAATTTGTCCAATTCTGACTTAAGTCTGCCACTTAGGGGCTTCCACTTTGTTTCTGAGTGTATTTCTCATCTCACTTCAAGATTTCACCAGGTCCCCATTTTGTCGCCCCACCTAGACCTCTGAAGATCTGAGCCCTTTCCCTGAACCCCAGCCCAGGCCTCTGGGAACCTCCCTAATACCAGCTGCCCACAAGGATTTTCAAATTTCAGCCACATTGATTTCTTGTTATGGTGCTTCGCCCACAAACCATAGCACTACCATGCTCTGCCTTGGACACCTCCATCATCACAGACTGATTGTCTGAACTGGTGCCAGATATCATGGTATCTGTTGCTCACCAGAGCTAAGCTCCTTCATCAGCCCCAGAAGCTCATCACTTACCTGAGAACAATGCCTCTCCTTTAGGCAGATCTAGACACAGGTCTGGTTCCCCTTCCTTCTAGCCAGCCACGCCCCAAAGATTGTACATACACGACATGGTGAACTCACGGATGGATGTGCTAGGGCTTGGAGCTGGTTACAATAAGCAGTTTCTAGCCACCCCTTTGTCACAGTGATCCCTAATGCTCCTTTCTATTCTAAAATTCTATGATGGATGATTCCATTGCCTAGGTTACAAAAGCACTGGCAGACAAACCACACCTACTTTCTTTCTGTCCTCTGCCTTCAAGCTTTGGTGAACAAGCCTGGGGTCATTGAATGAAATGCTATAGGTGAGCTGAAAGTAAGGTGAAGTGATATGGTGGTGCCAGAAGCAGTTGTGCAACAAGTTGGGTTGCCACAGTTAAAAACGGCTCTCAATGAAAGCAGAGATATGCAGACGATGTGCTCCTACCCATAATTCCTTCAATCACCCATTCATGCATTAGGCCACTCAGCCAGCCAGCCATCAAATATGCATCAAGGATCTGCCAGGATGCTTGTGAAAGGAATGCAAACATGAATAAAACAAGATGTCTGCCCCAAGAAGCTCATATGCTGTCCAGATATAGACAATCACAATACAGTGTGTTAAGCACTGTGACACAGGAATCTGTGAGTTTTTTGTTAGCACTGAGGAGGGAACTCTCATTCAGACCAAGATCAGAGTGGGTAGAGGACAGCAGCAGGAAGAGATCCCAGAATAGATGACTTAAGTTGAAGTTTCAAACATGAGTAGGAGGTGGCCAAGGAGAAGGCAAATAGAATAACAGCTTTTGCAAAGGCTCACACATGTGCGAGACCATGCTGTATTCAAGGATCCAAAGGTAGGTCAACATAGCACTGAGGAAGGGGTTTGAATTTAGCGATGAGCAGCAGGAGATGAGTCTAGAGAGGCAGGCAGAAGTCAGAGTAGGAAGGGCTGTGTGTTGAGCTGAGGAGGTTCAACTTTATTCTATGGGCTGTAAAGAGATACTGGCTTAAGAACCTTTAAAAAGTGGCTAGAGTGCCAGTGTGACAGTGCACAGGAGTGAACAGCTGTTGGTTTTTGGCTGGACTGCATTCCTCTCTCAGAGCATCGACCTTCCTTTTGGGGAATCTCCCACTGTGTGCAGTAGTCTTGGTTGGAAGATGTACCCTGGTGTAGTGCAGAAGCTCAGTAAATGTTTGTTGCTGTATAAGTTACCCCATTTTAGAGATGGGGCACATGGTGATCTCCATGTGTATATCTTGCTCTCTCTTTTGTATTCTCAGTGCTTGGCACACAGTAGATGCTCAATAATATTTGTTGAATGAATGCATGAGCAACAAACAGATGGTTGGCATATCCTTGCTAAAAGCATCATGTGAATGCATCACCCTCAGTGGCCTTTGATCTCCCCATCTGTAGAATGGCTCCTACCACTAAAGTAGATCTCCAGTAGATTTGGGGGATGGTGGGAGGTGGACTTTTAGACCTGAGAGGACCACAGCTCTGAGTCAGGGTTATAGCTCTTACGTTTGTATACTCCACTCCAGGACAGTAGCTACATCCCACTCTTTAAAGTTGGGTTGCACTAATCAGATGGTAGTACAAAGAAAAAGAAGGGAAGGTGAGATGACCTACTTTGTTTATACTGATTGCATTATCCTCAACCTTAATCCTTGCAGGGCTGTTGAGAGGAGAGGACACAAGATAAGCAGGAATACTGTGTCTAGTACCTGTTAGGTGCTCAAAGATGTATGATTAACTCCCCACCTGGCTAGGGTAAGGGCTCAGTAAATGAGAGTTTCATTACTCATGGTCCTTATCACAACCCTACAAAGTAGGCATTCTTACTCTCATGTTAGAGCTGAGGAAACGATAGATTTTCTCAAGGCTGCATAGCCTGTAGGTAGGAAATTCAGGATCTGAACCCAGCTCTGTCTGGCTCCACCACTCAGCTGCTTTTGAAAAGACAAACAGCCCTGGCACGTACTGAGTACAGCTGGGTTGACACAATGAGTTCAGGAGTTGAAGAGTACCACGTGAATCAGGGACATCAAAATCAGCCATACCCCCTCTAGCGTTGGCAAAATGATGGATTCCAGCATGAGACAACCAGGTTCCTTCTTCCAAAGGCCATTTTTCACTGAGGTCCATGCTTCTAGTAAGTCTCTTGTATGTGCTGCTCTCAGATCAAATGGAATCTGCTGAAATAGATAATGAGCACAAAAAAGAGAAGTGAATTACTATTGATGCTCTCCCAGGAGGGGAAACTTTCTTGAAGGAAAACAGTCAGTTTCTAGTTCTTTATGTTTTTTTAGCATGCAAAGATTGTGGCCAGGATTCAGACTTGCGTGGCCTGAGTGTGAGATCTTCCAATGAGGCTGCTCAAGTCCACAAACCATGGCTTCCCTCTCCAGTCAGTTAACAAATGTTTACGAAGCAACAATCACATACCAGGCTTTGAGCAAGAACTTACTGTGTTTAGTTCTGCATTCTTTGTAGACTCTGAGAATTTCAGGGTAGGATACAGTGGGATGTCAATTTCATAAAAATAAATAGATATATACTTCTATATATGCTTCAAAAATACAGTGGAAAATATTGAACTAAAACATTGGATGTAGCTACCATTGTATTGGAATTGTGAGTGCTGTTCTTTGTAATTTTCTGCATTTCCCATGATAAATCTGCATTCCTTTTATAATCTTAAAAAAGTATATAATAAATATTATTTTAAAGGAAAATCTCAGGGCCAAGAAGGACCTTGGAGACCAATTTTCCATTTCCTCTTGAAAACCATGATAGAAAGTGATATGTCATGAGTGCCCTTGGTTTTCATAAAAAGGTCACCTCACTGGCTGCCTCTGAGAAGGCCAGCCTGGGGACTCTCTACCTATAAACTGTATCTGGGGAGATTACAACTCATGGCCAAACTTTTGCCCAAGTTACAAAGACATTTTTATTATGCTCTGTGTGTAGCAGGTCCTCAAATGGACATGGCTGAATAATTGAACATGACTGATTGACAGAATCTGTGAATGCAGCTGGTGAGACATCCACCATGGCAGAAATCCTGTCAGCCTAATTAGGATGGGCACTGATTATCATTTGTTGTAATCAGAGCAGCTGGTTTGATTTCGTCTCAAGAATGCTATTCAAAGTTGCCCTGCAAGTTCCTGCACTGCCCATCTGACTGTAGGCATGGCAGACTGACTTGTTGCCTTCTGGCTGTCTGCCTAGAGAAGTGTGGTACTCTTGGGAGTTGCAAAAACAACCAAAAATCTCTAGGGAAATACCAGGAGGTACCAAAGATTGTACTGCACTTTGTGGTTACTGGCCCAAAAGTTTTAGAAGGGAATCCTAGAGCAGCATGTATAGTACAAGGCCATGATGTAAACATTGGACTCATCAATAAATCCACATTTTACCCTGACTCTGGCACTATCTGGGTGAGTTTGGGTAAAGCACTTACTCTCTCTGGCCTTAATTTCCTCAACTTTAAATGAAGGAATTAGGACTAGATGCTGTCAAAGGCCTGTTTAGTCTTCCAAGACATGCAGCCCTATAATATTCTACTTTTACATATGAAGGCAACCTATCCACCCACATCAGTGGGCTGAGAAAGCTGTACTAGTTATCCATCAGCAAGCTGAAGCATCAGCCTCAGCATGTGAGAGGTGAGGCTGCCATTGGAACAAGACATGTTCTTTGTGCAAAAGTAAAAATATGTCAGGAATAGAAATCCAGTTCTGGACTATGATCACACTGGTATCATTTAATCAAAGGAACTAAATATTCAACATCCTGTATCTTCACCAATTATTAAATAACATTAACAATAATATTATATCCTTAAAAAGCAACATTTATTTACATTATGTAGACTGGTCTTCAAAACGACTTCAGTAATCCTTGCAGTATCCTTGAGAAGGGAGTTAGAGATAATAGATTTGTTTGACAAAAATAGAGCTTTACTGATTAATTGGAGAGTTGGTTTCAAAGTAGACTCCTCATCCCTCTTGGACCAGCGGCCTAGGCACCCAGTGGCCCCCAGGAAACAGATTTGCAAGATGATATCTCTGGATGTGTGAGGTTAGGCTCTCACATCCATGCATTTTATTTTATTAATCTGAACTACATAGGTTCATATTGAATGTGTTATTAACTTCAACTCACAAACCCTGCTGGTTTCTCTGAGGCTTGAATTTCACACCTCAGCTTGGGAAAGCCAAGCACAAAATGTGAAATGAAATTACATCAAACACAAGTATTTCGAGGAAGACTTTGATCAATCACATCTGTTACTGAAATTCTAACACCATCACTTCAGTCACAGGAAGCCTCAGAGTTGCTCATGAAACTCTAGAGTCTAGAAAATATTTTACAGGATTCTGGCCATATAAAACAACTTATTCAGGGTTTTCTATAAAGTGTTGAACCTCTATCCAAGTCAAAATTCTATCAAAGACTAAGTCCGTGAAGAAGAAACTAAAGAGAGAAAAAAGTTAATGCAACCATGGGAATAGGAAGTGAGGAAATACTTTTCTCTAACACAGCACATGGCAACTCAAACATTAATACAGGGGGTGGAGTGAGCGGGAAAGCCTAGAGAAACTTATAGTTGTAGTTCTGACTTTGAGAAGCACTTTTTTGAAGAGATAGCTACACTCCCATGTTCATTGAAGCATTGTTCACCACAGCCAAGATATGGAAACAAACTGTCCTGTCAATGGATGAATGGACAAAGGTATGGTGTATACATATAATGAAATATTATTCAGCCATGAAAAAGAAGGAAATCCTGCCATTTGTGACAACATAGGTGGAGCTGGAGGACATTATGCTAAGTGAAATAAGCCAGACAGAGAAAGACAAATACTGCATGGTATCACTTATACATAGAATCTAAAAAGGAAAAAAAAGTAGAACTCATAGAAACAGAGGATAGAAAAGTGGTTGCCAGGGGCTGGGAGGGTGGGGGAAATGGGGAGAGGTTGGTAAAAGTGTACAAACTTTCGGCTATAAGATGAATAAGCTCTGAGGATCTAACGTATAACATGGTGACTATAGTTTTTTTTTGTTTAATTAATTAATTAATTAATTTATTTATTTATTTTTTGAGGAAGATCAGCCCTGAGCTAACATCCATGCTAATCCTCCTCTTTTTGCCGAGGAAGACGGGCTCTGAGCTAACATCTATTGCCAATCCTCCTCCTTTTTTTTCCCCCAAAGCCCCAGTAGATAGTTGTATGTCGTAGTTGCACATCTTTCTAGTTGCTGTATGTGGAACTCGGCCTCAGTATGGCCGGAGAAGCGATGCGTCAGTGCACAACCAGGATCCGAACCCCGGCCGCCAGTAGCGGAGCGCACGCACTTAACCGCTAAGCCACGGGGCCGGCCCCATGGTGACTATAGTTGATAACACTATGTTGTATAATTGAAATTTGTTAAAAGAGTAGAACTTAAATGTTCTCATCAAAAAAAAGATAAATATGTGAGGTGACGGATATGTTAATTAGATGGGAGGAATCATTTCACAATGTATACATATATCAAATCATCACAATGTACACTTTAAATATCTTACAATATTGTTTGTCAATTATATGTCAAGAAGACAAAAAAATAAATCAAGAAAAAAAAAGAAACTAATCACCTGCATAGTTGGACACTGGGATCTACAGAATACTGGAATACTATGAATACATAATTTATATTTAATAAATACTGGTTGATTGAATGGATGAATTAATGATAATGACCATGTGGGTAAGGACCCTAGTCAGATTTCTGATACCGGTAAGCTCCCAAAGGAGATCTGTCTACCCTAAAAGAGTGATAAGAGGCCAAACGGACCTTTGGACCAGAACTCTCCTTAAACTGACACATCCTCCTCTCTTTTCAGAGCTGCCTCTAGAGCAAGTCATCTACTCAGCTGCCTGAGCCAGAAACTGGCCATCCTTGATTGACTGATTACATCTCATATCCAATCAATCACCAACTTTTGTCCATTCTATCTTTCAAATGTCCCAAGAATGCATCTGCTTCTCTCTGTTTTCATTGCCTCAGCCTTAGTTCAGCCACTATCATCTCTCACTGAGATACTGCAAAGACTTCAGCGGAACCCTGGTCTTCCTTTCCCCCAACCCATTCTCCACACTTTATTGTAGTAATATTTTTAAAGCACAAATCTTATCGTATTACTCCTTGATTAAAATACTCCAATGATTCATTATCCTAGGAGAAAGTCCAGACCACATAACATGGTATATAAGACCCAGCTGTAGCAAAGTATTTGCGGTCCCTGAATAAGCTCCCCTCTTTGGTCTTTTGTATATTCAGCCATTGCTAGAGCTCTAGCAAGACTGTTCTTCCTGCCTCACCTTGCTAACTACAACTTACCTTTCACGTCTCATCTTAGATTTGGTTATGTGTTCCCCACAGACTTCCCTGGGCTTACCCTGTTACAGCATGTATCACACTGTACTCTAATGGACTGTAAATATGTCTGTAGAGTTTAGTTCATAGTTTATGTCCTTGAGAGCAGAGATCCTACTTATTTGTAACCTTAGCACTTGTACAGTAGCTGTCACAAGGTGAGTACTCAATATATATTTGTTGAATGAATGACTATATGAATGAATGGTGGTGTTGGGCACAACTTTGTCTCAGTTTAACATATCCCTTTGGAAAGTAGTCTCTTTGCAGCCTCACCCACCTCCTCTGCTTCTTTGGCAATTTCTCCACCTAAAAACCGCACCCTATCTGCCTCTGCTTCCTGGCCTTATACTGACTTTCTCATCCAGTCTAACTTGCTGAGATTCTTCCACTTAAACTCCCACTTCAGTTTACATACCTGCTCCTCTGCCCAGCACGCCACTAGAGCCCCTGCCCCTCAAACACCTGCCTCCCTCCCCAAGCTTGGGATGAAACTACACTTCTGATTATCCACCAGAGACACCCGCCCACCTAATGCAGCTGAGTCACGCCTAGACCTCTAAGCAACACCTCTAGGGTCATTTCTAGTGGTGGGGGCTTAATCTAGGAATACAAATTCAGAAAAACTCTGGTCATACTTTGACTCTGCCTTAACTGCCATGATATAGCTCCATCTGTAGAGAAGGAATTAATTAGCTAGAAGTGCCATGTTTGGGGAAACTGGATGGCATATTCCATCATTCAAGTGTTCAAGCAACCATGGGTCCTAAGGAACATGAACACCCTCACAGCAAGCAAGTAATTTGCTGATAACTTATACTAAAAATCAAGATACACATAAATGTGTATACATATACAAAATGAATTCATTCATTCATTTGATAAATATTTACTTGGTGTCTCCTATGTACTAGTCATTATGCTAAATGTTTGGGGTAGAAAAGGATAAATATTGCCCTTCCTTCAAGAAGTTTTCAACCTTGTGGGGAGACAAATGTCTGGACATATCATTACAGAACAATGTACTAAGTGCAAGCATAGAGGCATGCACAAGGTAAACCAAGGATCTGCAAATAATAGAATCTGGAAGCTGGAAGGGATCTTAGGGCCTTCAGTCCAACCCTTGCCTCACGCATGACTCCCCGGTACATGCCTACCCAGCCTATACTCAAACACTACAAGTGAGAAGGAGCTCATTTCCTCCCCAGGCAGCCCATTACATTTGTGAACACTTCTGTCAAGCAATTCATTTTCAAATTCTCAACATAATATTGACATTCACCAACAATCCTCGGTGCTGCTGAGCTGTTTTAGGACCTCCTGCCCCTTGTTATGTTCTTCAAAGGCAGCTTGAAAGTGAGATGCTCTTCTACAAATATCAAGATTTTGCCCCAGTTCTGATGCTCTCCAAGCCTTGAGGATCTAGATCGTCTTCTTCAGTGGAACGTTCCACCTTGGTTACGAGTAAAGGATGTAAATCTATCTTGTCACACCCAGAAAACAAACCAAACAACTAAACTGAAGCACAAGAGGGAAGAGGTCACATGATGGGATCTTTCTTCTCAACTAGGAATTTCTAGCTCAGATCTCGTTATCTAGGATCTAGGTGTCTTGGTCAGTTTGGGGTGCCATAACAAAGTACTATAGATGGGGTGGTTTATAAATAGCATTTATTTCTCACAGTTTTTGAGGCTGGAAGTCTGAGATTAGCATGGTCAGGTTCTGGCAAGGACTCTTTTTCTGCTGCAGATTGCTGACTTCTCATTGCATTCTCACACGGCAGAAGGAGAGCTGGAGTGCTCTCTGGGGGTCTCTTTCATAAGGGCACTGATCCCATTCATGAGGGCTCCACCTTCATGGCCTAATTACCTACCAAAGGCCCCACCTCCTAATACCCTTACACTGGAGTCAGGGCTTCAACATATGAATTCTGAAGGGACACAAACATTCAGTCCACTGCGCTAGGTCTAGTCTGGTATCAGCTATCAGAGAAATCCAATCATTGGTGACCTTGTGGACCACAGTAGAATAGAGGGCGATCTCCTCTGGGGCTGCCCCAACAGTTTGGTTCTGATGAGTTTCAATTTCTAAACTTGGAAGGTTCTTTTCCTTCCAGCTCCAAAAAACCCAACACATCAGAGTGTACATCTGGGCTCTTGATGTTCAAGTGATAAAATTCAGTGGCATTTACAATACAAGACTCTTACGCTTGGTTGAAAGAAAAGAGTTAAATGCTCTAAGTTTCCATCGTGAAAGAAAATACTTCTCTACATGAATAAAAGGATATGAAATGCTAGAGGCATAAAGTTTTCCTCTGCCTGAAAGGGCTGATGTTTAAAGAGTTGCCATGATTCTTCTAGGCTTCTTATTTGTTTCTAAGTATTCTTACCAACTTTGTAGAGTTGGAAAGTTTGAGTAAGTTAAAAACCATTATTTCAGATTGGCTAATCTAACCGGGCAGAATATTTGTGAAGCTGCTGTGGAATGTATTGATGTTAATATTTTAAGTACTCCAATTAATAATTTATGCTACTACTCTCTAAGGAGCTGTGGCAACAAGCATATTTTTAGGAAACCTAATGAAGTTACAAAATTATGAGGTTCTTTGCAGAGCTCTCAGTGACTCAGGCTTTTCATCTCTAAAGTCAGTCCATTGAGACCAAGCTCAGAAGTCCTTTCCACCGTGAAACGTTCCCAGGCAGAGTTATTTCCTTCTCCCTTTGTGCTTCTCAGAACTTTTTATATTCCATTAAGACAACAATTTTCCATTGGGTGGTAATACTCTCTTTACAAGATGATTGTCGTTTCCATTAGATGGCGGTCTCCTCAGGACAAAGTCATATCTTATCCGCCCTTCCATTTCCACTGTTGGCACAATGCCTGGCCAGACTTGGGGTCAGACAACACTTGTTGGATGAATGAGACTGACATACCTAGAGCTGAGAAACTCAGATGTGTCTGTACCTGCAAATTCTTCACATAATTCAGGGTTAAATCAGCAATAATAACAAAAGATTTGTCATCATATTCTGCCATCCAGGCAGTACAATGCCCAAGTATATACTGACAAGGAAAGAAAAAGGAAAATAAATACTTCAAGAAAACTGGTTCTCATCTGGTTTGCGATCATTTCTTAACTTAGTGACCCTGGACAAATCATTTCATCTCCCTGGAGCTCAGTTTTTCAAGTGTGTGAAATAGGGCTCATGAAGTCCATTATTTCATCTTTAACAGAGTCTTGTGAAAATCATATGTCAACTGGGGAATCACCAAAACAGTACACAAATGCATAACACTGTTATCATTCAGCAAATTTGCTTATAGATATCACTTGGTATGCAGCACTGAATTCCAACTTCGGGTTGCCCAACTTCGGAGGTGACGTGGCATATGGGAGGCACTATAAATGTAATGGACTGTAAGAGTAAGGACTTTGGGGACAGATCTAGATTTAAATCCCAGGTCCACCATTTCTTAGCAGTGATCTGTGAGCAAGGTACGTGTATAACGTCACTGAGCCTAATTTTTCCCCTCTGTAATAGGAGATGATAGCACACTCTTTGTGGGGTTTGTAAGGATTAACTGAGAAATATCTGTAACATACCTAGTATAGATTCTGGCCAATAATAAAACCCAATAAATGGCAATGGTAGTTGTTTTTATTAAAGTCATTATTGACTCTCGAAGTAGATATACTTCTGGAAGTGACTTAGTCCCACGTGCAAACTTCATTCCATGGGGAAATGAGCTGTGACGAGGCATTAGGAAGCAGAAATTTGTTGCCAAAGGAAGGCTACTGAATGGAACACACTTTCCCAGGACAGGACACATGTAAAAAGCGGGTAAGAGTACAAATGCGAAACGTTTGCTGTGTGCCAGTTCTAGAAAGGAGGGAAAAAAACCAGGCAGGCAAGAGTAACAGAGGCGAAGAGGCAGAGACTAGTTCTGCAAGGACTTGCTGAGGCAGAGCCGGAAACAATGCCACCTGAGCATGGGATGCTGGGAAACCACAGGAGAAGATTAAGTGGTTCTATTTGAAAAAAGGAATTGGGCTGCAGTCTACGAGGAAAAGACAAAGAACCAGAATAAGATAAACTGCCACAGCTCTGATTATGAACCCAGAATAGAATATCGAAGTGGGCCCCACAGCAAAGGGCTGTTGTTCATACACAGATCTTTACAGCCATACCTGTGCAGGGGGAAATATCAGGGTCACCATCTAATCCAGCTGTCCACCCATTAGAAAGATAATGTGAGCCACATCTATAATTTTAAATTTTCTCATAGCCACATTTTTAAAAAAGTAATACAAGTGAAATTAATTTTAGTAATATATTTTATTTAATCCACTATATCCAAAATAGTATTTCAACACGTAATCAATGTAAAAAATCATTAACGAGAAAGTTAGATTTCTTTTTTTCACTCCGAGGCTTCAGAATCCAGCAAGTATTTTTACTTATAGCACGTGTCAATTTGTACTAGCCACGTCTCAAGTGTTCAATACTCACATATGGCACAGATTTGATCCCAAGGGAAAATGAATTCCATTCTCCTGACCTCCTAGGCCAGGAGGCTGTTAAGACCTTTTGAAAGCCCAGATTCATAGAGCCAGAAATGACCTTTGGAGATGTTCAGAGTACAAGGGCCATCTATACATTCCTGACACGTTTTTCCTTAGCATCTTTGTTTGAAGTTAAGCAGCTTCACACCCCATTTAAAACCATCCTCCAACTCAGCATTCACTGAGGACTGACTTAGTGCTTGGCCTGGACAGGTTAATCGTGGTGCATGTTCTATCCACTCTCCCATTCTAAGAGAAACTGCCTTGCTCACATCTTTCCCCTTCTGTCCCAAGGCAGCTTTATGCACCCACTTTTTCTCCTCATGCCTTCTCTGGCTCAGGTGATCAGGGGTGGGCACACGACTCCATGAACCATTTCATCCATCTCTGTAGGCACTTGGTGTAGAAAAGCTCACCCAACCAGGGACAGACCATTGTGAAATAGCTAGGCCAATCAGATCTTCTGTCAGGAATATGGAGGCAGAATCAGTCAGTCCATAGGGAGAAGCATGGGAAGAAGACACAAACACAAGAAGCAGAGAGAGCCACAGTACTATTGAGTCCCGGTCAATCCTTAGCTTCTTCAGGTTCCTCTTTGGTCTATTTTCCAGACCAGGCTTCCAAAAGCCATGTCATTTTAACAAAGCAATTCTCCAGGTGAAAGAATTTTGAAAGCCTCCTCTGCCAGGGTCTCCAAGTAACCCTGGTTCCTGGGGCTTTGTTGGAACCTTCCAGTACCAACCACATTCTGGGCTCCTGAGGTGCAACTATTTTGCTGTTTCTGGTTTTCCATGAGATTCCTATATTTTTATGGTCTTGGTTAGTTTACAAGAATCCTCTTTGTGTTGAGGAAGCCTGAACGAGTCTATACCCTTCAACAAAAAGGCCTGCCACAGAGAGGGATGCTTTCACACACATGAAATGAATCTCTTTTCCACCACTCCCCTCTGGACTTGTTTGCACCCAGTCTCATGCCAACACTTAGCCTGACAGAGGAGTGATGAATTCCTTTGGGTTGCATTCCAAAGTAATTATATTTTGAAAAGACCTCATCACAGTGGCCTTCTGGGGACCTTTTTAAGCCTCACATCATCTGCAGCAGTGCTTCTCAACCACGACTGCACATTAGAACCACCAGGGGTACTTTTAAAAGATGCTGATGCCGAGGCCCTCTCCAAGACCTACGAAATTAGAATCTTCGGGGGCAGGTCCCTGGGTACCTGTTTTTCTTAAAAGCTCCCCATGTAATTCTTTTTTTGTTTTTTTTTTTTGGTGAGGAAGATCAGCCCTGAGCTAACATCCATGCCAATCCTCCTCCTTTTTTTCCCTTTTTCTCCCCAAAGCCCCAGTAGATAGTTGTATGTCATTGTTGCACACCCTTCTAGTTGCTGTATGTGGGACACTGCCTCAGCATGGCTGAACAAGCAGTGCGTCGGTGCGCGCCCGGGATCTGAACCCCGGCCGCCAGTAGTGGAGCGCGCTCACTTAACCGCTAAGCCACGGGGCCGGCTCCTCCCCATGTAATTCTTATGTGCAGCTGCAATTGAGAAACACTGATATACAAGATACAGCCTTGTACAGGCTTGCGTTTCTGGCAGAGAAAATCATGTACTGTTCTTAATTATAAAGGAATGCATATTTGTTTTGTAAAGAATACATAAAAAGTGGGGAATGATCCAAAGTGAAAAGTAAGTCTCACTCATCAACAGAATCCCCAACAGTCCCACTCCCTAGAGGTAACTATTATAGTTTCTTGTGTGCTCTTCCAAAAATTGTCTATGCCTATGCAAATATATGTACGTATACATATACATATATGTATATATGCATATATATTTATATATAAAAATAGATGTGTCTACATATATATTTGTATATTTATGTATATATTTATATACATGTATATGTGTGTGCATATATACACACACACACATACACATGCATACATAACACAAACACCCACACACATATTTTTTTTTCCTGTGACTGGCTTTTTCTCTTACTAATATATCTTGGTTATTAGCCTAGAAGCCTTTGATAAAGAAAAATAATGGCAGAGTTCAAGAGGGTACTTACTTTCCCAGATAATAAAACAAATTATAAAGCCAATGTAGTTAAAACAGTGTGATTTTGTTGCTAGAATAGATAAATTATTTGTTTGAAGAGAATAAAAAGTTCATAAACTAGGGGCCGGCCCAGTTGTGTAGTGGTTAAGTCTGTGCACCCTGCTTCAGCGGCCCAGGGTTTCCAGGTTCAGATCCCAGGTGCGGACCTACACACCACTTGGCTGGATCCCACATACAAAAAATCAAGGAAGATGGGCACAGATGTTAGCTCAGGGACAATCTTCCTCAGCAAAAAGAGGAAGATTGGCAACAGATGTTAGCTCAGGGCCAATGTTCCTCATCAAAAAAAAAAAGTTCAAAAAATAATCAATGAAATTGATTTGTTATATGAAAAACTTGGCATTTCAAGTCAGTAGGGAAAGGATAGACTATTCAATAAATAGTATTGGGATAATGGGCTATTTTTTAAGTGGATTCCTATTTTCCAGTATACATAAAAATAAATTCAAGATGAATAAAAAAATCTAAATAATGAAAGCAATTCCTAAGCATGTCAGAAGAAATAATTTTATCCTGGAGTGGGAAAAATTTTACTAACACATGAAATCTGAAAGTCCTAAAATAAAGACATGCTGGGTACATAAAATTTAAAACTTCTCTGAAAAGAAAGACACAACGAAGAAAAGTAAAATAAAAATGAGTAAATGGAAAACAATATTTACAACATATATAAAAAAGATTAATATCCATACTAAAAAAAGTTTCATATACTAATAAGGAAATGACAACCAACTGAAAGATAGACAAGGCTATGAACTGACAATTAACAGATAAACAAACATGAAATATAAACATATGAAAACATGCTCAATCTCAATAATCAGAGAATGCAGATTAAAACAATGCTGACTTTTTTTTCACTCATCACATTGTCAAAATGTTTTAAAAGATTGATGATCAATCAAAAGATGGTGACTTTGAAGAAATGGATATTCTCACACTTTGGTAGAAGAATAAATTGATACGGCTTTTAAAATGGCAATTTGGCATATTCTCTAATACAAAACTCATATGATGTCCTTTAACCCAGCAATTTCACTTCTAAGTATCTATCCTACCAAATACAATTGCAAAACAAGTGAGCACAAAGATATATATGATGCAGCATTCCTTGCAATGAAAAAAAAAAGGAAACACTTGAATGCCCTTCAATAAATAGCTAAATAAAATAAGTGTAGTTATATTGCAAATTCTATACAGCCATTAATACAGCCAATCAGCCAATAAGCTGATTCCATAAGAACTGATATGAAAAGTTGTGATGATAATATAGTGAATTGTAAAAAGCCAGGTTCAAAACAACTTATAAATATGATCCAATTTATGTAAAAGAAAGAAATACACACTCACGCACACACTTCTAGTCACATAGAGAAAGGGCTAGAAGGAATAGCAAACTTTTAATAGAGCTATTTCTAGGGGAAAAAAGAGAGATTTCAAGCTTGGGAGTATGATGAGGCTTTGAAGGAAATATTCATTTAACATTATATATTTTTTACATTTTTTATAATGCATATTTATTAATTTTGTAATTTTTTTAAATAATAAAGTTTTCTCACTTTTAATTTGTACTTCTTAAATTGGGAGCTTATCTTCCTTCCTTAAGGTTATTGGTCATTTGTATTTCTTTTCTTCTGAACAGCCTGTTCATGTACTTAGTCCATTTTTACTCAATTTCTTTTTATTTTATTGAATGTACTATTTAAATTTTAAGAAAAATATATTTTGCTATGTTACATAGATATTGCAAATGGCTTTTCAATTTGTCATTTGTATTTTGATTTCATTTATACTGTTTTCATCATAGATGTTTCATTAATATTTTGTGTAATTAAACGTATCAACCTTTTTCTGTTTTGTTTCTGGGTTTGGTGCTATGCTTTAAAAGATCTTTCCTACTTCAAGATTATTAAATAATTTACCCATTTAAAATTATTTTTATTGTTTAATATTAATATATGTTTTTATTGATCTGGAATTTATTTAGGACAGGGATCCAGCTTTATTTTTCTTTACAAATGGCAGTCAATTCTCCCAATACCACTAGGTTGAAATGCTACATTGGCATCTTTGTTGGGTCTATTTCTGGACTCTCTATGCTTTTCCATTGATCTCTCTATGTTGCACAGTATTTTGATTACTGTATACTGCTACATGCTTTAATATATGGCTAGACTTCCGTCCCCACATTTCTTTTCCCCCCAGAAATTGCCTGGCTATTCTCATTTTTTTATTTTAAAAGTTTATTATGGGACAAGATGTTATAGACTCACTTCTCCCTGCTACTTTCCTTTAAATATAACTAAATATCCTAGAAATAACAGACAATCATGCAATGATGCTAAAAGATGGAAAGAAGAAGGCTGACTGGCTAGGGACCACAGGACCTGAGATACCGTGGAGATTCCCCTAGGTTTTCTTTTCATCTCCCATATAACCCATACTGGGCACCAGAGAGGCCTACAACCTGAGACCACCAACAGGCATAGAATAAAAACCAATCAAGAAAAGCCTCTTCTCTCTGGCCAAAGGACAGGTAAGGGGTGAGCCCAGCAGAGACCTAGTGGAAAGATACATCCCTGATCCCCATGCAGAGCAGTAACAGGACCAAGAGACTGATGTGCCTGCAGCAGCAATGATAGCAGAGCAGCCTAACTCATTCCCCATCCCACACCTGCTGGCAAGATTTACCTTCCTCAGTGTCAACATCAGCAGGATCCTCACCCCATACCCAGAATAGCAGTGGTCCTCATCTACATCAGCATCAGTAGGGTCCCTGTCCCATACCTGAGACGGCAGATGGGCCAATCCATCCTTAGGAGCAGCATCAGCAGAGTCTGGGTGGGGATTCATCACCTGCTCCACACCCATCAAGCAGCCCAGGAGGCCCTTGTAGTAATAAAGCAGGAGCCCAAATAGCGTCAGAAGAACAAGGTAGCTTATATTAGTATTGCTAGAGCTCTAAAAACAAATTATTATTGGAACTACAGCTCACAAAAGTAGGCCAGGACCTACACTCTAGGTCTAAATAAGGTGATTTCCTACTAAAATAAAATAAAGTAGGATTGAGAGTTTCCTAATACAATATCCAAAATGTCCAAAGTACAAGTGGAAATCACCCATCATACCCAGAACCAGGAAAAATACAACTTGAATGAGAAAAGACAATTGACCAGTGTCAACATTGAGGTGAATCAGACGTTGGAATAATCTGACAAGGACTTTAAAGCAGCCATTATAAAAATGCTTCAATAAGCAATTACAAATTCTCTTGAAATAAATGAAAAACCTAAAAATGTTGGCAAAGAAATTGAAGTTATAAAAAAGAATCGAATGCAAAATAGTTTAAATATACAATAACAGAAATAAAAATCTCACCATATAGGAAGGAAATAATAAAGATAACAGAAATAAATGAAACTGAAAACAGGAACACAATAGAGAAAATCAGTGAAACAAATAGCTGGTTGTTACAGGAAAAAAAATCAATAAGATCAGTAAACCTCTAGCTATACAGATGAAGATTTAAAAAAAAAGGCAGACACAAAGTACCAACATCAGGAATGAAACAGAAGATATTGCTATGGATCCTGTAACCATTAATATAATAATAAGGAAATCTATGGATAACTTTACACTCTTGAATTCAACAACTTCAAAGAAATGGAATAATGCCTTGAAAACCATAAACAATGAAAAGTCAGTCAAGACGAAGTAGATAATCTGAATAGTTCTACAATCACTAAAGAAATTGAATTTATAAAATTTAAAAGCTCCTTAAAAAACTCTCTAGGTCCAAATGATTTCACTAGAGAATTTTACCAAGCATTTACAGAATAATTAACACCAATTTTACACAATCTCTTCCAAAAAATAAAAGAGAAGGAATCACTTGTGACTCATTTTATTACCCTGACACCAAAATCAAACAACATAGTACAAAAAAAGGAAAAACTACAAATCAATAAGTCTCATGAACTGAGATGCAAAAATTCTCAACAAAATATCAGTAAATTGAACCCAACAGTTCTTTATAAAAAAGAATAATATACCACGACCAAGTGGGATTTATTCCAGGTATGCAAACCTTGTTTAATATTTAAAAATCAGTGCTGGCCTGGTGGCATAGTGGTTAAGTTCACATGCTCTGCTTTGGTGGACCAGAGTTTGCATGTTTGGATCCTGGGCACAGACCTACACATTGCTCATCAAGCCATGCTGTGGCAGTGTCCCACATACAAAACGGGGAAGATTGGCGCAGATGTTAGCTCAGCGACAATCTTCCTCAAGCAAAAGGAGGAAGATTGGCAACAGATTTTAGCTCAGAGCCAATCTTCCTCACCAAAAAAAAAAAAAGTTGTTTAATATTTAAAAATCATTCAAATGTAATCCATTCTATCAACAGGCTAAAGATGAAAAATCATATGATCATATCAATTGATGCAGAAAAACTTTTAACAAAATCCTATACTCATTCATGATAAAAACTTGCAGCAAACTAAGAAAAGAGGGAAACTTCCTCAACTTGGTCAAGAGCATCTACAAAAAATCTACAGTTAACATCATACTTAGTAGTAGAAGAAAGATTGAATGCTTTTCCTCTAAGATTGGGAACAAGGCAAGGATGTCTGCTGTCACCGTTCCTACTCAATATAGTACTGAGAGTTCTAGCCAGTGCAATAAGGTAAGAAAAATAAATAAAAGTCATACAGATTGTAAAGGGAAAATTAAAACTATCTCTGTTTGCAGATGACATGATGGTCTATGTAGAAAATCCCAAAGAATCTACAAAAACACTAGAACAAATAGATGAGTTCAGCACAATTGCAGGATTCATATCAATACACAAAAATTAACTGCATTTTGGGGAGATATTGATCAAAGGGTACAAACTTTCAGTTATAAGATGAATAAATTCTGGAGAACTAATGTACAGCATGGTGACTATAGTTAGTAATCATGTATTGTATACTTGAAATTTGCTAAGAGAGTAAGATTTTGAGTAAGCTCTCTCAAATGTTCTCACCTAACACACACAAGCACGCACATACACACACAAATGGTAACTATGTGAGCTGATTGATAAGTCAATTAGCTTGATTATGATAATAAATTCACAATGTATATGTATATTAAAACAGTACATGGTACACCTTAAATATACAAAATTCTTATTTGTCAATCATACCTCAATAAAGCTGGGGAAAAAAGAAAAGAAAAAATTAATTGCATTTCTATATACTAAACGTATACATGAAAAATGAAATTTAACAATGCAATACTATTTTCAATTGTTCCAAAGAAAATGAAATACTTATTTATAAATCTAACAAAATATGTACAGAATCTGCACGCTGAAAATTATAATGCTATTGAAAGAAACCAAAGAGGATCTAAATAATGGCAGAAATTTTCCATGTTCGAGGATTGGAAGACTCAACATAGTAAAGATGTCAGTTCTCTCCAAATTAAACTACATGTTTAACAGGATTCCTGTTAAAATCCCAGGAAGGCTTCTGTAGACATAGACAAACATTTTACATTTATAATGAAAGTGAAAGGGCTGAGGATAGCCAAAGTAATTTTGAAAAAGAACTCTAATGTGGGAGGAATCACTCTGTCTGATGTATGGTCTACTATGTAGCTTATGATACAGTAATCTAGGTGGTTTGGTATTGTCAGAGGGACAGGCACATCAATGGAATAGAATGGAAAACCCAGAGATAGAATCATACAAATAAACCCAATTGATTTTTGACAAAAGTTCAAAACCAATTTAATAAAGGGGGGAGAGCCTTTTAAACAAATGGTGCTAGAACAACTGGGCATACATAGGCAAAAAAATTAACTGCAACCTAAACCTGACACCTTATACAAAAATTATCTCAAAATGGATTACAGACTTAAACGTAAAACTATAAGCTTTTAGAAAAAAATAAGAGAAAATCTTTGAGAACTATGACTAGGCAAAAAGTTCTTATATTTTGCACTAAAAGAACAATCCATGAAAGGAAAAATTGATAACCTAGACTTCATTGAAATTAAAAACTTTGCTCTGTGAAAGATCCTATTTAGGGGATGAAATAAAAATTTACAGAGTGGGAGAAAATATTTGTAAATTACACACCCAAAAAATGACGTGCATCTAAAACATATAAAGAACTCACAAAACTCAACAGTAAAAAAAACGAACAATTCAATTAGAAAATGGGCAAAAGACATTAATAGACATTTCACTGATATACAAGAAGATATACAGATAGCAAATAAGCACATGGAAATATGTTCAACATCATTAGTCATTAGAGAAATGCAAATTAAAATCACAATGAGATACTACTACCAACCTATCAGAATGGCTAAAATAAGAAATAGCGATAACACCAAATGCTGACAAGGATGCAGAGAAACTCCATCACTCATACATTGCTGGTGGTAATGAAAAAGATTGTGGCCACTCTGGAAAATAGTTTGGCACTTCATTTTAAAACTACAAATGGACTTACCATAAGACCCCTATATTACACTCTTGGGCATTTATCCCAGAGAAATGACAGTTTATGTTCGTGTGGAAACTTGCACACAAATGCTCATAGCAGTCTTATTTGGAATAGCCTCAAACTAGAAACTATCCAAATGTCCTCCAATGGGTAAATGGGTGAATGATTAAATAAGCTGTGGTACATCCAAACTGTGGAATACTACTCAGCAGTAAAAAAGAACCAACTATGGGGGCTGGCCTCGTGGTGTAGCGGTTAACTGTGCACGCTGCACTGCTGGCAGCCCGGGTTCAGATCCCAGGTGCGCGCCAATCCACTGCTTGTCAAGCCATGCTGTGGCGGCGTCCCATATAAAGTGGGGGAAGATGGGCATGGATGTTAGCCCAGGGCCAGTCTTCCTGAGCAAAAAAAGAGGAGGATTGGCATAGATGTTAGCTCAGGGCTGATCTTCCTCACAAAAAAAAAAAAAAGAAAGAAAGAACCAACTATTGATACCTGCAACAACTTGGATGAATCTCAAGAAAATTATGCTGAGTGGAAAAAGTCAATGTCATGCATGTAAATACTGCATGATTCCATTTATATAACATTCTTGAAATAAAATTGTATAGATTGACAACAGATTAATGGTTTCAAAGGGTTAGGGTTAGGGGGTGGATACGAAGGGGTAGTACAAGAGATCCTTGTGGTAATGATATAATTTTGTATCTTGATTGTGATGGCAGTTACAAGAAGTTAACATGATAAAAATTGCATATAATTATATACATATCCACACACAAATGAGCACATGCATAACTGATGAAATCCGAATAAGGTCTGTGGATTGTACCAATGTCAGTTACCTAGTTTGATCTTGTACTATAGTTATGCAAAATGTTAACATTGGGGGAGGCTGAGTGAAGCAGGCACACACTCATGAATCTAGAAATCTTTCATAATAAAATATTTTGAAAATACACAAATCAGCTATTCTTTAACAGTCAGAATATTTGCATTTTTAAAAAATCCATACAACTAGATCAACCATAAATTTAACGAGACAAGTCTGCCTAAAGTCAGTTCATAGATTAAAGTTTTAGGAACTCTTGTTCACAAAGTATAAATAAAGCAGGAGAGCTTAGCACTCACAGTTTACCCTCAAGAATCATGTTCTCCTTCACCCTGACTGTTCTACCAAAGTGAGGGCATCTGCAGACTTGACATGTCTGGAGCACTCTGGGCTCAGGATTCCTGCAAAAGTCACCCAACTTCAATTTCTCCTTAAATAGAATTTAAAAAATAACGATAATTAAAATATATTGAGCATTCAACAACTCAACTACCAGCTACACAGTAGAAGGTAAGAAGAGGACTCACAAGAAATGAGAAAATATGGTCTTAGTTCATATAGCTTAAGATGTGGGAGAAATAATGCACAGTTATGCTTTTTAAGCCTGTGGGAATATATTTGGAGGACAATAAGAGAAAAAATTTGGCGGTAGAATAAATACTCAGAATATAGATATTCAGTCTGATTTAAGTATTTGTTAAACACTTATCTGGGGCATCTGCAGTGTGACTGACCGACTGAAGCTCTGGGCTTGCCAGGGAGCCCATGGCCTTGGAACTTGTGACAACAGCAGCACCGGTGTGACTCCAACACTATCTCTACTACTACCACTAACTGGTAGTTATTCAGCACGATGTGTTAGGCACTGTGGTGAGCACTCTACAAATATCATCTCATCTAATCTTCACAAGAACCTTGTGAGATGGCATTATTATCCAGGTTTTAAAGATGAAGAAACTGAGAAGAGAGATGTCTAGATACTTTTCAAGGTCAGCCAACTAGAAAATGTCAGAATCCAGATTGGAATGCAGGTCATCTGATTTCAAAATTCAGGCTTTAATCACTAATCCATGTGTCTTTCCCAAAGCCTGCCTTAAATCCTCCTCTTTGCTGCCCATTTCTAGGAGTCTCAGTTGCTTTCCGCCAGACCTCGGGGCTCTGGGCATTTCCTTGATTTCATATTTTTTCTGCTCTGCCTGCTTTCCCCAGCAAACTCCATGCGGAGGATGGAGCAGGGCCAAAAGAACAGGCAAGGGAGATCTTTCAGCAGAGCTTTATGTGAACAGAGTTAGGTGGACACATGATGGGGGCAGATAATGAGAGAAGTGTGTGCACACGTGTGTTTGTGTGTGTGTGTAAGAGAAATTTTTTTCACTGATTTAGTTTTAAGGGTAAAATGGGTTAGTAAAGTAATTGAGTCTCTTTCTCAGGCCTTTTTAACTAAAACAGTTTCTTCCTTAGAGGTCTGAGAATATGCAAGGACAAAGAATTCTCTGGGAAGATTCCTCTACTCCTCCACACTCCCTTGGGGGCTTACTCTAGGCTGGCTTCTGCATAAACAAGACTACCACCTTGTTCCAGTTATCTTTTGCTGTGTAACAAACCAATTCTAAACTTAGATAATATAAATTGTTCTTATCTCTCAGGGATCTGCAGGTTGACTGGGCTGAACAGAGAAGTTCTCACTCGGGGTCTCGCATACAGTTGCAGTCAGAGAGTGGCTGGGTCTGGAGTCATCTGAAGGCTTTTTTCCCGGATCCTAAACTTGAATGGCTGGAAAATCTGGGGCTAGTTGGGCTTCTCTCCATAGAGCCTCTCCACCTAGTTGGCTTGGGCTTTCTCACAGCACAGTGGTGTCAGAGTAATGGGCAGTCATGCACTGGGGCTGGCTTGTACCACCTCGTAAGAGCAGATTCAGTGTATTTCTTTCCAACCCTGCATTCAGTGCTGTCACTTTGGTAGTTTGAAATCAGCCATGGTGGGAGAGAGTATTTGTACCATGAAAACTGGGACACTACAAATCAAGGATTCCTCCCTGCCCCTCACCCCCCCCGGAGAGCCAGGTTACCAGTGCGTGACTTTATGCGGCTTCCCCCAGAGTGAGTGGGCCAAGAAACCCAGGAGGAAGCTGCAAAGCTTCTTAGAACTTAGCAGGCATGTCCCCAAATGTCACTTTCTTCTCATTCTATTGGTCAAACAAGTCCCTAAGGCTAGCTCAGATTCCAGAGGAGGAGAATTATCATCCATGTCGCATGGAAAAGTAGCAAAGAAATTGTGTAAAATAGGACCTGGCACAGAGTAGGTGCTCAATAAATGCTTGATGAATGAATGAGTAAAGTCATTTAAACACTAATATGTACGACCTTAAATCGTCCTTAAATTATAAAGTCTTCTGGGAAATTTTACTTTAACATCAGAGAAGCCAATGATTTTTAAGTCACCAAATAACCTAAATCTAAAATTGCTTGATATGGATCTATTTACACTCTGTCTGCAGGTATTCACAGACCTGTTTACTCAAGCCCTTTTGAGTAAAGGGCTTGTGTACTTAACTGGTACTGTACACATGACAATTGCAGAATGCGTGTCTTATGGATGTTTTTATACTATTTGAGTTTGCTTTACCTCGCTGAGTAAACTGCACATTCCTTAAGAGAGTTCTTATGTATTTCTTTGCCACTCCTCTTCCTACCCCTCCAAAAACAGATCATTATACATGCATGTACGCACAAATACTTACAAGATATATGATAGAGATTATAAGCCTTAAAAGAAAAGGAAAGAAGGAAAGGAACAGAAAATTTTTAGTAGCTATGTTTCAGAGCCTTCCATCAATGTTCTCATTTAATTCTTATATTCACCCAGTGAAGTAGGCATTATTATTTCCATTTCATAGAAATGAAAACTAATCTCAAGAAGGGTTACCAATTTGGTCAAGGCCACACTAGTAAGTGGAGGAGCTGGGATTCAAATGTAGACCTGCATGGTTGCAAGGCCTGAGCTTTATGCATTCTTCAGGCCATCTTCCTACTGCAATGGACACCCCCATCTTCTCCCATTCTCTCTGCCTCCCTCCTTGAACTATCTACAAGACTCACAAAAATGCTAATGCTTCTAAACTCCACGTAGGGTAATAAATGTTTCAAGTTCTACTTTTGTAAAAAATGTCCTTTAATGATTGGGAAGACAAGGAGCTTCAAGTGTCTTATATTGGGAAGGGAGTGAGCCTGGCAGCAGGAAGGCCAGCTAGGAGGTGATTGCAATAACTTAGGCAGAGTGTTGGTGAGTTGGACCAAGGTAGTGGTGGTGGGATGGAGAGATGTGAAAAATTTTGAGGGATGCTAAGAAGACAGAATCACCAGACTAGTGATTGATGGGTTGTGCAGGTGCTGAACAATCAATATAGAATCATCACTCTGGTTGCTCCGCAGATAAAGCCTTGGATGGGAAGTTTCTGTATTCCTGGAAGAAGATAAGGGCCTAAACTAGGAAAATAGCCAGGGAAGTGGGAGAATGGATGGATTTGAGAGATAATATGGAGGCAGAATCTGCTGGATGTATTGATAAACTAGATGTGGGAATGTGAGGATGAAGGAGGGATCATGGGTGAAGTCCAGAACTCTGTCATGGACATCCAGGTGCTTTTCACGGAGATAGGGGACACATGAAGAGGAGTGGATTTCAGGTAATGGTGAATTCTGGACGTGCCAAATTTGAGATGAGCATGAGCTAGCAGGCACTGCTAGCCAGTATGCAATTGCATTTAAAACAAAACTAGCATCTCTTATCTAAATGAGATTCTTTGCTCCCTTCAGAGGTTGTAGATGAACGCACTGAGTACTATGTGTGGCAGGGTTCTGTATCCAGTAATAAAGGGGCTCTGCAATTCTCAATATTTTCACTTCACAGTGGTTCAACTCTCTCTCCAAAAGCCATTTATCACCCTGTAGGCGCCTCCATCATAACCAAGATGTCTTTATTGAGCCTTCCAAAGTTAATAAGAGCTGTATGATTCAATCAGTGACAGTGACTCATAGAACTCACAGCAAGTGCTGCAGGGAGATTTCAGTGGTCCCTAGGACCACAGGTCTGCCTGCGCACATACGCACGCACACACACACACAGAGCAAAACTCATGCCCATTTTCTTTAGAACTCGTATGGACAGGCACTAAGATGTGTTTGCACACTTCTGCCCCAGACAACAGCACGGCCATTGTTTACACAGGTCCCTGCATGTCAGAACAGGGAGCCTGGGCCCCTTTGTCTCCCACTACACTCTGAGGAAGAAGGGAAGCATTCAAGCCAGCAAATGAAGGCTCTTCAGAGAGCTGCTGCTTTTCTGCACATCAACCTTTGTCATGAGACCCTATCAGGATTCTACCCAAAACGCAAAGCCAGTTGTTAGGAAGGCGCAGCGGGTAGGACAGCCCCAGCCCAAAGGAGACCATCTGCAGTTGCTCCACCAACATGCTCATTAAATGACTATTAGAACAGGCACCGAAACCAAGCCCAAGCCCAGATTAGATTTCCATGCCCACTGTGAGAACCCGCCACTGCAGCTCTGAGCTGAGAGGGGTTCTGCTCACCCAGCCCAGGGCCTGCCAGCCCACCAGGTGGAGACCAGCTGCCTGGGAACCAGCCATCCTCTTCACCCAATTGAGTGTCTTTTGACCTGACTCCAACTTTACCCAGAGATGCCCTCCAAAGTCCCCCTCAAATCAATCTTTCCTGGATGGAAACCCGCTAAATAAGAGCTTCCTTACCTGAGAGAAGGTCCTGGTGACTGGCAGTGGAAAAAACAACAAGTTCCGATAGAAGTGACAGCGACTCACAGGGCAAATCTGTTGGTTTTAAAAGAAGAAAGGTGACTTCATCCCTGGTGCCGTGGAGTTTAAAAGAGCAACGAGTGCTCCCTGGCTGAGCCAACTCTGCCTCATCAGTGATGACTCCATCCAAATTATGCAGCCACTGCCCAGACATGCTCAGCCTTTAGAAGGTGGATCACTGGAATCTGACGAGCCCTGTTATTTTCAAAGAGCTTCAGAAAGTCCTGAAGCACCGATCACCTTAACTGGCACCAGGGCTGGAGAAACTATGCACTTATTTTTCTGAGTCGTATCATTATGTCTCAAGAATCCAATTGTCTGAAAAACAGCACTCAAGGGAAGGAAAATAGGTATTTAAACTTCTGAGAGGTATAAATTCTTGGGGAGGGTGAGAGAGAGAGAATCAGCAAAGATATTTCAGTCAAGAGGAGGGCAGGAAGAAGCTAGAAATGATCACCTTGCTAAGAAGGTTCTCAGAGCTGGTGGATTTGTAAGTGTACAAAGGTGACAAACAGGTGATGGTCTGGACTTTGCAGAGGGAAAAAGATTCAATTAAACAAAAAGGATGAGTCACTGTACGGAAAGAAAGTGTGACAGCCTTTCTAGTGAAGGCAACCGATTTTTATTCTCTTTTTATTGAATATGGCACCACTCGACCAATTTGGGATCATGTGTAACATTAATATATCAGCTCAAAACATGCCCACATTCCACCAAGAAGATTTGACAAAGAGACATTTAAGTAAAGAGTTTTCTCTTTGGTATCATTAAAGACGAGACTGGAGCAATCGGATTTGTATGGGATTCAAGGTCACGTCAAGCTACCCAGTAGGCCAGGCACCTCTCCTTATGCCACGTCCTTGTGCTAAACTTTGAGCAGGACTTCTGGCTGTGGTGCCCAGGCAAAGAATGGTAACAGGCATGACTTCTGTTGGAAGTGGGGCAGAGGGTCAAGCTTAGGAGCCAACTGCCCTTTCTCTCATATCCCTACTTCAGGAGAGTGTAAGGTGACTTTGGGTCACTAGGCATGTGTCCAATTTCTTGCTGAGCTATTTTGAGGCTCTGGGGATCTTCTTGTGTCAAGTTTCACTCTAGAGAGGGTAAAACAAGAAAAATCTCTTTCTGTTTAGATAGAGGTATTCAGGTCCATTAGAAAGGGTTTTTTTTTTTTTTTTTCAATTTTTATTGAGGTCATAATAGTTTATAACATTGTGAAATTTCAGTTGTACATTATTATTTGTCAGTCACCATATAAATGTGCCCCTTCACCCCTTGTGCCCACTCCCCAACTCCCTTCCCCTCTGGTAACCATTAAACTGTTCTCTTTGTCCGTGTGTTAGTTTATCTTCCACATATGAGTGAAATCATGCAGTGATTGTCTTTCTCTGTCTGGCTTGTTTCACTTAACATAATACCCTCCAGGTCCATCCATGTCATTGAGAATAGGGCAATTTTGTCTTTTTTTATGGCTGAGTAGTATTCCATTGTATATATATACCACATCTTTATCCAATCATCAGTCGATGGGCAGCTGGGTAGCTTCCATGTCTTGTCTATAGTGAATAATGCTGCAATGACCTTAGGGGTGCATAAGTCTCTTTGAATTGTTGATTTCAAGTTCTTTGGATAAATACCCAGTAGTAGGATAGCTGGGTTGTATGGTATTTCTATTTTTAATTTTTTGAAAAATCTTTGTACTGTTTTCCATAGTGGCTGCACCAGTTTGCATTCCTACCAGTAGTGTACGAAGGTTCTTTTTTCTCCACATCCTCTCTAACATTTATTATTTTTTGTCTTGGTGATTATAGCCATTCTAACGGGTGTAAGGTGATACGTTAGTGTAGTTTTGATTTGCATTTCCCTGATGATTAGTGATGTTGAACATCTTTTCATGTGCCTATCGGTCATCTGTATATCTTCTTTGGAAAAATGTCTGTTCATGTCCTCTACCTATTTTTTGACTGGGTTGTTTTTTTTGTTGTTGTTGAGTTGTGTGAGTTCTTTATGTATTTTGGAGATTAACTATTTGATGGATATACGATTTGCAAATATTTTCTCCCAGCTGGTGGGTTGTCTTTTCGTTTTGCTCCTGGTTTCCTTTGCCTTGCAGAAGCTCTTTAATCTGATGAAGTCCCACTTGTTTATTTTTTCTTTTGTTTCCCTTGTCCAAGTAGACATGGCATTCAAAAAGATCCTTTAGAAAGGGATTTTTGAACTCAGAGATTTAAGAAATGTTAACATGGCTTATAAAAGGAACTTGCAAGTCTTCTTGTTGGGGTGTAAATAATGATAGAAGTAGAAGAGGAGCAGAGTTTCATCAATGGTCAGATAAAAAAAAAAAGAGCTGGGGTGCTGGCCAAGCATTGTAGTGGTTAAGTTCACTCACTCTGCTTCTGTGGCCCGGGGTTCGCAGGTTGGGATCCCAGGCGCAAACCCACACACCGCTCATCAAGCCGTGCTGTGGTGGCGTCCCACATATAAAAAATAGAGGAAGATTGACATGGACGTTATCTCAGGGGCAATCTTCCTCAAGCAAAAAGGGGAAGATTGCCGACAGATGTTAGCTCAAAGCCAATCTTCCTAACCAAAAAAATAAATAAATAAATAAAGAGCAGGAGGCTTAATTAATTAATTAATTAATTAATTTATATTTGTGAGTAAGATTAGCCCTGATCTAACATCTGTTGCCAATTCTCCTCTTTTTGCTGAGGAAGATTAGCCCTATGCTAACATCTGTGCCCATCTTCCTCCACCTTATATGGGACTCCACCACAGCATGGCTTGACAAGCAGTGCATTGGTCCGCACCCAGGATCCAAACCTGTGAACTCTGGGCCACTGAAGCAGAGCACATGAACTTAACCGCTATGCCACTGGGCCAGCCTGGAGCCATTTTTATTAGGTTTAGCATAGTCTCCTCAAAGCCTAGCACAGAGAGTAGCATACAGTAGGTGCTCAGTAGAGAGAAAGTAAATGGAATCAGACAGCCCCTTCCTGTTCCAGATTTCTAGAACAGATCTGTTGAGAACTCTTAAAGTCACCCTCTGGTAAGGAAGGCAACTGCAGAGAGCATGAGCCAGTGAGTCCTATGGGATGCAAGAGGAACTTGGTCCTTTGCTTTGCCTCAGCCCCCAGATTCATTGCCAACATTAGAACAGAGCAAAGAAAGCAAATTTCTGGATCTAGGAGCCTCCTTTGTCTACCCTGTTCCCCTATCCACCAGCTATATTCCCAGGGCCAGGACTCCATTTCATAGGCAATCTGCCAATTATCTTCAATTATCTTTTGTTCTCAGTGTTCTATTATAAAATTTTCAAATTTAGAGATATGCTGAAAGAATTTTACAGTGAACACCCATATACTCACCATGTAGTTTCTTCAATTGACAGTTTTCTAATTTGTTATATCATTTATTATCTATCCATTTCTCTATCCATCTAGCAACTCATTTAATTATTTTTGTTATTGTGTTTCAAAGTAAATTGCAGACATTAATATGGTCTCCAAAAATACTTCCATGTTATTAATCAGAGTTCAATATTTGTTTACAATTCCTTTTGTTCTATTCAAATAAAATTCACATACAGTATGATGCAAAAATCACCAGTGTATCTTTTGATGAGTTCCTATAAATACACCCACCTGTGCAATCCAAACCCCTAACAAGGTACAAAACATAACCATCACCCTAGAAGGTTTCCCCACATCACTTCCCAGCAAACTTCTGTCTCAACACTCCTAGAGAGAAATAATCTTCTGATTTTTTCACCATACATCAGTTTTACCTACTCTAGTACTTAATATAAATAGAATCATACAATTTGTTTTATTTTGTGGAAATTTTTGTTCACTCAGCATGTTTTTGGCATTCATCTATCCATGTTGTTGCTTGTATCAGTAGTTAGTTTCTTTTCACCGATGAATAGTATTTTACTGTATAAATATGCCACAGTTTATCCAGTCTCCTGTTGGTGGAGACCTGGTCTTCCAGTTTGGGGCTAATATGAACATTTTTGGACACATCTTTTGTGGACATATATTTTCGCATCCCTTGGGTAAATACCTAAGAGTGGAATTGCTGGGTCTTAGGGTAGGTGTGTATTTAATTTATGAGAAGCTTTGAGATCTTTTTCAATGTTCTCATACCATTTTCTCCTCCTACCAACAATGTATGAGAGTTTTAGTTGCTTTATATCCTTCTGATAACACCTTGTGTTGTCAGTCTAATTTTAGCCATGCTAGTGAATGTAGAGTGGTATCTCATCATGGTTCTAATGTGCATGTCCTTGATGACTAAAGATGTTGCATGTTTTTTCATGAGCTTATTGGCCATTCATTTACCATCTTTTGTGAAGTATCTATTCAAATCTTTTGACCATCTTTAAATTGAGTTGTTTGTCACTTTTTTTATTGAGTTTTAGGAGTTCTTAGCATAGCCAACATACTGATTCTTGGCCAGATACATATTGCAAATATTTTCTCCTGTCCTGTGGCTTGCCTATACATTTTCTCTCTCTCTCTTTCTCTTTTTTTTTTCCTGCTGAGGAAGATTTGCCTTGAGCTAACATCTGTTGCCAATCTTCCTCTATTTTGTATGGGGGTTGCTGCCACAGCATGGCCACTGACAGATGAGTGGTGTAGGTCCATGCCCAGGAACTGAACCTGGGCCGCCCGAGCGGAGCATTCCAGACTTAACCACTAGGCCACTGGGGCTAGCCCCGCCTATACATTTTCTTAATGATGTTTCTTCTACTGAACAGAGGTTTCAGGTTTCTTATGTTTAGGTCTATGGTCCACCACAAACTAATTTTTGTAGATAGTATGATTTAGGGCAAGGTTAATCTGTTTCCATATGAATATGTAGTTATTTCAACACCATTTGTTGAAAGACTTTCCTTTTCCAATTGGGTTGCTTTGACACCTTTGTCGAAAATAAAATAAATGTGTAAGTGTGGGTCTACTTCTGGGCTCTTTATTCTGTTCTATCAATCTGTTTGTTGATCCTTGTGTCAGTACCACATTGTCTTGTTTATTATAGCTTTAGAGTAAGTCTTGAAGTCGAGTAGTGTAAGTCTACAACGTTGACATTTTTTCAAGACTTCTTTGAATATTCTAAGTTCTTTGCATTTCTGTATAAATTTTAGAACCAGCTTGTCAATTTTGACTAAAAAGCATTGTAGGATTATGATTAGGATTGTACTGAATCCATAGATCAATTTGGTAATTGCCGTCTTAGCAATACTGAGTCTTTCAATCCTTTAATTTGGTATTGATGGAGGGCAGGCCGCCCCGAGATGCACCACTCTGGTATGTGGATTATTTCCAGCTGAAGAAAATAAAGGCTCAGAAGACTCAGAAAGAACATTTGACCTTCCCCCAAACTGCCTAAAAGAATTTAAGACAGAAAGCCTGTCCCCAGGACAGGCCATCACCATAGATAATTCTGGGTATGGATAGACTGAGAGGGTCTTTGCTAAGCCCATTCTTATCAAAGCTCTGAAAACCAAGTAAAAGTAGAAGCTACCCTTTGTAAGAGACATTTACATTCATAAGGCAAATCTCCATCTGTAAAGATATCTCCCTCTCTGTACCCGGGAAGAAAGGGGGATGACCTTGTCTCTAGAAACTCTTATCAACGTGGAAGCCAAGGACTTAAATCTGCGTAGTAAACTTACTCTTGTTTACTGTGCTTTCTGGTAATCTCCCATAGCTGACTCCCCCCACGCCCAACATCCTCCTTTGTCTTTAGCTGAAGACAGTTTTTGAGGTGAGAACCTCTGCCATTTTGGCAAGTTACTCAATTTTCCTGGGTCTCTCCCATGTATACATGTTATTAAACTTTGTTTTATTTTCTCCTGCTAACCTGCATTTTTAATTATTTGGCCAGCCATAATAACCTTAAGGGAAAGGACTGGGGAGGATTCTCCCTCTTCCCCAGCAGTTTACCTCTCCATTTATTTACATCTGCAATTTCTCTCAGCATTGTTTTGTTGATTTTCTCTTTGTCATTGGTTTTCAGCCTAAGTATTTTTATTTTTGTTTTGTTTTGTTTGTTTTTGATATTAATCTTTCTTGGTGCTTATTGAGGTTTTAGAGTCTGTAAATATATGTCTTTTACCAAATTTATAAACTTTTCACCCATTATTTATTCAAATACTTTTCTGTGTCATTCTTTCTCTTTTCTCCTTGTGGGACTCCAATTATATTTATACTTGACCTTTTGATGTTGCAAAGATCTATAAATCTCTGTATATTTGTTAAATCTCTGTTCCTCAGTTTGGATCATTTCTGTTGATCTATCTTCTAGTTCACTGACTTTTTCTTCTTTCATCTCCCTTGTGCTTTTGAGCACATCCATTGAACTTTTTGTTTTTGAGGAGATCAGCTCTGTGCTAACATCTGCCAATCCTCCTTTTTTTGCCGAGGAAGACTGGCCCTAGGCTAACATCCTTGCCCACTTTCCTCCACTTTATATGGGACACCGCCACAGCATGGCTTGCCAAGCAGTGCGTTGGTGTGTGCCTGGGATCCAAACCAGCGAACCCTGGGCTGCCACAGTGGAGCACGTGCACTTAATCACTTGCACCACTGGGCCAGCCCCCATTGAATTTTTATCTCAGATGTTTATTTTTAAGTTCTTATATTTTCATTTGGTTCTTTTTTTATGGTTTCTGTTTATCTGCTAAGATTTTCTATATTTTCATTCACTATGAACATATTTTCCTTTACGTACTTGAGCATAATGTATGTATATGCAGTTAGCTATAATATCTTCTTTAAAGTTCTTGTCTGCTAATTCCATCATCTAGGTCATCTCAGAGTTGGTCTCTGTTGTCTTTTCTCTTTAAAATGAGTCGTGTTTTCCTGTTTTGTTGTATGTTGAATAATTTTGGAGTGTGTTCTGATCGTTATGAATGATATGTTGTAGAAAGTCTGGATTCTACTATGCTCTTCTGGAAAGTATTGACTTTTCTTTATTCAGGCCTTTAAAGTGGCTGAACTCAAACTGCAAAACCTTATCTCCCCATAGCAGCTGGAATTTCATTTCAGCTCTTTTAGCTGTACCTGGGGTTCTTAAAGTCTGCCTCTCACATATATGGTTCAGGGATCAGCCAGAAATCTGGGCACAGTTTATTTATAGAGTGCAGGGCTTCCCCTCTGCTTTGCATATCACAGACAGGGCCCTGTTCTTAGGCTAAATGCTATAAATCAGGAAACTAACCCCGTACCAGTCTCTTCTTCCAATGGGTTGGTCGCCTCTGGTTTCTACTTGTTTTTGTTCTGTCTCCAATATCTTCAACTGCTTGTTCTTATATTTTGTCCAGAGTTTATAGTTGTCATCTATAAGAGGTACGGTCCAACAGGAACTACTTGGTCATATCAGAAGTCTTCAATTACCTTTTGAGTCATCCAGTTTACCTTCAACAAGATAATTCATAGCTCTTTCCTGAGATACTTTTAAATACGTTTCATTTCAAACACCACCTCAGACTGATTGATGATGTTGAAAGGATACTGAGCTTCAGCAGAAAAGGGTGACTTAGTCAATAAGCAATGTCTGCCTTGGACACAGAGGGGACATGTAAGTCAGATATTTGCAATTTCTGTTGTGGTTATTTATAGAACAATATATAATACTCAGCTGTTTGTACCAACTAGAACATCTCCTTGAAGTCAGAGTACTGTATTTGCTTGTTTGATGGCTAATCTTCTCCATTAGATGTAAACTTCATGAGAGCAGGGCTTGCGCTTGTGAAATTCACTCTTACATGCCCAGTGTCTATCATGTGGAATACAGTGGGCTCTCAATAAATATTTGGTGAGTGAATAAGAATAGTGTCTGATCAGGACACATCCCAACCTGGTACAAGTTATCATCAGTGATCTATCCCTGAAAAAGTAGACAATTTAGGAATACCTAACTAGTTTAGTTTTTGTTTCAACTTTACTTTTTAAAATTATATAACCATGTGGAGAAACAAATAGAGAACACAGATTAGCAAAAATAAAATAAATCAAATCACCTTATTACCCACTCCCCAGACATAACCATTATGTATTACAATTTTTTTCACATAGCTTTTTGTTATCCTTCAAATTTTTATTCTCAACTAATATGGGTGCATATTAGAATTATCTGGGCAGCTTTGAAAAGTCATGATGTTCATGCCACACCCCAGACCAATTAAATCGCATTCTTAGGAATTGAGACCCAGGCACTAATTTTTTAAAATACCCAAGATGATGCCAGTATGCAGTCAAGAGGACCTAAAGATGTCCCAGGTGGGATTATCAGAGGTCTTCCTGATGTAATTTCCTTTCTAATACATGACATAGTCCTTGCTCTCCAGGAGAGTTCAGAAAAGGCAAGACTTGAAGCGATTAAATACGAAACAATTAGAAATCAAAAAGACACCAAAAATACATAGCGCTACATTGCATAGAAGCTGCGAGTTCAGTGTACGAGGACAGACATACTTGTGTGCAATCAGACTTGGACTCACCTGTACTTCTTGCTCCTTAGTGGACCCCTGCCAGTTATATTGAGGGAGTTTCCTCCTTCTATAAAGGTTTTCAGTAGCAGGTTGGAGAAAGGAGCACAACGACACATTAGAATGATAGGTGACACTGATTCTACTCCTCCCTTCTTTGAAAATTTCTGCTTTATAGAATCCTAAGTCCCCAGGCTCCCGGCCTCTGCCCCCTCTTTGTGGGAATGCTGTTTCAATTCTTTACCTGACTTCAGATTTTGAGAAGACCATCCTCAACTAGAGATTCTTCTGTGGAACAGTGCCATTGCTGGCCAGGTGGCCTGCCTGTCTGGTGTGGAACCCAGGTAAGTGGATATCTGTCACCACCCCCGTTCTCCAGCTTGCCCCAGGGGAACTGATCAGCAACAAAGCATTGAGCCTAGTTCTTGACAACAGGACAGAACACAACAGAAAGCTCCCAGGAGATTGTAAAATACCTATTCTCAGGCCCTGCGCCAGAGCAATTAATTCAGAACCTCTAGGTGATGGTGCCCAAGCATTGGTATTTTTGTCAAGGCTCCCCCAAAACTTAGCATATGACCCAGGGTGAGAAATATCAGTGAGGCAACTTGGTGGTCCATTTTTATGGGTTGTAGGTGGATTTGAAATCTCCTTTCCTGTTATTTCTGGAGGCAGAATAGAGGAAAGTGCCAGGTCTTATGTTAAATAGGCTACAATTTCAATCTCTGCTTTGCCGTTTACTGGCTGTGTGACATTGGCCAAGTTACTGAACATCTCTGACATTCCGTTTAGTTAACAGTAAAAGTGATGAAATAATACAACCTGACAATGAGACTCAGTGAGACACCATATACAAAGCAACTGGCACACAGTGTACCTAATAAACATCCTCTTCCTTCCCTCGCTGCACTCCCCCACCCCTACCCTACCTTACCATCGCAATAAGAGCAATGGGCAGTTCTGGCTTGGTTTTGTGCTATTTCTCCTTGATCTGACAGTGACCACAACATCAGCCTGGATTTGCAGCCCTGGTCCCTGGATCTGGCATTCCATATCAGCTTCTGAACTTGATCTGGCTCTTCTTTCCTGCCTTGCAGGTTCTGGGCCCAGTTTCCATCACCTGTTTTTGTTGCTCAGCTCTAAGCCCCAAAGGGATGATTTCTAAAAGTAACTGGCCCCATGTTGCTCCAGCTGAGTATTAGTACCAGGAGGGAGTGGGGTTAATTTTAGACTTGTCCTAGACTAACATCTGAGAAAAGGCAAGGCCAGGCAAGTCCAACTTGTCCTCTTAGTGTTGGGCTGGAGTTTATAGAGAAAGGTTGGGGGATTTTGTCACAGGGGTTGTGTGTCTGTATCATGCCAGGCACCTTATATGGAAATATAATATGTGAAAACATTTGCCTCCAAATTTGGTTGGATTTGAGCCTCAGGCGCTGTGCTGAGTGGGAGTAACTATGATGTAAACAGGAGTTTTTGATATGCTAATGCTTGTACTGAGCTAGGATAGATTATTAGCTTGCATCTACCCCAGGGACCCAACCAGGCAGGTATGAGCGGGCCCCTGGGCCTGAGACCCTGCAGGAAAGAAGCTAATGAAGAGAAAAGATAGAAGAGGTTATTGATTTATTTGTGCTTTAGAGAAACTGAGAAGGAAATGAGATGGAGCAGTGCAGCGACAGAAAGCCCTGACTGAGTGAAGCAGGATGGCATGGCAGCTCCTGGAACAGCCTGGCCAAGAGTAGGTGTTTAATGACTGCCTGCTGCATGAGTGTGGGGGGAAAGGCTTCTAAGGTGGAGAAGAAGAGATGCTTTGGGGATACCCAGGGAGTATCTTGTGCTTTGGAAGGAAGGGCAGCCAGCTCAGAGTAAACTGGGTGCCAAAGGACTCTCCAGGGGACCCACAACAGCAGAAGGGATTTGTGTCCTCTGGGTCAAGGGAAAGTGAGAGGGAAATTAGCTCTTCTGTGGTCAAGCCCGTAGACTGAGGATACCTGACAACACAGAAGGGTTGAGGTCCCCCAGGATTAAGAGAGAAGACAAAGAGGAATAGTAAAAGGAGTAGGGGCTTTGGAATGAGTCAAACTAGTTTCCCCATTCCACCTCTTAAAGCTGCGTGATCTTATGAAGATTACTCAACTACTCTGAGCCACAGTTTCTGCATATATTTATTCAGCATTCACCAACATAAATTTATTCAACATTCACCAATAATTTATTGAGTATCTACTATATGTGCCAAGCACTTGGATACTGTAGTGAACAGCCAAGTTTCTTGCCCATATGCCTTACCAGTCTGGTGGGGGAGGCAGACAGGAGGAAAGGACAAGGAAGCAAACAGGATGAAACGAAGGAGGCTAATTTGGAGAGGGAAAGCCTCTGTGAGGAGGTGTCGCTGAGCCCTGAATGGTGAGGAGGAGCCGGCTCGGTAGAACACTCCAGGCAGAGGGAACAGCAAATGCAAAGACCCCCAAACAGCACAGAGCTTGACAGGTCGAAAGAACAGAAAGGAGGCCAGTGGGGATGGAGGGCAGTGAGCCGAGAGGAGATGGACTGAGATAAGATGAGAGACAAGGACGTCCACGGCCTCGAGACGGAGTCTGAATTTTATAAGTGGAGAATCATTCTCGTCTCTCGGAGTGTGCGGACAGGCTGGGTAAGAGCTGCGCCCATGGAGGGCAAAAGTGTGGGGCTGACTCTAAGGGCAGAGGAGAAGAAGTGTCTGTGAAAGGGGTGCCCCTGGGACACTGGATCCTTAGAATGCCGCTGGGGCCCCACAGGCTGGAACCCCTGTAAGAAAAAAACATTTAAATCTGGTCTAGGACAGAACCTTTTTGATTGATGTAGCTCGAAACCTACTGCTGGGAAGAAATGACTATTCCTGATAAAACAATAAACTAATCAATTTCTGATCAACTTTAGTGAGATTAAGCTTTGTTCTGGGAATCTAATTACCCAACCCCCTACCTGCTGTCAGTCAGTTGTCTCAATGTTTAGTCAATGGTTTAACCAAACAATCTTTCTTGTCTTTTTGTATCTCAGTCTGATAATGACATAACCGTTTTCTTTTCCTATAAAATGTCCCTACCAAAAGTGAATCTTTGAATCAGCCTACTGCAGGCTTTTTACCTGCGGCAAGATTGTAATAAAACATTGACATGTGCTTTCAACTGAATTTTCTGAAAAGTTGTCTGTAACACCCTGGAGTGGATGGCCGGTAGACACGCTGAGCCTTCCTCAAGTTTTCTGTGAGTCTGTGGTCCCCTTCCCCCCTGAGCTTCTGCTTGTACATGTGTTGTTTCTGGCTGCAATGGCCCTAGCCATGAGAGTTCCGCTAAAATCCAGTTCCTACAAGCCTTTGCAATTTGGTGAGGAGTGAGAGGAAGGCTGTTATGCTTTGAATTGTCCTCCACAAAAGATATGCTGGAATCCTAATCCCTAGTACCTCAGAGTGTGATCTTATTTGAAGATAGGTTCTTTGCAGAAGTAAAGTTAAAATGAAGTCACTGGGGTGGGCCTTAATCTAGTATGACTAGTATCCTTATAAAAAGGGGAAGTTTGGAGGCAGACCACACACAGAGATAATGCCATGTGACGATGAGGGCAGAGACGAGGGTGATGCTTCTACAAGCTAAGGCATGCCAAAGATTTTCAGCAAACCACCAGAAGCTAGGGAAGAAGCATGGGGCAGAGTTTTCCTCAGAGTCCTCAGAAGGAACCAACTCTGCCGACACCTTGGTCTTGGACTTCTACCCTCCAGAACTGTGAAGCAATACATTTCTATTGTTTAAGCCACTCAGTTTGTAGTACTTTGTTATGACAGGTCTAGGAAACTAACAGGAGGGCTTTAAAGGGAACATTACAAAACATGATTCTTAAAGCCTCCTTCAGCACCCCCAGCGTGGAGTAGCACAGAATCTTCTACATACCTGGTTCCAGCCTCTCTCCACCTTGCTGGCTCTTTCTCCCATCTCTCCTTCCCCTCCCCCTCTGTCTGCCTCATTCTTCTCCCACCTCCCTCTCAGAGAAAAGCAAATTTCTCTTCTTGTATCACACATAAGGGTCTCGCTCTCATCTGAAACAGCTCATCAAATTTTTCAAGTAAATTTTTATGGAATCATAATAAATGTCCACAAATCTTAAGGTAAGACTTGATGAAGCCCAGGCTTCCTGCTGAGGCTTCCTTCCCTCCCTCTCACAGGTCCTAGACCCTCAGAGCACTACCCATGTTCTTCAGAGCTGCCATTTCTCTACCCTTGAGGTGCTCCTTTCCTCCAGAGAGGCCCTTTTCATTTTAATCACCCAAGGAAAACAGGCTGAAGCTATCAGAAAGATAAAAGTGGGGAATTAACGAAGATTAGGGTATCTTTCAGTTGCTTTTTTCCAGCTCCTGACTCCATGTTGACATGGGAACAGAGGTGCCTCTGAATTTCTGTCTTCTTTTATTCTTGAGGGTGGCTCCCACCTCACAAATGTCTAGAAGGGCATGCTGACCCTTCTCCCATAAAGTTTCTTTTCCTCAGCACTGGGCCCATGAGGTAATTAGAGCAGAAAAATGGGTGCCCCACGGGTTGACTTAAATTTGACACAGAGATAGACATTGAGAATTAGCATGCAAGGTGAAAATTGCATAGAATTCAAAATAGCATAGAAAATCTCTTACAAATATATCATTCTGGAAACTGAAATACCATTTTTTAATAAGTCCATGATAGTTACAACCTGTACAGAAATAAACCACCATTTTTTCAGCTAAGACAGCTGGCTTTTAGGGACCATGTTGTGCAAACATTGTACTGTCTCTTTTTATTCTAGAATCCCATTCAGTCTGGCAAGTAGCTTGCACTGGAGCTGACTAAGAGAACATGAGATTCATGTCTCTCATCTCACATTCCTTCTGGAGCACAGCCTTATTAAGTAGAATGGTTTATTAAGCAGAATTGCCCACAATATTTAAATGGCTGTTTTCTCTAACTCCACATGCATATGGTTGAATTTGCTTCATAATGAACCTTTACTATACAATGATTCAGATACAGTTTTATCATCTTGAAACCTATCGAGAATTTCTGTTCAGGTGAAAATCACCTTTAAGTGGAATTTGGGGGAAAAAAAGGAGAAACAACTGACTTTACTTGCAGCAGCGTCAGCTGCATCAGAATAATTTGCAACAAGCCAAACCACCCATTGACAAACAAACAAGAGAAAAGCTCGTCTTTAAAAATGGCTGAGGGCATTAGAGTGTTACCGTGGAAGCCAGGCCTTGAGGGGCACAGGTCTCTGAGGCGGGAGGAAACTCCTTGAGGTGAGCCTGACATTCTATGCTGCTTTTCCCCTCAAGGAATTTGCCAACTCATGATCAGTTTAGGATGCGAGACTGGGAAGCAAGCAGAAAGCAGTGGCTAAGTAGAGCTTTCGACATAAATCCGCGTTCAGGGCCGCCAGGGGAGACAAGAATAGAGGGATCAAGAGAGACGGGAGCACAATGAAGTGAGTGTGACAATCTGAGATGCTTTTCTTCTCAAAGCGTTTGTCTATTCATAAAGAGCATGGAGTCATGCTGATTAGCCAAGCAGAAAGCGTCCCATAAGAGGCTGAGAACTTCAGTGGACTTCAGCCATCTCACCAGCTGGAGGAGAAGGGAACCTAGGAAACTCCTTAGGCTTCCATTTGCCATTTCCAGAGCTGTGCCCCAGAAATAAGGCAAATCTGAAATAGACCCAGCATTACTGAGACTGAAATGCAGCCTCAAATCAGTTCAATCCCTGATGGGGCTGCCTTGGAGAAGTAATTTGGGCTGTAAACTCGCAGCAGGTCACTGTTGCCCACTGACCTTTGGTTACAGAAATAAGCAGACGCTCTAAGGCAGCTCAAGAAGGCAGCCCTTGGCAAGAATTCTAGAAGAACTGATGTGCTCTTCCCCAAGCTCAGTGATTTCATGAGACATGGTTAGCAGCACCCGTCCCTGCATTAGGCATCACTCTGAGTGCAGTGTACAAAGAGGCATTCAGACGTGTTCTTGTCCTCAAGGGGCTCACCAGCTACAGGGGGAGACCAACAAGGAAATAGCTGATGGCCACTGACTGTGACAAATGCTATGAAAGAATTAAACGGATGTCCTGGGAGCCTATGGGAGGGGTGCCTAATCTATCCTTGAGGTGGGGTGGGGGGGTAGGTGAAGCCAGAGGTGGCTTCCCAGAGGAAGTGACACCTCAGTGGAGTCCAAAGGACTAGTAGGATTTTCTCAAGTGAAAAAGGTGAAAGTTATTAAAAGCAGTTGTTATGAGAGTAGATCCTAAGAATTCTCATCACAAAGAAGAAAATATTTTTTCTTTTTTTTTTTGTATCTATATGAGATGATGGATGCTAACTAAAATGATCGTGGTAATCATTTCACAATACATACAAGTCAAATCATTATGTTGTACACCTTAAACTTACACAGCTGTACATCAATTATATCTCAATAAAACTGGGCATGGGGAAAGCAGAGAGAATAGCATGTGCAAAGAGAGAGAGACAGAGCACGGCTTGTCCAGCAAACATCGAATAATTGTTTGATGAACGTGCAAAGAACTACGTCTGGGAGAATCAAGAGAGACAGCTGGAGAGAGAGGCAGGAACCAGATCATGAAGGGCCTCTCTTTCCAGAAGTGAAGGAGATTCTCAAGCCACACACAGCAATTTTGATGTCTACTTGAAATTGTACATTTACCTATGGCAGGGTTGCGTAGGACCACATCATTTTGTTCCTTCTAGAAACACTGGTTGTCTCATACGATGAGCTCTAACTGTTTAATTGTGTGCATGTCTTTGATGAATAAACTGATCAATGAAGAGGCTAATGTTGCAATATAGGTGGCATATTATAATGGCTTGGATAGTAAAGAGGCTTTGAAAAGGGAACAGATAGGAAAGATATTTGGGAGTTAGACCTGGCTGATTGGCCTTGGTGAATGAGGGCGAGGGAGGAGTGAAGGCTGACGCCTAGGTTTCTAGCCTGGGCAATTGGACTAATTTTCTTATAACAAATAATTATAGTCTTGTGCCTTGTTTATCTACCTTCTAGAGTGAAAGTATCCAGATCAAGAAATTCAGAACCATAGGAATTTATTGATCACTGGCTACTTGTCAGGCACCTCCATTATCCCGTTCATTCCTCACAACAGCCCAAAGAGGTTAGTACTATTATTTTTTACCAGTTGGCAGATGAGAAAACTGCTCTAGATCCCCTGAACTGTAAATGGATGACTTAGAATTTGAGTTCAAGTGTATCTTGCCCTAGAGCCTGAAGTCTTAATATTAAGCTTTTCTAGGAGATCATCCTTGGATTTAAACAAAGGCTGATGGGCCGGCCCCGTGGCTTAGCGGTTAAGTGCACGCGCTCCACTGCTGGCAGCCTGGGTTCAGATCCTGGGCGTGTACCGACGCACCGCTTCTCTGGCCATGCTGAGGCCGCGTCCCACATACAGCAACTAGAAGGATGTGCAGCTATGACATACAACTATCTACTGGGGCTTTGGGGGAAATAAATAAATAAATAAATAAAAATTATTAAAAAAAAATAAACAAAGGCTGCTTTGATTTTGTTCTTGAATCTGCGCAATTTGGTGTGCCTCATAAAGCCGGCCCCACAAGCTATGGAATTAGTTGGTATTTCTAGGTCCTCTTACACTGGGAGCCTTAGACACTGTATAGACAGAATCTGTTCCGGGGTTAAGGTGGGCCCAGCCCTGGGAATGGAAATCCAGGGGCACTGGACTGGTTCTTAGCCTCCTCTCCTTTGTGGGTCCCATTCTGGGGGCTCAGAAGCATGAGCTCTTTGCAGCCATTTAGTGTTTCCGCTGAGCAGCCAAACTTGTGCTGAGAACCAGTTAGTGTCAGCTGGGGTTGCAGGTGCTGTTCCCAAAACATGGACTGCACTCAGCAGCTGGGGGGCTGGGGGTGGGGGGTGGGGGGGCAGGGAACCAATTACAGCAGAGCTTCTGTGACATCTCTCTTCCTCCAGAAAGAGCGCAGGGAAATGCTGCACTGAATACCTCTCTGAAGGACAGCAGCCCCTTTCTCCCTCTACCCCTAAAATGGCAGTCAGGGACACTTGAATCAGCACATCCCCATGAGCCTTGTGGATTATTTCCTACAAAATATCTCCAGACTCCACCCGGATTCTTTCCCTGGGTCTCGTGGCTCAAACCAGGCGGTGAACATAATAACACTAATAATAATCATCAGCATAATCACAGTTTAGAATTTGCAAAACACTTTCACTTGGATGATCTCATTTCATCTCCACAACAGAGCTGTGAAGTAAAGCCGGTGAGTGGCTGTTCCACAACTAGTGCTGCGTCACTGGATCCCTTTCGAACCAAGGGCACACAGGCTCATGCTAAGGGACTCCTAGCCGAGGGGACCAGCCTGGTGAGGGGATTCTCAAGGGCTGCAGGGAGTTGAGTGTGTGGGAGGGAGCTGGGCCTGGGAGGTGTTGCTGTGGGTGATTCCTTGGAAAAGAACTTCTCAGCATTCCCTCCCTCTGGTGCCTAGGGCTCATCTTAGGAGCTGCCTGGGGCCAGCCTGAATCTGTCTGCACAAGCCTACCCCAATCTTTTCTGCAGGTTAGAGGGCCAAGAATCTTCACCTGCAGATGTAAGGACACGTCTCGACTCCTCCTAGTTAGCCTAAAAGAGGAATATCAGTCACCCTCCAATGCCATGTTGACAGGCCACTCTTTAAGACAGCTTCAAGAAAGAGGGCTGGAAGTGGGTACCTGCCTGTCTTTCTCACCCTAGGAGCATTTCACATTGAGTTTGAATAGAGTCTAATGCAAAATGGGCAAATTGAAGCACGTTTTCCTTTAGAGGTGATGATTGCTCCCCTCCCTGTGCACGTTTATGTGTATAAAGCTTATACGTCCATTTGAAAGATGCACGTTTCTGTCTCCAGACATAGTGGCATGCCAGCTCCCTGCCCTGGGCCCCCAAAACTCTCTGTGAGGTCTGTGTCTCTAGCAACGACAGCTCTCATCACCTTGGATTAAGTCCACGCCCCTGAGCCTATCTTTTGTATTCCTAGCATTCCAATAAATGGAAGGAAGGAACGGAAGGAGGGAAGGAGCGAGGGCTCCTGGTCAATTACATTATCTTGGTCTAAAAGGGGCAGCAATACAGTTTTAGGTTCAAGAGACCTGGTGTTGAATCCTGGTTCTGCCCCGCAGTTCTGTGATCATGAACAAGTATTTCCACATTTTTGAGCTTGGTTTCCTTAGCTATGGATTGGGAATATTAACACCTGTTCTGCCTGACTCAGAAAGATATTGTAAGGATGTGTAACGCAAAACAAGGCCAAGTGACTTAGTGTGAGCCTAGGACAGCCTTGTTGCTCCCAGCAGTTCTGATGGGGAGGCTATATTCCCACTCTCAGTTTGGGCATGGGGATTAGGAAAAGCAGAAAAGAAGCAGTGGATTGGTGGTCTTCAATTCAGGAAGACGGGCAGGCCTTGCCATGAGGAGAGAGGAAAGCCTTGCTCAGGATTGCATCTGCCACAATGTCAGCTTTTCTCTGGGCCTTGAGCTCTCACACACAGGGCTACCTGTTATGGTTATGATCTTCTTGAGCCTCAGATAGTTCTGGAAGGAGAAACCTTTAACTGACGAGCAATACAGGAGGTAATGCACAGGGCCGGGACTAAGCTCCATGCCTCCTGAAGCCCATGCCTGCACCCCTGCTCCATATCAGTCACCCTGATGGGGAGGGAAATTTTGATTGGGGGAGAGAGAAAGGAAGGCTGAGATTATTTTGGAGAATGGGCCACTTCAGGAAGCCTAGGCCGGAGAGAGAGGAGCTACAGCAGGACATGTCTAAGAACCACAGCATAGGACGAGGGCCCTGGGTGTCTGAGCAGGAAATAGGAGAGAAAGTGCATTCATTCGTTCATTCATTCATTCTGATAGCCCTTTCAGCCAACGACTGGCAACTTGGGGGCCAGAGCAGCTCACAGAGTAGGGTGGGGATGAAGGTAGGGATGGAGATGCTGCTGGCCGAACCCATAGGAGTTGTCAGAGGCATCAAGGTGAGTCTGAAATAATAATCAAAGCCAGGCAGAAGTGCAGCCAGTTCATCAACTGGAAGGGACTGGTCAGAGAAGGATCTAGTTCCAAGGCCTCGGGACTGAAACTGGGGACTCCAGAGCAGAGTGAGAGGCTTTTAAGGCTGGAGTTGGGTGTGGAGAAGGTCACCTGGGGAAACTCCCCAAGTGCAGGGGTTGAACAGTGAGAAGGAGCTGGAGAAGTGAGGAGTCAGATGAAAAGGACACCAGGTTAAGGCTTTAGATTATTCCTGGGACACCGGGAACTAAGAGAAGATTTCAATAAGGGAAGGGACATGATTGGGTTTGCATTCTAGAAAGACCACTCTGGCTGCAGTATGGAGGATAAATGGCAGAGGTTATTAGGGGAGGAGGAGGAGTTAGAAGGCTGCTGAGGGTCTGGACTGATTCAATGACAATGAGGATAGAGAGAAATGAGAGGTATTAAGGAGGAGGAATCCACTGGATTTAGTAATAATTCGAATATGGGATGACTGGAGAAGGAGATGTCAAGAATGACTTCTAGATTTACTCACCTGGAGACTAGAGAATTTAATTCAGGCCTCACTTTGCCATCATTTTCAAACTTTCAGAACACAGGTCACTGACCCCTTTTAGGCCTCAGTTTCTACTTCTCAGAAGAGGAAAGTTGATCTAGAGGAGTGGTGTTCTAATTATAGTCCTCAGGGCTATCCTGCTGGGTGTGACTGGGCCTGAGGAAAAGAGCTCTGGGCTGGAGTCAGGAGATCTGGCTTGTGTCCTGGCTCTGCCTGTGACATTAGGCAGGACACAATATTTCTGAACCTGGGTCTTCATTTACATAAATGGAGATTATTCATTTATTCAAGAAATAAACATTCTAGGCAAAAGATAAAAAGAATGAAACTTGGTCTGTGTCTCATGGAGCTCACAGCCCAGGAGGAGAAGCAGACATATAAACAAATAATTACAAAGGAGCTTGGTAAGTGCCATAATGATGTAAACTGCATACAGAGGGAGGTGGCCCAAAGGAGATAGGGACCAACAAGTGCAGGGGCTGCACTGGAGATAGGATGAGAGGTAGCCAGGTAGATCAAGGGAAAGCATGCTCTGGGTTGAGGAAATTAGGCTAAGCCTTCCCTACCCACCCCCACCCCCCATTTTTGCCCTTCTTTGACCCTTCTCTCTCCCTTCTGCCTTCTAAATAGCAGCCCTCTTCCTCACCTGCCAGTGAGGTCCTGAGGGATTCTTCAGAATGCAGGATTTTGATTGACTCCATATCATTAGCATCCAGCCTACAAAGAGATCGGCTAACCCAACATCGAGGGGGGGACGCACCAATAGTGGGCTTCCAGGCATCAGAGAGAGGCCTTACTCCAACTTCTATAAGCTGATATCAACATATGTAGACTATGTATTGCAAGTTCTGGAGAGCAGGTGCTGCATTTAGTTCAAAGTTGTATCCCCAATGCCTCATGCCATGCCTGGCACAAGGTAGGTGACTAATAATTGTGTGTTGCATGAATAAAGCTCCATAGAATATTTCCATTTCAAAGGGTCATTGCTTCATTTATTTCCCAGCCTCCAGGCAGGACTGTATCTCAACCACACCTGGAGGCTGTTTAGACTGTTTAACTGATTTCATGGCACCCATCCAAGAAATAGGCAGAGGTGTAGCAACACCTCATATGTTTTAACTTTCCTTTACTCAGCAAGTACACATTGAGCACCTCCTCTGTGCCAGTCTCTGGCCACAGAGATGAATATGACCTCAAGAATGTCAGAGCCTAGTCAGGGGACTGATATTGCATTCCTAATTGCCATACAGTGGAGGCCCGAGGAGGAAGGGATTGGTTCTGCTGCAGGGATGTGTGTGGGAGATGCTTGAACTGCATCTTGAAAAATGAGTAGGCGTTCGACAGGTGGATAGGCCAGTGGGGCTAGAGGAGAGTAGGGTAGCTGAGACAAGGGCATTTAAGATGCAAGATAATCACACGTACAGTGTTTACAGCAGTGCTACTCAAAGTGCAAATTCACAATAAGATAAGGAACTCGCCCTAGCCCTGCTTCCTTCAATGAGGAAGTCTTACTGTAAACAAACTGTCCTCTGAACTACTGTGAGTTAGTGACCGTTGATTTACATTCTAGCACAAGCTCCTCTATGGAATCAGTGACAAATTGTTTGTAGACAGGCAGCTTGTCTATGGACCACACCACTGCTTTACAGTTTAACAAGTGCTTTCACATGAATTTAAGGTTTTTTTGCCCCACGGAAAAATCCTATGAGGTTGTCAGGGCAAGTATCATAATACTCATTTTATAGGATGGAAGTTGAAACTCAGAGTTGTTAGGGTTCATGTCACTCAGCAGGTAAACAGTGAGGCTGGGATTCAACACTAGGAATCCTTTCCCAGCTCTCCACTCTTCTAGGCTGTGTGGGAAAATACCACTGACTCGTGAGATGGCTTCATGGCCAGCAAGTCCCTAGGAACAGATGTCAGAGAGAGAGTCTGGTATAGGTGGCTCATGTGTGTGACCTCATATGGCATTTCTCATGTTCCTCTGTCTCATATTACTATCATATCATAAATAAAGGCAAGATGACTCTTCCTTTCCATCCACCCACCCTGGAGCCACCCCCACCTGCTATCCCAGGAGAACTTTCTCCAGCTCAGCCCTCTGCTTGACATTTCACTACCTGAAAGGGGTTGGCATTGGCCCCAGACAGGGAGATTATCTCATAGATACAGCAGGCCTCTACTCAGAATAGGCTTAACTTTCCACAAATGCCGTTTAGGGGCATGTTGTTCTTAGGGCCATGCCGCTGCGCTAAGCTGTCTTGTCTTCCCTTGGAGCACAGCTTCCTGGGCAGAACCTCTTTTTTTTCAGGTGAAGAAGTCATAAGCAAGTGGAAACAGCTATGGGAAAGGTACACAGGCCAGGAAAGAAGGGAACCTCCAGGCCTCAGGAACCATAAATCTGCACTTACGGTCTGGTAATTCCTCCACGCAGCAAGCTAGTGGGGAAAGCTCCAGGGGCCCAGGTCTGTGTTCCCACAGCCATCTCACTGTGGGGACATTCTATGAAACTGGAGTGAATTCACTGCAGACGGTTAATGGCTCTAATACGCAGCCTCCTCAGCCATGCATCCTGTCCTGGAGGGGTTCCCGCTTGGAGAAGGGCTCAGGCAGGGCTCCTCACATCTGCAGACCCTCAGCTGGGAGGCAGTCTGGGTCTCCAGCCCTTTAGATACCGAGTCTGGGATGCTGGGAAGGATAAAGAAGGAAACGATGGGAGAGATTCTTGCTATATGTGTCTTTCCTTCACCTTGGCCCATATTCTGAAGTACCGTAACAGAGAAGGGAAAAGAGCACTGGATGGCAGGCAGGAGCCTGTCCAGATCCCACTTCCCACTCTACTTTGACCCTGGGCAAATCCCTTCACCTCTCTGGGCCTTTGTTTTCTGCTGTATAAAATAGGAATTCTGTTAACTGTCATAGACGCCTCAGGAATAGGAGATGATCCCAATCAATGCCCAAGGGCTCTGCGGAGGTGTCGGACTTTGGCTAGCCAGCCCCCAGGTCACAGTGCCCGCCATATTATTTACCTCTCTATTTCATTTACTTAGGTCTATTGGCACCACATACTGGGATTCTTTTCCTCTTTTTTTTAGAACAACCTTATAAGATCCTCCCATACCGAGAAATTTCTATCTTCATCCAGCTGTGAGTATCTTGAAGTCAGGACCCTCACCTTATTTGTATTCACAGGACCTAGCACCCTGCTCTCTGACCCAATAAGTGTCTGTTGAATGAATGATTGATATTTTTCCCCAGCAGAATCTCTATGACTCCAACATTTTTTTTTCTTTTTGCTTAGGAAGATTAACCTTGAGCTAACATCTGTTGCAAATTTTCCTCTTTTTTTTCTTGAGGAAGATTAGCCCTGAGCTAACATCTGTGCCAATCTTCCTCCACTTTATATGTGGGTAACCACCACAGCATGGCTGACAAGTGGTGTAGGTCCACGCCCAGGATGCAAACCTGTGAACCCGGGCCACTGAAGCAGAGCGTGCCAAACTTAACCACTACGTCATGCGGCTGGCCCCTAAAATTTCAGCACTTGTATTAAGCTACTTATGCACTAGGCATTATTCTGATCATTAAACATGTATTAACTCATTTAGTAGGTCTTATTGTTACCCATTTTATGTATTAAAGTCTATGTCTGATAACTCCAATAGCTGGATCTCCTCTTTGTCTGTTTCTCTTGTCAATATTTCTCTTGGTTTTGATCCTTTTTGTTCTAGATTCCTGTTATGTCTGATGATTTGGAATTGAATGCTAGTCATTGTGTATGAGAAATGGTAGAGATATTTCAAGGTTCTAGATGATGTTATCTTTCTCCAGAGAGCTTACTTCTGCTTCTGAAGGTTGTTTAGAGAGAAGCAGATCAGGTTCATTGGTTCTGAGATTAAACTGATTAAAAGTGTGTCTCAGTCTGGGACGACTGGTATTTCCAATTCCTCTTTTCTCCTAGGGTGTTGCCTTTCCGTGTGTTCATGAGGATCCCTCCACCCTGGTGGGCCCTGAATTCCAATTTCTAACTTCCCAGACCTGAGTGACTACAGAAGCTCTGCTCAGCTCCTCAGCTCCTTATCCACCATTTGCTGCTCAGCATTTTGGCCTCTTGGCTGCTACTTAGAAATCAGCAAATACCTTGAAGGGAAAGCTCCAAATGTTGGGCTAATTTCTCTTTTTCCTTCTCTTAGGGATTTGACCATTCAGATATATATATATATATATATATATATATATATATGTATATAAACAGATATATACACTTAAATTATATCTTAAATATATATCTGTTTTTATAGTGCTGCTTTTATAGTTGTATTTAGCAAGAAGTTTATTCTAACATAAGCTAGTCCACCGGAGTTGGAAAATACTCATCCCTATTTTATACTTGAGGAAACTGAGGCATAGGAATGTTAAATAACTTGCCAAATTACTATGTTTCAGTGAAACATTTACTCATTATTTAAAAAGATATTTGCTAAGCACCCACCATGTATTAGACACTGTCTTGGGCACTGGGGATACAAAGTTAATGGGCCAGTCCTGTCTTCCAAGGTCTCAGGATCGAGTGGAGGTCACTTATAATTCAGTGTAGTCTGTGCCGTTACTGAGGGAGGTACCGGTGCTCCAGGAGCTTGGGTAAGGTTTTATCATGCCGACCTCTACTTCTTTCTCTGTGGAAATTTCTCCCTTAGTACACAGGGAACTTCTTGAGGTCAGAGTCTGTGGCTCATTCACTTCTCTATCCCCAGTGCCCAACACAGTGCCTCGAAAATGGTAGGAGTTCCATAAACACTTGTTGAATTGGATTGAATTAATTTTCATACAGGGAAGAAGAAAACTAGGCTAGGAAGAAGGCCATAAGACAATGGAGATTAGTTTTGCCTGGCAGTCAGGAATCCCTGGTCCACCAACTCTACCAGCAGCTCTCTGTATGAATATGGCAAGCCACTCGCCCTGTCTGGGCATTGGTGGAGAGGTTGGCCTACATAACGCCTAAGGTCTCTTCCAGTAATGTGTTCCTGTAGCTGAGTGTGACGCCACAGAGGATGAATGACCATAGCCCACCCCTCACGTCCCCATGTGCCCTCCCGAGGTTGCAGTACTGGGCCAGATAGTCTGTCAGACAAAACCAGGGTGGCTGTTCCTATGTCTGTCTCCCCTATTTTCTCCGATGGAGAAGTGTTGAGTGAAAAGGCTTCCCCGAGCTCACTTGGCAAATGCCACAGTCTTTTTGTGCAGGACAGGGCAGCCAGAGACAGGAGTAATGTGAGGAAACATTTCTAGCTCCTCTTCCCCAGGGCCTGCTCTGGCTGGCCTGCTCTGTCTCCCACTTCTCCAAGCGCAGACTTTACTTTCCTGTTTGAGAAAATAATGCTGTCTCTATGGCAAGCACAATGCTTGTCCCAGCTAAAGCACAGGAAGGAAGCCAATTCCCTCGCCTCGTTTGGCTAAGTGGGGCTCCTCTTTCCAGACACCCATCTCTCCGTCTCCCTGGGATCTGGACATTCTCACAAAGGCATCCAGAGAAACAAGTGGACACAGAGTCACACTCAGCTGATTAGTGGGAGGGACCTGCACCCCTGAGAGAGCACCTGCCTCCAAAAGGCTCTGTCGAAGCAAAGTCTTGGCACAAAAGCAACAAGAGATGGTGTAAAGATCCATCCAGCTCACCTCCTTTTATGGATGAAAGACTGGGCCCAAAGAGGGCCGGTGGCTCTCCTGAGGCCACACCCTGGATCTGCAGGATAGAGCATAGAATATAATGTCACAATGAGACAACTCAGCTGGTCCCCTGGCCTGGAGCATGGCTTGATTTCATTACTGAATCACACCACCAACTTTCAGGCCCCTTTCCCATTGCAGGTCCTGCGTGCAGCAGAGCCACCCGCCATCCAGCGTTCCAGGGCCAATTCTCACCCAAAACAATGAAGTCAGCTGGAGGAAGCATTTGGACCCAATTACATATTTCCAAACATAGAACTCCAGAGGTGGGAGGAGGCAGAGGAGGCAGCCAGGGTTGTTTTTATGGATTATGCAGTTACTGACCTAAATTTCATATTGGGGGAGGGAAAAAAAGGGAAAGAACTGCCGCAGGTAACACTGACATGTTGAAGAAAGTGCTGAGCAGATGAAATGCCCAACTGGAGTCTTTGAAAATGTTGTCTGTTTTAATTGGATGTGTCTCAGAAGTAGCTGGTGGCAGGCCCATCACAGGTTCCTTTTAATCAGTGGAGCTCACATTTCCCCACTGCACCTCCACACAGAATAAAGAGCAACGGGGCAGGGGCCAAGAGGAGAGGCTGTGATTCCAATTTGAAATATGATAATTTAAGAGAAGGATTTTATTTAAAATGAAATTTCCAGGCTCCTTCTGCTTTATCCCTTAGTGAGTACATTTTTCTAAGGAGAAAGAAACTGTTCTTCTCTTGGAGTAAGAGCCATGAGTGATTTTCCGGTCCGTTTTCTTCTCTTTTTCCAGAATGTGCATGTGTGTGTTGGTGTCCCTCATTTCCAAGGTTTCCGGAAGCAGAGTTCGCTGTTCTCCAGCCCAAGGGGCAATGTAGAGAAGAGACAGATGGATGTTTGTGGCTAGGATTGGAGAGGAGATGCAGGAGGGGCCAGGCCTTGTCATTGCAAGGACCAGGTAGGGGCAGAGCAGCCACTGGCCTGGGACTCATACCAGGGTCCAGGCCTGTGCCTTCCTCATTTAACCTCAGGATAAAGAACTAGGTGACTAGGTGAGGGGCTGGGGTTGTCCCTAGTATTCCTTCATTCACTCAACAAATGTTGGTTGGACAGAGCTACTCATTGCTAAACACTGAAACTCTCACCTTCTGAGCCTTAAGGGCCCTATTTCTGGCCTTAGTCAGAAGTCTAGGTCCCAAGCTCATCTTGGGACCACTCTGGAGCAGACCCAAACACTCAGGAAGGTCTCAGGACCCAGAGAGGTGCCTGGAGCCTACAAAGACCCCAGCCATGGGGCACTGTCAAAACCCTGTGGACCATCCCAGCACTGTAGGCAGGCTCTAAGTTAGACCACATCCTCAGGGCAGCCTCAGAGCCACTCAAGATTGAGAAACAGAGGCAGGGAGAGGTAAGAAGAGAGAGACGTGAGATGGAGAGAGAGTATGCTGTTAGCTACAGTGTATGACCGAGGGGCAGAGAGACTCTTTTGGGCCTGTTCCCGCAGCTTAATCTGTCAGAGGGGAATTGATACCTACCTCTGGATTTCCCATGTCTGGTTCAAGGACACTCAAACCTAATTCATTCAACAGTTATTTAAATAAGTGCACATGGCACGTCAGGGACCGCACCAGAATTGGTGGCCCCTGCCCTTAGCGGACTCACTGACAAGGAGACAGTCAGTCATTGTGCCAACGCATTTTTGTCAAGTGCTTCCTTTGAACCAGGCCTGTTCTGGGTGATGGGGATATAGCAAAACATACGACAGGTTTTCTGCCTTGAAGGTCTCTATATTCTATTGTGGGAAGGGGAAAGCTGACTGTAAGCATGGAACTAATACATAACACAAAACAAGAAACAAAAGAATTTCAGATATTGATAAGTGCTAAGAAGAAAAAAATAAGATAACGTGTTCAAGAGAGAGCAATGGGGTAGGGACTGCCTTAGATAAGAAGGTGGAAGAAGGCCACTCTTAGGAGTTGATAATAGAGTTGAGTGATTAGAAGGTGCCGACAGGAGGACACCAGGGGGATTAGGCATGAGGAAGAGCCAGGACAAAGGCCAAGATGCAACCTGTTTAGCATGTTTGAGGGGCAGCAAGAAGGCCAGTGGGGCTGGGACAAAGTGAATAAAGGAGGAGTCTGCAAAGATGATAGCAGAGTGGGAGGCAGTGATCAGCTCCCGGAGCCTTGATTTGATTCTATCTACGATCCTATCAAGAAGTTGGGGATCTATGTCTCCTCCCCTTGAATCCGCGACTGCTTGAACAATAGAATTCAGCAGATGCGATGCTGTGGCAGTTTCTGGGCCTAGGTCTTAAGATACTAGTCACTTCTACATCCTGTCTCTCAGAATACTTCCTCTTAGAACCCAGGCTACGAGGAAATCCAAACAGCCCCATGGAGAGGCCCACCCAGAGAGGAGCAGAGATTCTAGATCATGAGCCCCAGCTGAGCTCCTGGACAACAGGCAGTATCAACATGTCAACCATGTGAGTAGGCCATTCTAGAAGCGGATGCTTCACCCCACTCAGGACATCCAGCTGACCCCACGTGGAGCAGAAAAGTGTTGTTTCTGTGAGCCATGCCGAAATTGCAGATTCATGAGTGAAATAAATGATTGCTCTTGTTTCAAGCCACTAAGTTTTGGGGTGGTTTGTGGTGTAACAATAGATAACCAAAAGAGAAGGGAAGCCAACAGAGCGGAGGTTGGCAAACTTTTTCTGTAAAGGTCTAAACAGTAAGTATTTGGGGCCTTGCAAATCAAAGGTTCTCTGTGGCAACTACTCAACTTTGCTGTTGCAGTGCAAAAGCAGGCACTGACAATACATAGACAAATGAACATGGCTGTGTTTCAATAAAACTTTATTTATAAAAACATGTGAAGGGCCAGACAACCAACCAATTGTAGTTTGTGAGCTCCTGCACTAGAGGGTTTTAAGCAGCGGAGTGATATGCTCTCATTTAGACTTAGAAAGCTTCTGACTGCCATGTGGAGGATGGGCTGTGGGGGAGCAAAAGCAGAAGTGAGGCTGTCACCAGACGGCTTGACCTAGGGTTTTGTGCAGCAGTGGAGTGATCTGGTCGGGATGTCTATTGGAGGTGGCACTGACAGAATTGCCAAGACAGCTAATAGCCAATTGATCATTGCTTTGAGAGAAGCAAGCAAAAGGAAGCTATGGGAACTCAGAGCAGGAGCGCCCAGGCTGAGGATCAAAGCAAGCTTCCTGGAAGAGGCAACTGCTGATTAGGAACTAGTCAGGGGAAGAGCTGAAAGAATTGTCTTCCACACAAGCAGAGCAGAGCAGCCGTTCATAATGGCTAAACCTGGGGGAGTCGGGAGTGGCAGAAATTAGATAATAAAAGGTAAAGACTTGGAAGAGTGAGCAGTGGCCAGATCTTGAGAGATCCAGAGACTATCCCCTGCAAGATCAAAGATGGACCAGACTGCTGAGTTACCTGTCCTTTTCTAGAGCTTCTTCCTAGCCATTCTTCCCAACAGTTCCCAAGAGCATCTTCCCACCATGAGTTTTGAAGCTTTCACCTACAATGGGAGCTCAGATTCTCATCAGGAGCCCTGGTTGTGTGGAGGTCAGGTCCTGTCTGAGGCACTTGCTGTGTAAGGGCTGGATCACAGGTCTCTCTGAGCCTCAGTGTCCTCATTAGTAAAATGGCAATGACAATGACCTCACAGAATGGTTGTGAGGAACAAATGGGAAAATGCATATGAAAATGCTTTGCAAAACCCACAGAAATGCCAGGGTTTGTTAAGGTGACAATGCTGATTATTAAAACTCAGCATCCTGCCTCTCCTACAGGTTTCTTTTGTTGTTTTTTCCCTCCCACCACCCTCAGAACGCTTCATCCTAATGGTTTTTCTGAGTCGTCGGGGGAGCTCTTTGTTCCTAGCTCTGAGGTTCTATGGGGACATGGCCACCCCTCTCCGGCTGAGAAGAAAGCCCTATCAGCTTTGTTCACTTCCCCAAGATGTCCAGGAACCAGCCTGGATGTTTCTCAAGTAGCCCTCTACTTGGCCTTGAAGGCATCTGCTGCAGGCTGACCAGCCCGAGGAGCAGTCCCCACTGCACCTTCTTGGCACCGCCTCGAAGTCATCATCCTGCAGTCAGTCAGCCCGCTAACAAGCCTTCCTGCTTTGCTCTCAGAGAAAGCACTTTTCCCTGAGTAGAGTAAATATGTCCTTGCACTTGCTCTGCAGAGCTCACTGTCCAGCCCTCTTCATCTTGTTCTGTTTTACTGACAGCATTTCAGAGAACAATTTGGAAGGCCCGTGTGAGGGTGGCATTTCAATTCCGTAGCTCAGTGAGCAATGTGGCTTGACCGTCCACTTGAGGTGACTTAGCCCTCAATGTCCCTCCATGACCTGCGTTGTTCCAGGCTCAGCCCAGGGGCACAGTCCTGGGTTCAGCGTGGACTCCAGGCCCTGTGTCTATGTCACTGCATAAGGTCTGGGATAGCTGTTCATGGGGACTATAATGTGAATGACACCTCCTGGGGTTGACAGTGTACATCCTGTGCAGCTGTCCATGATGGTCCTGCTTACTCACTCTTACCAATGTGCTGTTTGGTAACTAATAGAACTCAGAATCTCACAGCTCTCTTGAACTGAGAGGCCTTCAGAGTTTGGCAACTTAACAGTTCTAATAGAGGAGAAGGCATGGCCTTTGCGTCAGCCTGACCCAGGTGCTAATTCCAGGA